>NC_037544.1:16979491-16980921 GCF_001531365.2 Cynara cardunculus var. scolymus | reverse complement strand
TCAACACACGGGGTTTTGTGGTCGGTTATAGCTTCTGGAGTTTCTATAAAATTTAGTTTGTCATCCAACTTAGTCTCCGGAAGTGGTATTGCCATACTAGGATCAGCAAGGCATTTCCTTAGGTTTGACACATGGAAAGTATTGTGAATCAGACTAAGTTCCTCTGGTAACTCCAATTGGTAAGCTACTGGTCCAACTCGTTTACAAATTTTGAATGGATCCACTTTGATTCCTTCWTRWGACACAACATGGTCCCAACTAATTGATCAAATAAATCATCAATCCTGTGTAATGGATATTTATTCTTAACTATCATTTTGTTAAGCTCCCGATAATCTATACACATTCTCATTGACCCGTCCCTCTTTTTAATAAATAAAACCGGAGCTCCCCAAGATGAAGTACTTGGTCTAACAAAACCCTTGTCATGTAGATCCTTTAGTTGAGTCACCAATTCCTTCAATTCTGATGGGGCTAATCTATATGGTGTTTTGGCTACAGGTGTTGCTTCAAGTATCAAATCAATTTTAAATTCGATAACTCGGTCTGGTGGAAGATTAGACAAGTCATTGGGAAAGACTTCTGGGTATTCTTTGACAATTGGGATTTGTTCTAACTATTTCTCTTCTCTGTTTACATCGATAACATAAGCCAAAAATCCCTGACATTTCTTCTATATACACTTACTAGCTTTCAATATGGAAAGAAGACTGGTATGATAATCCTGGTGATCACTATCTATGATGACTGTTCCTTTGCCTGGCAGCTTAATTTCAATCTTCTTTTAGTTACATAAAATAGCTGCCTGATTTTTAGCTAACCAGTCCATACCCACCACTACATCGAATTCTTTCATTGGCATAGGGAATAATCGGATAGGCAACTCACAACCCTCGATGGAAATGGTAAACTTTTCGAACACATAAGAAACAATTTCTTGACTATTAGCGGTGTCAACCACTAACTTTTTGTCAAGAGGTACAGAAATTAAGCATGCAATTTCAGCAAAAGTAGGGGATGAATGAAAAGTTCGCTCCCGAATCGAATAACACTTTAGCATATACGAAGTTGATGGAATAGGTACCTGTTACCACGTGTGGAACTGCCTCTGCCTCATTTTTAGTCATCTGGAAAGATCGTCCTTACGCCCTTTCTAGCCCTCCTCTAGTCATACTTGGTCTCCCTCGACCACTTGTTGTACTATTTCCCAAATTTAGTTGTAGAGTTTTGAGCTGTGGGCATTTTTCTTTAAAGTGATCTGGTGACTTGCAATTGAAACATCTTTTATTTATTGGATAGTATCTCGATGAATGTCCAATCTCACGACAATTGAAGCATTTCATTGATTCTGGTTTGCATTCTCCTTGATGATATTGTCAACACCTAGGACAGATCTTATCCATCGACCTCTGCATTGGTTTCTTGTTGAA
>NC_037544.1:16976671-16977841 GCF_001531365.2 Cynara cardunculus var. scolymus | reverse complement strand
GAAAACACAAAAATGAGGGTTAGACATGAATGTCTAGTGAGGTTCCCTTCTATGTAATGCAGGGTGAAGATCACCAAAACGTTTATTTCAAATCATTCATCTTATTAAGTAAAATTAAAAACATACTGCCTCGATCCATCGGGCCTCTGGTTCCAAACCACACTTAGAAAATATTTTAAACATCCTTGACCAGAGCCCCTCTGGTCTCTCTTCCAAAGCTTCTGGTTCCTCGACCAGAGCCTCTGGTTTAACTATCCAGACTTAGAAAATATTCAGACATTCAGGACCAGAGCTTCTGGTCTTCACGACCAGAGCCTCTGGTTGAACCAAACAGACTTAGAAAATATTTCAAAACCTTTTCAAAACCTAAGACAAGAGCCTCTCTTGTCTCTCTTCCAGAGCTTCTGGTCTTCACGACCAGAGCCTCTGGTTTCAAACCATACTTAGAATATATTTCAACACAGGACCAAACCCCTCTGGTCTCTCTTCCAGAGCTTCTGGTCTTCACGACCAGAGCCTCTGGTTTCAAACCATACTTAGAATATATTTCAACACAGGACCAGAGCCCTCTTGTCTCTCTTTCAGAGCTTCTGGTCTTCATGACCAGAGCCTCTGGTTGTACGAACCAGCACCTCTGACTCATATAATTTCTCAAAAATGGTCTTTAGATAAACTCTCAATCAATAAGATAGCCTTTTTCATAAAAACAAACAATTATAAAAAGTTCATGTTCGACCAGAGCCTCTGGTTGTACTAACTAGAGCTTTTGGTTCAAAAGACATGACCAACCAGAGCCCCTCTGGTTCAACGTATAAGTCAACCAGAGCTTATTTGGTCTGTTTTTCATAAAAAGACTAAGTATAGAGAATCTTTTGAAATAACATTTAGAAACAAAGATTTAAAGCACTAAGCTTGCTTCTCAAAGATATAAAGCTTATTTTCCAAACTCATAAATTCATAAAAGATTTTTCATAAATAACCAGCATCCTCTGGTTCCATTATGAGGGTCAATCAGAGCCCCTCTGGTCCTTGCAAGGTATAACCAGAGCTCCTTTGTTTCCTCATAATCAATGTTTTTACCCAAAGCATCTACAATCACGAATTATATTATCTCTAATACCATCACATCATTACCATCATTTCTACTAAAGACAACATCTCTAAATCCTC
>NC_037544.1:16972468-16974770 GCF_001531365.2 Cynara cardunculus var. scolymus | reverse complement strand
AATCATGATTTTATGTGAGTTTGTTTCTTAAAAATGATATATTTTGRTGCTGACAGATTATGTGCATGTGCACAAATCGTCTATATCTTGTAAATGATATGTTCAAATGTTTTGAGATTTCTTCTAAAAGTTTATTTATTGAGTTGGGGTTGTAATCCAATTGTGCATCTGAGAGTTTTTCAGTAGGTAAACCCTACTTTAAATAGCCATAACTCTCTAGATAATCATTCAAAATCATTGATTTTTCTTCTGGATGTTAGTTTAATGAGATACCTTTCAAATGCCACCAATTTCATTCATTATTATGGTGATTTGAGGTTTTAACTACTCCAAACAAAGTGAACATGCAATCTGTCCGAGTCTGACATATTTGTATATGTATGTTCCAATGACCATATCTCTTTCAAAACTCGATGAAAAAGGATGATTCTTCCTTTGAGAGTTAACTATATGGGCTATATCCTGCATGAAAGTGAAATCACATGAAATTATGGAGTTTTGATCTCCAAACACCTAAAACACTATAGGTGTGCAAACTGTGAAACCACCAGTAGGTAACTCCTACTTTGTATGCTAATATCTCTTTACTTACTTGTTTTTAGTGTATTATTTTTCTTCTAAAATGTTCTTTTATGAGTTAGGGTTTATATGAACCCAGTTTCACTCAAAAATAAGAAGTTTTGAGGCATTAACCAATTTAATTAAGTTAAGTGTGCAATCTGTCAACTAATGACAGATGTGTGCATGTAACTTTATGGTACCATATCTTCCTCTTAATTCATCCAAAATGAGTGATTTTTAGTTTGAACGTTTCTTATAAGTGTTAAGTTTATAATCCAACTTGAATTTCTGCAGAACACTTAGTATAACTCTTTTAATGAGTATTTTACTAACATGGTGTAATCTGCCATATCAGTTGTGATAAATTGTATTGCATAAATTATTTGAATCATTATTACATGTCCAAAATACATGAAATTTGGCCACGATGACTACAACTCAGTGCTATAGCCCATGTAAAAAGATAGGAAATATCTCATTTTATAAGTCTCTTTAATTTGATCATTTTTTAGGTATCATTAGTTTCTGCCCAAAAATGAGATTTTGGGATTAGTTGATTTTGTAAATTTTGATCTTTTTATTGGACTATAGTATTGCTTCCGGTATAAATTAATACATTAACGAGCATATGGACATTATGCATATTTGGACTATGGATAATCATATGGTTCATAAGTAGACAAGTATGGACTTTGGACTTATTAAACCCCATAAGTAGTGTTAAATTCATAAGTAAAAGATTTACTCGAATTAAATTTTGCATAAAAAGATTTGTTGTGCATTGAAAACCTGTGAACTCACCAACTCTTGTAGTTGACACTTGTTTTGACGTGCTTTTTCAGGGGTAAGAAAGCCTCATGGTGACACTTATTAGAAGTCTTGTCACAATCATCACCTTCAAATTTCTTTTGTGTTTAATTTACAAACTTGTCTTTGGGATTGTAAACTTTGGTTATGATGTATTTAAATTTTAAAATGTATGGTTGTGTTATTTATACTCTATTGCTATGAGACTCTACCTGCCATACCTCGCGTTTCCGCTTTAGCGGGGTGTGACAATGTTCACATATATAGTTCATGCATTTCTACTTTGGTATGCATATTTCACGTAATCCACATAATAAACATGTATAAATTACCTCAATCCCAGGTTGTCTCAAACCTGGTTATAACAACATCTTCACCAAAAACGCAAACTCCTCTCTCTTCATATCTCCAATGGCCAACTGGAATTCTACGTATAGTGTTGGCTCCCTCACCAAGCCTCTAACTCTTCAACAAGAAGAGTACCCACAATGGAGAATAAGGATGGTAAACTTCTTGGAAGGGATGGACAAAAACCTCATGCGATCTATAATGGAGGGTCCTTACATTCCACAGACTCTTGTCCCAAGAGTCCCAGGAACAAATACCACAGCAGAAATTCTTGCATATTACATGCCCAAGGATGAGAAAAATTGGGATGAAGACGATATTGAACGTGTGGAAACTGACAAGAAGGCCAAGCGACTAATCATCATGGCCATTCTCAATGAAATTTTTCAATCCCTTGATGTATGTTCCACAGCAAAGGAATTGTGGGATGAACTTGCAAACCAATTGGAAGGAGGAGCTAAAACAAAGAAAATTCGTAGAGCACAATGTCTCAACGAATACACCAATTTTAAAGCTCTTCCTGATGAACCAATACAGAAGACTTACGATCGTTTCAACACATTGATGAATCAATGTCGTCGAAATG
>NC_037544.1:16966662-16971073 GCF_001531365.2 Cynara cardunculus var. scolymus | reverse complement strand
CCAAAACCAAAAGCAAATTTTAAAAGAGTTAATGTCGATGAAAATTTGTCGTTTTAAGACAGGATTTTGAAAATGTGGTATACGAGAGCACTACAGGTAAGATATCTGATGGAAGGAATGACACCTCCAAATCAGAGACCGATGGAAACCCTATGGTCAAACCAGAGTCTCTGATTCTCAATCCCACTTCATCAGCAAGTACTAATGATGAAAAGGAGAATCCTAAAGAGAAACCATCATCTAATGAGTCGATGAACCATCCAAGTAAAACTAGAAGTTCATCTAAGTCAGAATCGATGGAACCTCAAACAGATCACTCTGAAGCATCAACCTCTGAACCCACACCTCCCACAAACATCCATGCTAATTTTAACTTCGAGAAATCAGCGAGAGACTTTCTCGATTCCGAATCTTGAAGAAGAGATAATTTGTGAAACATCAGAAATCATTAAAGATAAAAAGCCTAAAAACTTCAAATCCACAATGAAAACTGTTGTTCCACCGTTGATGATATCTTCAGACAAAGGAAAAGGAAAGCTGAGAAATAGCAAATCTGCCAAAGATAACATGCAAGGCCCTAGTACATCCTTTAAGTTCATTAAGTTTACTCGTGAGAAAAAACATTAAGTGGCCTACCTCTGAGAAAACTAATGATGGTCCAAAAATAGTCTACAAGAAGAGAAACAGTTTGTAGAAGGGGGGATGGATACAAACACAGCATTTTCAAATTTAAAATATATATTGATAGAGAAGATCAATACATATTTTACAAGATTGTTTGCAGAAAGATAAGGTAATAAAAACCGATCTAAACAATCTTTGGTTACACACAAAGCTTTAGCAATTACAAGAAAAGAAGTTGCTAAAAGAAAGATCATTTACTCAAGCTAGAAGATGCTTGAAGTAAGAATAAGGTTAGAGAGATGCACTCTTTCTGTAAGGAGAATAAACATTTCAATTTACACCAGTGCATTAAATGTCCATTTAATGCAATATGGTAGGTTTAGAGTGTGTGTCAAACCTTAAAAGGAAGGTTTGTCCTTTGCTATAGTGAATAGTACAAAAGCACTATTTCTGAGCAGACATCCTTACCTAAAGTTGGTGAAGAAAGAGTCGACTAATCGGCTCCATACCGTACTAACTTTTGTAAGGGTATGGGTTTTGTTCTTTGTGTGCATAAGGACAAGACAACAACAATCATGCTAAGCAAGCTTTCTTTGATCGTTGAATGCTGGAATGACCTAAATGTCTCATCATCGTTCGCTGAAGCTAGAGCAGTCTTCACACATACGTAGACAGGCTTGTAATCACTGAATACCGCTTCAGATCACGCACTCGTCGGTCTCTAATCTTCAGTTTCAGTCTTCGATGTTTGCTGAAGGTTCTTTGGTGTGAGTGTTGTCTTCTTGAAATATTGATGTTTCTAATAGATTTATAATGCAAGTTCTTCAGCGATCACTAAACATACTCAATGCAGATCGTTGAAACTGAAAATACAGAAACACAAATACAACGTGAAAGAGAAAAGGGATTATCATCAAATCACTGAGAGAGAGGATCAACAATCTCCCCCTATTTGATGATAACAAGATAACATAAAGAAGGTTATCTTATCAAATAATAGTAAGGAAAAAGTTACATATGAAGTACATATCCCTTTTTACTATTTTGGGATCTTTTTCAGTTTGGTCAGTCTCAGCTTGAGAAGTTTTCTTAAGTTATAYCTAAGAAAATTACAAGAACGAAAACTGATACTGAAAGCTTATTTACTAACTTAGAGACTGTTAGTAAATGGGAAAAGTAACATTGGAACTCATAGACTTGTGTCCCTATTACTTTTTTCAGGGATCTTTTCAGTGAAGTACATGGAATACTCATTTTATTAATCATAGGAAATAATGCAAGTATTACAGTACATGTTCAGAATTTACAGAATGTAAATACAATCAATGAAAGAAGATATAGTACATGAAGTTACAAGGAAAAGTGGATTGTCGTTACAAAGAGAATCTTATTCTAGAACACTTAGATCTATGTAACCAGGTACATCTTCACCAAGGTTTCTTCGACGTACGAATTCCCTTCGTATCTTCAGATCTACGACTTTTCCAGGCATGCTATCATCTATCCAGAGCAAAAGATAAACCAAGTGATCCATTGGACATAGATGTAGCTCTAACATTCTCTGAAATCTGACTTCACCTTCATAGTCAAAGAATATAACTCCTAACTCAGGTTTAAAATGCACAAAGTTGGGTGTATAGGGACCCTTATCTGGCAAGTCAAGATTCAGCATAGAAATGTCTATACTCTTATGACCCATAAGGACTTCATCTAAGGAGAACCTTGTATCATGTTCGTTCCTTAGGAATGGTCCATCATTAGGATCAGAGAGCTTTAGTTTCTTCTTCCCACCTTTCTTCAGAGTTGGCCGGTTAGGGACCTTGACATACCTGGACATCCTTTTGATGAGCTTGTTGATGGTGTCCTTGATAAGTGTCTTGTGTGTCGACTTGGATTGCTGAATGGCTTGTCTGATCTCCATCCATTTGTTGTATCCATAGCGGCCAAGGTAGGAAGGGTACTCGGTAACGGCATGAAGATTGTCCCTGGTGATGAGCATTGAGACCAGTGTTCCACCGTTTTTAGAACGTCCGCTGATGTTGACGCTGATGATTGGGCAGGGACTGAGTCTCTTTTTCAGTTTTGCTTCGCTCCATAGCTTATCGTTATCCTCCAGCTTTAGCTTCTTCTTACGTTTAGCTTCAACAAACAAAAGAAGTCAAGCTTGGGCATGGATAGGATTCACCGTTTTCTTGGACTTCTTCTTGGGAAGGACTTTAGCAGCTAGTGACTTGGCCATCTTTAAGCTGTCTTCAATCTACTTCTTTTGAAGCTCTAGCTCTTTTTCAGCCTTTAATACCTCGAGTCTTTCAACTTCAGATAAGAAGTAAAACTCACCACCACTAGAGGTACGAAGAGGAATTTTTACTCTAGTCTGGTCGAGTGACTCCTTCAGCTGAGACATCTGCTGGTCTGTTGGAGCACAAGAGACGGGTTGATTAGATACCCGCTCCAGTCGACCGCAGGTTGTTGATGGGATATGAAGTTGATATTCTGAGTAATCACTACCTGAGAGGTAGAGTCTTCAAACAAGGTTTGTTGAGGACTTTTGAAAAGTAGCTTCAAGTTACCTTCTTCAACGACCGTCTTGCCTTTTGACTTGGGGTCCTGGTTCCCTGATGGAGCCGATTCACCTTGCTTGTACTCCCCCTGGGAATGCAGAGTCCCTGAGAGCAACACCTTTGGTGACGGTTGATGGCTTCTGGAACTTCATGGTAAAGTCATCTTCATCATCATCATCATCGTTGTCGTCACCATCTAGATCATCTCCGGTGTCTGGAATGATAGGTTCATCATCGTCTTCGTCATCATCAACGTCATCATCATCACCAGCAGTAGTGATGGTAAGGACATCATCCCTAGGGATGGCTTCATCAACCTCAGCTAGAGCAGTTTCGTTCGATGTGATTACAGGAGCAGCAATTGCTTCAGCTCCGAGAGCCTCAGCTTCAACAACAACTGAAGTTGATACTGGACCAACAGCCTTAGAAGCAGTAGGAGCAGCATCAGATGATTCACCTGCATCGGACCTCATCTCCCCCTCTCTGGCTAGGACTCGAGAGAATTGGCTAGAGAGTTCGTCCAAGCGTTGATGCTGGAGAACCATGGATTCATCCACCCTTTGCAAAGCATTGGCTAGAGTTGTCGTTGCCTCACGCGTCTCATGGAACTGGGCACGATCATCGGCAGAGAAGGAAGGTGCAATCACTGGAGCTGGTTGACGGACAGCATCCAGGATTTGTTGAAGAAAACCAGTCTGCTGATCAGCTATCACCTGAGTATCGTCAGCCCTGCTGTGAATAACAGCATTGGCGTCGTTGTTGGTGTAAACAGCTTCTTGCAGAGTCTGGAGCTGACTCTAAACTTCTTGAACATCCGCCTAGAGGGCAAGGAAGTTCGCATCAAGATCGCCTTGGCGGGGCATCTCTTGGTGAACTTCATTGACCCTAGAGTGGACGGTATCAAGGCTGGAAGGAGAAGCTTGATATCCGATGACATATCATAGTCATCATTGACATCTTCATCTCCTCCATCATCTTTCTCTCTTTCTCCCTCTTTCACTTTTTGAACAACAGGCTGATGCATCAAAGAAGGACCACCAAAAGAAGAAGTGTGAGCTGAAGGCTCAGGGTTAGAAGAAATGAAGGGGTAGGAAGATGGAATACATGAGGGGCCTTCAGTGACATCAAAAGGATTGTCACTGGCAGGATCAAAGATGTCCTCGAGAGGATGGAAATCCGTATGCTGAAGAGCATCGAGAGGAGCAGCCTCAGGTCCAGTGGTGCGT
>NC_037544.1:16964127-16965392 GCF_001531365.2 Cynara cardunculus var. scolymus | reverse complement strand
CATCTGTATATTGTTAAAGAAGTAACATAAACAGGAAGAAACAGATTGGTTAGAAATATACCAAGAGTATATGGTCAAAGAGTATAGAAAAAAAATTAAACAAGGAAAAACTTCATTTGAAAAATCCTTAAAAAAATAGGGTTTTTTTAAGTAGAATGTGTATAAAGAAACAGATTTGTTAATCAAGAAGGAGATGATTAAAAATCTTTACAGTTTAATGTATTAAGAGAACAAAGTTCTTAATAAGATTAAACACATTTCTTTAAAACGTAGAAGAAAAGAAGATTCTGACCTTTCAAAGTGAAGAGGAAAGGTCGAAAAGGAGGTTTGAAGAGAGTGTTCTTGCTTCGGAATAATCTTAGCAGAGGTTCGTCTAAAGATTTTGAAAGCGTAAAGAGAAAAGTGAATAAGAAATCTCATATTTATAGATAAGAGGAGAGAGAGGAGAAATATGAAAGAGAAAAAGACGAGTGTTAGGGAAAGTGGTCATGATGAAAAACATGCCACGTTCTCATCCACGATTGGATGGCATTTAATGAGGTAGCGTAATGACAGGTCATTTTGCGCGTCTCAAAACGTCGCTCATAGTAAATAGAGAATGGCATCATACAGACGATGCATTAACTATTTCTTTTAAAAAACAAAAAGGTTTTAAGAATATGAAGAGTCATTCAATAAAAATGTATAAAAAGACTTCTTTTAAAACATTTTATCACTGAAAAGGAGAAAATATTCAGTGATGGTTTTAAGACGTCATGTTTTAGTGAAAAGAATAACTGAAACTGGCATTTAAAAAACTTTTTGATCACTGAAGAAAAGAGCCAGTGATCTTTTAGATTTCTAAGTTAAGTATAAAAATATACTTTAAGATGTGGTGTGTTGAGAATCACTGAGACCACCTTTTAAAACATTTTATCACTAAAAAGAAATATTCAGTGAAAGTTTTAAGTTTGGAAAAGAGAAGAGTAATCACACCTTAGAGAGTAGATATATTTACTCAGGAGTTCAGTGTTAAAGATAGAGCACTGAATCATTTCACTTACTGAGTGATGTTTAATGACTGAAGGTTAATCTTCAGTGTTCAACATACCCAATTCGCTGATCAAGATATTAAATCTTGTCTCATCAAGAGGCTTGGTAAAAAGGTCAGCGAGTTGATACTCAGTTGGAACGAAGTGAAGTTCAATATCACCATTCATAACATGATCTCTGATAAAATGATATCGGATCTCAATATGTTTGGTCTTGGAGTGAAGAACAGGGTT
>NC_037544.1:16961623-16964027 GCF_001531365.2 Cynara cardunculus var. scolymus | reverse complement strand
AAATTCATTTAGTCAAATATCTGTATTTTTTAAAATACAAGTCAATATTTCAATTTTTTCTATCTGATTTTAAATTTCTTGATTGTGGGAATCTATATTTGAGGGGGAGTATGTTTTCTTTTATCTGATCATATTTTGAGGGGGGGTGAAATTTTATCTGTTTTAAACTAACAGTTTATATTTTTCTTACAGGTATTTTAATTGAGTTTTGAAATATAAGTGTTTGGCCGATTTAGTCTAATCCGGACAATGCTTGTCCGATTTATTGAAAATCCGGACAACACTTGAGCGATTTATTGTCCGATTTAGACATCCGGACAAAAGGCTATATGATAAACTCTTATCCGGATAAGATTATATATACTTTGCAAGGGATTGAGCGGATTACTAAATCATTGAATTCATTTGTTCGATTTCTTAAATCGTTTGTTGCGTAATTTTTTTTTCTCTAAGTCTTTAAATCGTTCAATTCTTGAGCGGTTTAATTTTTAACTTGAGCGTTTTATCTTTCTTCATTGAGCGATTTATCCTTAAACCGGACAAGTCTTGACCGGTGTTCTTCTAAATCGTACATGCCTTGAGCGATTTATTGTCCGAATTAATACTTAGATATTTTTCAATTCATAAATCGGACACCTCTTGACCGATTTATTCTAATCCAGATAAGCTTTGAGTGATTTAAGAATCTGAACGGTTTTTGACTTTGACTATAAATAGTCGACTCATTTTTACTTTTTACTTTTTATCCTCATTCACTATTCATTATCGTCTCCGTTCAACTCTCTGGTTCGTCGTTCAAGTTTACTACTCTGTTAATCTCTTTTGTTGTTCCATTACTCTGTTAATCAAGGTTATGTCATTTGATTCTTTTACTACATATTCCTTGATCGAATTGGATTCATTGGACTTTAAGACTGATTGGACTTAATATGTGTTCTATTTCATATCGAATCTTAAAATGAACCATAAAAGGATAAACATTAATAAAATCAGTTTTATCTTTGTTTGTTTGTGCGTATTTTGATCTTTTTTAGTGTGTATTTTGATTTTTTAGTGTGTATTTTGATTCTTTTAGAGTGTATTTTGAATTTTTAGTGTGTTTGACTGTTTTTGTGTTGAACGGATATCTCACCGGACAAGGTGATCAGAGTTCACTCCGATCAACCTTAATCCGGTTGATGATTGTCCGGCTTAGTTCTTTTTCATTTTAGACTTGGTATTTTTTGTGAATGTTTTCTTTGTTGTCACAACCATTTTTCTTCCAAGTGTTAGTTTGTTTTGTATGTTGTCCGGACTTCTAATCCGGTCAATTAGTTTCATTTTTTTTTCTAAGTGTTTGTCTAAGTGGTGATTTTGTTGTTGTTTAGTTTTGTGTTTTTTTTTTTCTATGTCTAGTTTTAATTTTTTTTAGAGTTTAATATTTTTTTTGTTATGTGTTATTTTTTTTAATTTCTTGAATAAAATTATTTCTAATAGTTTAGAATTTTTACAGGTTAATGGCGGAACAGCGACATCAATCTGACGAGGAATCTCATGTTCCTTCCGTCAGATCTGATAATATTCTCATTCACCCGCCCAATCAACCTATTCCTTCAGAAACCCTTTTCCCTCAAATAAAATACCTTGACATAAAGCCAAACAACCATACTTTCTCTTTTGTGATGCCAGCCGAATACCCAATTATACCAGAAATTTTGAAAGGCCACCCAATAGCATATTCCTTATCTGCCAATACACCTATTTCGATGATGTATGTACAACAATTTTGGGGTACGCTTACTCTAGAAAAGGATGGAGACACTATCTATTTTCAAGGAGAAGTAGACGAATATGTCAATCGCCTGACATTGAAAAGATTAAGAAGAATTCTTCGTCTGCCTGGTCCTGGATCTACTGGTTTTGAAGACTTCGTCTCTGATGAACAGTTGTGCATAGATATTAAAAGATTAGGATACTCTGCTGAGTTGACTAATCCTACTCAGTTTAAAAGACGATTTCTACCTTCCATATGGCATCTGTTGTTCTCAATTTTAAATAGATGCCTGACATCGAAAACCGCGGGCATAGACACTTGCAGCAGTACGTTTCTAAAGTTCTTTCATGGAATTGTCTTTTCAAGAAACTATGACTATGCGTTAGACATATGGAATGAACTGGTAGAGCTGGTTAATGCAAAACGATTTCCGTCCAAAGCAAGAAAATTCGTGACTTTTCAGAGATTTTTGCAATTGTTTATCAAGGCCATGATGAATGCAAATGAAGATATTCCAGCCAGGTCAAACGCTGAAAAAGGACCTACATTTGTCATGACCAGAATAAGGCAGCACACGAAAGTTGAAAACTTGGATTCCATAATGGCTATTCCACCAGAACTTATCGCCTTAGCTGATCAGACCGCTCAGTG
>NC_037544.1:16953369-16961158 GCF_001531365.2 Cynara cardunculus var. scolymus | reverse complement strand
CCAAGTTTACATTCTTTGTCATTCAACGTTGAAGAATGCAATGATTACGATCGTATACTTCAAGATCTACCTGATGAAGGAGGAGATGAGGGTGTTTATGTCGAAAATGAAGAGAGGTTGAGAGAAAGAGAAGAAAAAGAATATGGAGAGGGTGAGAGTGGAGCAGAAAAAGAAGATCAAGCTTCTTTCTAAGCTGAAACACTTAGCCGGAAAACCACATCTGCTACTGACATTCATTCGTTGAATGTTAGTATTGGACAAGACATAGCTAGCCCAACTACGCAAATGCACACCCCACCCATCCACTCAACTGGTTCTCAATAACCAGTTGTTTCAATTTCACAAGGGGATAGAGCTCATATGCTAACTACCTCTCAATTGGAGAACGTAGTTATTGAAATAAGTAGGCCACTGCCCCAGCCTACGACTTCGATTCTGTGCACCTCGAGTCTAGAGCTGATACACTTAGGTACACATGAGTCAGGAGCATCTGTTGCTCCAAGTGCAGTTCTTAGTGAACTTGCTGGAACGACCAGAGTGATGTCTTTTGACATTCCACAAGGACAGGTCGGAAGTCCTACCAATGCTAACATTACGCCAACATTGAACGTAGGCACAACAGTTTATTCAACTGTTGTTACAACTGGTATTCTAAGTGAACCAGGAGTGAGTTTACCCGACTTCATGTCAAGGGAATACCTGGACGGTGCCCTAAAGGTTGTTCAAGATAATTTGGATGCTCAAATGGCCAGTCTGAAAAGACTCTTGAAGGAAAGGAAGTTGTAGAAGAAGAGCCACCATCTGTGTCATCACCACCACATGTACCTCAACCGTCAGTGCCAGATCAATCGGTGGATGAACTGAAATCGTTACTATATGCAAAATTGATGGCATCTCAAAATTCAGATGCTGAAGAAGCAGATTTGGTCGGCCTCTTACGTCAACAATTAGATGTTAACCCTTTTGTTAGGGCCTTAGAGTTTTTGGCTTTTCAAGATGTGGTTACTGCTAGCTTCTCTAAAGTTAGCAAATTAATCACATCCAATACCCAAGATCTAAAAAGTTCAATGGATGCCCTAGCTGAACGGGTGTCTACCTTAGAAGAAACTTGCAGGTCTCAGGTCACATCTCTTAAACGAAGGCATGACGATCCGGATGATCCAGATAGTCATGAGGGGGAGAGAAAGAGACGAAGATTGGCCGAATCATCCGAGCAAGGTGCAAGGGTTGGAGAGGAGCCATGAACTCAAGATGTTATTGCTGAAGCTTCTGCCCTGGAATCTGTTCGGGAAAGAACAATTAAGGCCATTGTAATTGAAGAAGAAGAAATGGAGACAAGTCCTATGATCAAGCCAATGGTTGAAAAGCCAGCGGCCTCCACGGTAGGAACAAGGATGTTATTGGACTTGTCTGCCAACGTAGGTTTCAACGATGTGTTCTCTACTACTCTGGGTGGAGAGCAAGATTTTGGAGAAGACATTGACAATATTGACGAGTCGACTGGGATCTATTTTGATTTTGAAGTTGATATAGATGATGAAGATCCAGTCTTTCCTGTTCAAAGTGACCATCAGACTACTCCAGAATCTTCCACTGCAGCTTTACCTGATGTATCAGACATCCCTGCTCAAAGAGAACAAGTTGATCCTACCGAAATCTTCACTAGAGATTACGTGCCATTCCATATCAGAGCAAATTTTCTTGGATATGTTCGAGCAAGAATCCGAGAGCCATACGTAGAAGATGTCTACTTTGGAATTTTCATCCGACATCGAAAAGCTCTGAGTGGTGATAAGGTTCTTGGCATTCATCGTCAGACCAAAGATTACTGCATTGAATACAGACATCTTTTGAAAGCCAAGTGCCAACCAATAAGTGAAGTGCGTACCAAGCATCGAATTGTAACAATTAAACAAATTGATGCTCAAAAGCTTTTAAGAATCTGGTATCCTGTATTTACAGTTACTAGGCAGGATGGTCAGATTTGGAGGTTCAGCGAAGCAGATTTTTCAAACTTATATTTGGATGATCTTGAATACATGTACTTTGAACTCAGAAACATGACGAACAAAAAGGAAGGAGAACTGATTGCTCTTGAGGCTATCAAGAGATTTATGCGTTGTCATGTTAGGATGGCGATGGTCATTGATGTTCAAATGGGCCTTGAAGACAATCAACGGATCATCAATCTGAAAAGACCAAATCAAGAATTAGAAGATATTGATGCTTATCCTGTCTATATGATTCTTGAAAAGCCAAAGTTCAGGGTCATCTACGTTTCTCAACTTCAAGTAAAGGAATTCATGAGGTTTAGTAAGCTAAACAAATATTCTAATGGTACGATAAGATTAGTGAGAAGGGCACTTGACTTGAAAAGGGTGAATAATGACAGAGCTGCTGAATCAGAAAGGATGAATTCCAAGGAAAGATATTTGTTGGTCAACGCGATAAATTTGCTCGAGGAGAAAATTCAATACAGGAACGCACTGAGAAGACTAGAGAAAATTCTTGGACTTCGAATGAAGAAATTTACAAGAGTCCAAACATGAATCCAAAGGGGGAGAATGTTGGGTTTAAGTAAGAGCTTTAAAGTTATATTCAAGTTTCTCCTTAGTTTTCTTACCTTGTAATAGTGTAGCTTTTCTATTTTCCTTAGTATAAATAGTATTTTCATTGTAATTGTGATTACCAAGTGATTAGCAGATTGTAATCAAGATTTGAGCTGTAATTTCTCTCTCTCTCAATCAAATCAATCTTTGATGATATTATCTCTTTACTATTCTATTCATCTTGATTCTTGAAGATCTTATCATGTTTGTATGAATCTTGGATTTCACAAGCCTTATCTTCATATCTTCATCGCATGCCTCTGGTTGAACTATTGTAGAAAACTCCAAGTGCTGGTAACCAGAGGGGCTATGAAGATGCTCTTTCCATCGCATCTCTGGTTGATCCATCGACTCTTTGGTTGTATTGAGGACCTAGCCATTTTGACTTGAAGTCTTCCATCGGCCTTCTGGTTCTTCATCACTTGTTTTTCTTCATTACTTTTACACATAAGAATTATGGGGTCTAACAAAAAGTTTGATGCTGAAAAGAAGATTTTTGAAAGCAAGATAAAAGCATTTGTGTTGAATACTACAAAGCTTTCACAACAAATCAATGATTTTAAGAATATTGTTATTGTAGAAGGAGCTAAGTTTGAATATGAAAGGAAAGAATCTGATAAGTAGTGTTTAGAGATTTCAAAGAGTATCACTATTGTTCAGAAGTGTCAGGATGATGAAAGAAAAATCTTTGCAATTGAAAGAAAGAATTTTGGAAAGAAGAATGTTGTTATTACCAAGGAGCTATTTGATAAAAAGAAATGGTTAGAAGTTTTCTGTGAAAGTGGTAGTGGAAGTTTTGAAAAGGAAAGAAAAGATTTTGAAAAGGAAAGAAATGATTTTGAAAAATAAAGAAAAGATTTTGAAAGTAAAATAACTGAGATTTCAAGGAAATTATCTGATTTGAAAATTGATCTTGTAACTAAAAACAATATGATATCTGATTTTGAAAAGAAATATGATTTAATAACTAAAAAGGGAGATCAACTTCTAAATAAACTCAAAGAGTTTTCTGAAAGGAACATTTGAAGTTCTACTAAGTCTCTATCTTCAGTTAAAGTTTGTAAGAGTAATTGTTCTTCTGTTAAACCTAACAATTACTCAAGCAGATATTCTAAAACTGGTATTTCAAAGTATCAATCTCATATTTCTCGTCAGTATTACAATGATTATGCTATTGATTCAGGTAAACAATATAAAAAAGGACAAAATGACTTGGAAGAAAAAATCAACTACAAAAACTGTGTTGAAAACAAGTCTGTAGGTGATACAAAAACTTTTGCTTCCAAGACTGTTTTACCTTGTTTTGTCATGTCTACAAATCATTTGGTCAGGCTTAGCAAGAAGAACATATGTTGTTCAAGATGTGGAGCAAATAAGTTTGTCAATCATAGGAGTGCCAAGTATGACAATAACTGGTATGGTACTTACTGTATAACCGATTCCCAGTGCTAAGATCTACAATTAGAACATCTAATCTAAATAGATGGTTCGATACTTATAGTATTCCCCAAACTAAAGCTAACATACAAGGACCCATTAAACGTTGGGTACCAAAATCTGTTTAATCTGTTTTGAAAGTTTATCATGTGTGGTGATGAATTCAAATTATTCAAACACATGATCAGACAAATGGTTGGTTTAAGGGGGAGTAAGTTCATTTTATCTTTGAGGGAAAGATATTTCTTGTACCTTGGAACATTTACAAAAATGATTTTCAAAGGACCATGGTATTTTAATCTGAGAAAACTTACTTGTGTTAGTTTATTTTCGATTGTCAATCTATTCTTGAAGGTGAGATGATCCTAGTCCACATTTATGTGGACGATATCATATTTGGTTCAACATACCAGTGACACTGTAATAAGTTCTCTGCCTTGATGAAGAGTGAGTTTGAAATGAGCATGATGGGAGAATTAACATTCTTCCTTGGCTTGCAAGTAAAACAGAGAGAGGACAATGTCTTCATTAGCCAAGCTAAGTATGTCTCTGACATATTAAAGAAGTACCCAACTTCATAACTCTTCAATCATGAGAACACCAATCGCAACGGGGACTAAGCTTGACGCAGATCCATCTAAAAAATCGGTGGATGTCAAGACTTACCGTCGCATGATTGGATCACTGTTGTATCTCACGGCTAGTCGACCAGATATCATGTTTGCTACGTGTCTCTGTGCTAGATATCAAGCAAATCCTAAGGAATCTCATCTATCAGCTGTAAAAAGGATCTTTCGATATCTGAAAGGGACTCAATTTTTGGGTCTCTGGTATCCTAAATATTCTGGGTTTGATCTTATCATGTATACAGACTCTGATCATGCAGAATGCAAACTTGACTGCAAGAGTACATCAGGGAGTTATCAACTGCTTGGTGACAAGCTCATCAGTTGGACATCCTAGAAGAAGAACTATGTCTCTACTTCAACTACGGAAGCAGAGTATGTAGCCACAGCAAGCTACTATTCTCAAGTTATTTGGATGAAGACTCAACTGAAAGTCTATGGCGTTGAGTTTGACAAAATTCCAATTCTCTATAACTCTGAAAGTACGATTGCGATCACAGAAAATCCAGTACATCACTCGAAAACAAAGCACATTGATGTACGTTACTATTTCATCAAAGACCA
This sequence comes from Cynara cardunculus var. scolymus, assembly GCF_001531365.2. Taxonomy (NCBI): domain Eukaryota; kingdom Viridiplantae; phylum Streptophyta; class Magnoliopsida; order Asterales; family Asteraceae; genus Cynara; species Cynara cardunculus. Next base: position 16,955,922 of record NC_037544.1, on the reverse strand, counting down.
TGTAGAGAAAGGTACGATTGAAATGTTTTTTTTTTGTCAATCAGATCATCAACTTGCTGACATTTTTACTAAGGCTCTTGATGAAAAGAGGTTCAACTTCTTAGTTAGCAAGTTGGGTATGCTCAATCTTCATTAACACAGACAGAGCCTCTATATGTACTATACAGAGCTTCTGTATCCTTCTAGAGCATATTTATGTTTGACTCCTGGTTATTTAGTTCTTATCTATGAGACAGAGCCTCTGCATCTGTAATGCAGAGTCTCTTGCTTGAGTCTTTATCTTTTTGTCATATAAAGCTTTTGTATAGTATGTACCGAGTCTCTATACCTTGTTCACCATGCTTGTGCACTTCTTATGATTTTATGATCCAAGCATAGTTCAAGGGGGAAAAAGCTCCTCTAGCTTAACTCAAAGGGGAGTACCGGATCATTCACCATACAGTGCCTATGTATGTACTATACAGAGATCTATCTTTAAAAACTTCACATTTATAATACAGAAGATCTGTATAGTCCCACAATGAGTCTCTGTATGAGTTCCTAAAGTGTGTAATCTTTCACTTAACCATACTTTGGTTTCATTTCTAAAACAATGTACAACTCTCGTGTACAGCAACTCTGTATCCCGAATACCGAGCTTCTGTCTCAAGGTGGTTGTTATCTTTATCTCTGACCCAGAGTATGAGTTCTCCTTTTTCTAATTTCTCTAAGTGTTTTTAAAAACTCTTATCTCTTAATGGAAGGCGTATGGTTATTTTATTTAATATTTTAAATATAAGCTGTCATTTACAAAAGCATCACCGCCCGTATCCCTAATTTTTTAAATAAGGGAGGCGGGATTTACAATCATTGAAGCTGCTCGATCAATGCTCAGCGAATCCCATCTCCCTACTCAATTCTGGGCTGAAGCTGTTGTCCAGGCCCAGGCTAAGCTCCTATCTCTTGCAGAAGCTGAACATGAGAAGAATCTGAAGTTGGCTGAGCGGGATAAGCGTTGGAGCGAAGCAAGCATTAATAAGAGGATCAGTCCTCACCCTATGAAGAGCGTCAGCATCAACGGACGATCAAAAGATGGTGGGATGCTGCTCTCCATGCTCATCACCAGGGACAATATCGAGGCTGTGACGGAGTACCCCTCCTATCTTGGCTAGTATGGCAACACCATATGGCTAGAGATCCTACAGGCCATTCTGCGCTCAAAGTCTAGACATAAGACGATTATCAAATACCTTATCAATAAGTTGATCAAGAGAGTGTCAAGATATGTCGTAGTCCCTGAGGTGCCTACGCTGAAGAAAGGAGGAAGAAGAAAGAGACCTTTAAGCCGTAATGATGGACCATCCCTGAGGAACGAACATGAAACAAAGTTTTCCTTGGAAGAAGTCCTAAAGGCTTCGAAGAAGCCAGGCCTCTCTATGCTAAATCTCTCACTGTCAGCGAAGGGTCCTTATGCACCCAACACTGTGCATTTTAAACCTGAGTTAGGACTTATGTTCCTTGACTATGAAGGTGAAGTGAGATTTCAGAGAATGTCCGAGTTACATCTATGCCCTATGGAACACCTCGGATATCTTAGGCTCTGGCTAGATAGTGACATCAGAGGTGAAATGGTGGACCGAAAGATAAGAAGGGAGTTTCTATGTCGAAAGGAGCTTGGAGAAAATGTACCAGGTTTCATTAAGCTGAGCGACTTAGACTAGTTTCTTTCCGTGTAATATTGTCCATTCACTGTACTCTTTATTCTATGTTAACTTTCAATGATTATTCTTATATTTTGTAAGTTTAGACAAGTACTGAAACTCTTGTAATATCTCCTTTAAATTTAATATAAGTGTTTTTGTGCATCGCTGAAAAAGATCCCTAAAAAGAGTAATAGGGACACAAGTCTATAAGTTCCAGTGTTACTCTTACATTCACTGACAATCTGTAAGCCAGTAAATATGCTTTCAGTTTCCCTTCTTTTAATTTTTCTTAAACTTATAACTTAAGAAAATTTACTAAGTAAAGATTGATTCACTAAAAAAGATCCCAATACAGTTAAAAGGGACATGTACTTTATATGTAACTATGGGATCGATTAACTCGGTTCTTATATTAACCCAATACTCTAAATGATCTATAAGACAAGCACCGTGTAGCGGAAACAATATTAAGAATCAAGTAGAGCAATGAATCAAGAACAATGAAGAACAAGACAATCAATATTAAGAACACACGAGAGAGAAGCTTCAAATGTATTTCAATTGTATTGAAATTAGACGATTACAATGCTGGAAGCGGCGCTGATTACAAAGGAGAAAGCTACTATATATACTATTTCCTAACCGCTTGTCTGACGTGACCAAGACGTGTGAAACAATCCAGGCCGTCCAAATAAAGCGTATTACAAAAGTAGTCACGTGATAAGCACGAGTAGCTAATATCCTAAGTAAAACAGCAAAGAACTATAGCACAGAAGATGTTGTTGCAGACCCTCTGTGTGTCATCCCAGAGGCTTTGCGGGATATAACTTGAAAGAGCTTGATCCTTGAGGATCATCTTCCAGAACCTCTG
>NC_037544.1:16949623-16953049 GCF_001531365.2 Cynara cardunculus var. scolymus | reverse complement strand
AACTGCAGATTCTGGAAAATCGTCTACCGCGTATAGGAAGTCAGTTTTGATCGTTCTGTAGACATTGAAGATCCATTCTCTGAAGTTGATTTGCATTTTGATCTCCTTCAAGATGGGAGACACTTCACCCCGCCTGAGATGTCCTTTGTGTACCTCTGTCGCAGCTCTTTTGAAAATCCACTTTAATGTCTCTGTTGAATATTTGTAAGACTCTGTCGGGTCATAGAACCTTAGTATATCATCCTTGTCCAAATACACAAACCCAAAAATGGGGTTGTGTATAATGGTGTTTGGATGATGCCTAAGCACCCAACCTGGCCTGCTATATGGTGGAGAGAGTTTTAGATTCTTCTGCACTAACCTCATCGCCAGCTCGAAGTCCTTCTGGCTATAATACCTTACTTTAGCGTGCATTACTTCGATCAGCCTTCTGAGCGATATTTGGTAGTTGGACCTCCTCTCCATGTAGGTGTTGAGAACTTTATGCATGTAAATGACATCAAACACGCAGAGGTTGTGAAGGTCGGCATCCGTGAACGGATAGAGGTTTCCATCTTCTCTCCTTAACACATACTGAGCGTAGAGCACAGACTTTTTTAGCAAGGTCCTTGGTGAAATTGTCACCAAGGAAGTGATCTGGTGCTCTGAGAAGACCTGCTCACGAGGCCTTGTCAACTTAGAGAAGTGGAATTTTGCTGCGGTAGAGGGGATCCCTGTAAGCTCTGGATCATATGGGGGCTCTGTGTCTATCGCAGAGTACTTCCATACCAGAACTTCTTCCAAAGATGTAACAAGCACTGTTTTGACTTGAGGTATTGGAATCCTGCTCAKGGACTCAAATATTTCAGACACCCTATCTGTTGTGGAAGCCTCTGGCATCTTGAACTCTTCTTCTTCCAAAATTGGCCTCTGGGTCGATCCCTCTGCAAGGATTGGTTTGACAGWTCCTTGCAGAGCATCAAACGTACCCGTGGACGTTTCTTGGACTTGTGGGAAAAACGATGATGTGGCTTCTCTTTCTCTGTGGTGCATTGGAATTCTGCCTTTCTTTGCTTGAGCCTCTACCAGAGATATTTTTAACACTTTGAGGAGCTCAGGGTCATCAACATACTCCTCTTCATTAATTTCCTTTGGGGTTTCTGTGCTTGATGATGACCCCTTCTGTGAAGACTCTACAACTTTGGCCTTCCCTTTGCCTTTAGGCTCTGGAGCCTTTTCCTTGCCTTTTGCAGCTGTAGAATCCCCAATCTTGACACCTCTGGCAGGTGCTCTGGTAGGAGTCTTCTTTGCTTCTTTCTTCTTTTCCTCCTTCTCCCCCTCATAACGATCATGGTCATCACCCTCATGATCGTTATGGCTATGTTTGGCTTCCGCTTTGCAAGTGTCTAGGGAAGCCTTCTCCAACCTCTTTAAAATTTTAATGGCCGCCTTCTTCATCTTCTTGATGACATCTTCTGCAAGCACAACAGCATGACTAATGTCAATCTCTGTGGACCACCTCACCTTCGAGACACATCTATAGATCTCGGTTCAGAGGGTATCACCCTCTTTCACGAGCTGTCTTGTACAATATGTGATCGCCTTGTTGGAGGCTCGGGTGTCTGTAAGGAGTTCGGCGATGGTCTTGGTCACAACATCCCCTAGGGCTTCCACCATAGCATCCAGCTCTCTGCGAGTTGCTAGATGATTGATGTTGGCCCTTGAGGTCGTGGTGTCTAATCCATAGGTGACCGCAGAGGAGAACATCTCCTTGATTTCGTCTCTGAATGAAGTATAGTCCGTGTAGCCTGCAGAGATGAAATCTACTGCGAATTGGGCGGCCATCTGTGTGAGTTCTGTCTTTAGTTGCTGGATGGAGGAGGGGTTGAGAGACAGAGCACCAAAAGCTTCTGTGAGATCTTCCTTTTGAAGGACAGAGCTCTGAAGAGTTGAGAGGGTTGACTTGAGATCTGCAGTTGTTGACGTCAACTCCTTCAGAGCCTCTATTATTTGCAAGAAATCCTGTGGCACTTGGTGAGAGATGAATAAGCTTTTCAACTCATCTATCTTTTTAAATATTTCTGTGGCAAAGGTTTGAAGCTCCCCCTTTGTCACACACATATCCTGGGAACCTAAATCACCAACACATGGTGATTTAGTAGCCTCGGAGCGTGAGACGCCCTCTGTGGCTGGTTGTTCGTAACCAACATGGGGACTTCCACTGAATCCTCGAACATCTCCCATTGGAGAGCCTACCGGTGTTATGTAGATTTCATGCCCTGTAGGTTTAGAGCCTAGCATGGCAGATTGATCTAGTGGGGACAGAGGGCGTTCTAGACCCTCTGTCTCTGTGGTCCTCACCTGTGCCTCTGAAACACGTTCTGGTTGTTCACTCGTGTGAGGAGAGGCAACGGATGCCTCTCTTGGTTCTGTCAAGTCCATGGGCGAAGGGACTCTTGTTGTAAAACCTTCATCCTTTTGAGAGAATGAGGGAGTTGTATGAGGTTGCCCAGGTGTGCGTTCCACAGAGGACGAAAGAATGTCCTCTGTGGGGATAGTTTGGGTAGGGATCAGCATGTGCGTGCCTTCTTTAATAGAGGTTCCCTCTAGAATAGGGCCTCTAGACATGTGGGTTGCACTTGGAGTTGGGCTTTGTTGTGTGCCTTGGGCATCTTTTTCACCCTCACCTATGTCTTHTTCTTCATCTTCGTCGTCTAATACGACTTCTGTCCCCAACTTGGAAGAGTCAAGAGGTTCTTTAAATTCCTTTTGGATTTTGGAAAGAACCTCCTCTATTTGTTCTGTTGGGGAAACATCAAGAACAACTTTGTGCAACCTTCTACGCTTTGGAGTAGGAGTGGCCTCTGCCAGGCTCTCTTTTGCTGCGACCTCTTCAATCACAGGCTCTGTGGCTACTTGTTCTGTGACCACAGGCTCTGTTGGTTGAGCCTTCTTAGTTTTCTTCTTTTTGGTCTTTGGCAGAGGTCCACTTGGGCCTTCTTCTTCTGCGGGCCTCTTTTTCCCTTTGGCCTTCTTGGCCTTCTTGGTTGGGGGACTTGGGATTCTAGGGGGTTCCTCACTCAACTTTCCAGCCTCTGCAGGGTCCTCCCGTCTTCCCTCAACCCTCATTTTCTCAATCTTTTCTCCTAGAAGGACTCCTATGCGTGGAGGGGTCTTAGGGGCCGGTTCTGGTCGCCTGAATCCACGTCTGTAAGATTTTCTCTCTTCATGGCTTAGGAACCTGAGCATGGCTCTTGATAGTGGTCTAGGGCTTCTGTACCCTTGCTCATGCTCTGTAGGATGAAACTYCTTGAATGGATAGAGCCTCGCATTTGGCTCCATAGAGGGGAGTTTCGCAGCTAGCAGGTCACCAAAAACCAGACCAAGGAAACGTTGAAGGATGAGGTTGGGTTGATTCATGTCCTCCTTGGCCTTTTTCTGGGCTTT
>NC_037544.1:16948275-16949413 GCF_001531365.2 Cynara cardunculus var. scolymus | reverse complement strand
AGGGGGCAGGCCTTTGCGCCTGAATTGAGTTCTTTTGGTGATGGGTGTTGCGTATGAATGAAACTCTAAGAATTTGATCAGTTCCTCATAATTGGGGGTTGCAGCATATGAGTTCAATTGAAGATCCTCCAAAGTGGGCAAATGCAGGGCAGTCCTTAATAAGTCCACATTCAATTCCAAAGGAACTAGAGATTTGTTCACAGGGTGTGAGGCATAACCAACAATGGTTAACCCAGAATTGTCAAGGGTTGTGATATAGGCACTGAGGAGAAATTGGGTTATATAGGTTTCAGGGATGGGTTTGGTGGCAGTTAGGGCAAAATATAGTGGGTGATTTCAAAGGATTTGAAGAAGAGGGAAGGTGAAATCGGGAAAACCTGTAGTGGAGGGAGCGAAATAGTAGTTATTAGGTTTCTTGACGAGAACAACCTTTTCGTACTTGTTCTGAATGAAGGACAGTGCATGGGATGTGAGAGCTTGTGCTTGGTTTACTTCGTTGTCGCTCGACACATTGACGGACTAAGCTGAAGCAGATGAGGACGACAAGTTTGCAGGTTCGCCGGAGTGTATTTGAGAGTGGTGAAGGTTTGAATGTGGGGGGGGGGAAGAGGGGTATTTATAGGAGGGAAAAATTAAAATGAACCGTTTTAGTTACAAAAAGCCGTAATGAATGTTTTGGGTTGAAACGGTTCAACAGCTGTGACACGCTGTATTGGGAAGACGCACGATTGATGACGTGCGCCCCCTTTAGTCTGACATGCGCATGTAGTTTCTAACCCTTATCCACAGAACCACGCGCACCATACAAAAAGACAAGAACTATTAAGAGAGTTATGTCAGAGGCCTAAGGGTAACAGAGCCTTTGTGATATGTGTCGGGCCTTCTTATAAGCTTACAGCTTTAATTACCTAAATAGTTTGAAAATCCACAGAGAGATAAGTGCTTGCTCAGTTCAAACTCATAGAGCCTCTGTTAGAAGCGCCAGAGGTTCTGATGAGTTGAACTCTGAGAACAATACACTTCAAAAGTTTTGGCACCTTCTGTGGTTTAATTTTCATAAATAAGACTCCCCCTCTGAGCCAACTTCCATGGCTCCCCCTAGAAACAAAAACCATTTAAAATCCTAAGAAGAAGTGTC
>NC_037544.1:16933944-16948175 GCF_001531365.2 Cynara cardunculus var. scolymus | reverse complement strand
GTCCTTATGGTAAGTTACAATCTTTAGAAATTCCAGTATGGAAGTGGGATCATATCACTATGGATTTCATAACCAAATTACCGAGAACATCAAAAGGTTATGATGCTATATGGGTAATAGTAGATCGGTTGTCTAAATCTGCTCACTTCTTACCTATGAAAGAGTCATATTCAATAGAGAGATTGGCAAAACTATACATTGATGAGGTAGTGACACGACATGGTGTTCCTCTRTCAATTGTTTCTGATAGGGATAGTCGATTCACATCCATGTTTTGGAAGAGTTTCCAAAGAGAAATGGGTTCTCAGATTAAGTTAAGTACAACTTATCATCCTCAGACTGATGGACAAAGTGAACGAACTATCCAAACTTTAGAAGATATGCTGAGAGCATGTGTCATTGATTTCAGAGGATCATGGGATAGTCATTTGGCTTTGGTGGAATTTGCGTACAACAATAGCTACCATTCAAGCATTCAGGCAGCAAGGTACTGTACGGACGCAAATGTCGAACTCCTTTATGTTGGAACGAAATAGGTGAAAAACAGTTAGCTGGGCCTGAGTTGGTTCAACAAACTGCTGATAAAATAGGAGTAATTCGAGAGCAAATGAAGGCCGCACAAGATAGACAAAGAAGTTATGCAGATAAATGTCGGAAGTCGATTGAGTTTGATGTAGGTGATAGAGTGATGTTGAAGGTATCACCATGGAAAGGAATAGTACATTTTGGTAAGAGAGGAAAGTTACGTCCAAGGTACATTGGACCATTCCTTATTATTAAAAGGATTGGAGAAGTGGCCTACAAACTAGAACATCCGTTAGAGCTAAGTGGGATCCATGACACGTTTCATGTGTCAAATTTAAGGAAGTGTATAATAAACCCGGATGTGGCAGTGCAGCTACTTGAAATTATGGTAGATGAAAAGTTATGCTTTGAAGAAACCCCTGAACATATTACTGACTATAAGGTAAAGAAATTACGAAATAAAGAACTTGGGTTAGTAAAGGTTCAATGGCGTTATCAAAAGGGACCAGACGCCACCTGGGAATCAGAATCAGAGATGAAGATGAAGTATCCCTATCTTTTTGCTTAAAAGGAATTCCGGGACAGAATTCTTTTAAGGAGGAAAAACTGTAATATTCCGGTTTAATAATTTATATTTTGAGAATTTGATATATATATATATACATATGTATGTGTGTGTGTGTGAGGATTGGTGTGTGGGGGAAAAAGTTTTATAGCTACCTTGTAGTAAAAGGCGGTTATGGCACTTGCTATATATAGCAAGTGCCTTTGATAAAGAAAATCTCTCTTTCTTTGGCTGATTTGAGAAGAAAATTGTAGGAAGAAAAGAGTGAAAAGAAGCTATAGATATTTGAAGTCAAAAATTCATAATCAAAGGTGAGTGTATATTGCTTTTAAGTATTGGTTATTACTTCTTTTAATGATAGAATTTTGCTATTTATGAACTGCATTTCATAAATATTTGGTTAAGTCTTTAAACCGGACAAAGGGTGTCCAGAGTTCTCCTTAAACCGGTCAAGAGGTGACCGGATCTCATCTAAATCGGTCAAAGGTTGGACGATGTATCGTCCGGATTGTTTTAAATCGGTCAAAGGTTGGACGATGTATTGTTCGGATTGTTTTAAATCGGTTAAGTTGTGAGCAGGGTATTGTCTGGACTTGTTATCCGGACAAAGATATTGACTTAATACTAAGTGTTAACCAGACAAAGCTTATACAAGCTGTTGTTCGGATTGTTGACCGGAGATGATATAACCCTCTTGATATTCTAAGTGTTTGTCCGGATTTCATATCCGGATAAGGTTGACTGGACTTCAAATCCGGATAATGTGTTTGAATTTTTAATATATTTTAAAGAGAGAGATGTAATGGCGGTGTAACCGCGAGAGAGATGTAATGGCGGTGTAACCGCGAGATAGATGTAATGGCGGTGTAACCGTGAGAGAGATGTAATGGCGGTGTAATCGCGAGAGAGATGTAATGGCGGTATAACCGCGAGAGAGATGTAATGGCGGTGTAACCACGAGAGAGATAAATAAGTATATGTATCTGAACAGGTTTGATTCTGAATTGATTATTTAGAAAGTGTGTTATTTATTTGAGATTTATACACTCACTAGACCTTTTTGGGTCTAACGCTCAATTGTTGGACTAATCGGTTTTGCAGGTCATCATACCTTGCAGAATAAAGGAAAGAGAAAAGTTTAATGTTGATGACATTTGTTTACTCATAAATGTAGTAAAGAAAGTTTTTGTTAGTCTGTGTTTTGTAAACGATGTTACATTTTGTGTTATAATTATGATGATGTGGATTATCTGTCTGGTGGAAATTGTGGGTTGTTACAGTATTCAAAAGAAGTGTCAAGGATTTCTAGCCTATATAATTGATGTCAAGAAAGAGAAGGGTAAGCAAGAATTAATCCCGATTGTTAGCGACTATCCTGAAGTTTTTATAGAAGATTTATCTGGATTGCCGCCAGATAGAATTGTTGAATTTAGGACTGATTTGATACCCAGAGTAGCACTTGTAGCCAAAGCACCGTACCGATTAGCTCCGTCAGAGTTGAAAGAATTGGTTACACAACTGAAGGATTTGTTGGACAAAGGATTTATCAGACCAAGTACTTCGCCATGGGGAGCCCTAGTTTTGTTTGTGAAAAAGAAAGACGGTTCTATGCGTATGTGTATCGACTATCGGGAACTGAATAAATTGACCATAAAGAACAAATACCCGTTGCCAAGAATTGATGATTTGTTTGATCAACTAGTGGGAGCGAGTTACTTCTCGAAGATTGATTTACGATCAGGCTACCATCAGCTGAAAGTTAAAGAAGAAGATATTGCTAAAATCGCTTTTCGAATATGGTACGAACATTATGAATTCTTGGTTATGCCATTCGGTTTAACTAATGCACCTGCATCTTTTATAGATTTGATAAATCGAGTATGTAGGGAATACCTTGATAAATTTGTCATTGTATTTGTCGATGATATTCTCACATACTCTAAAATCAAAGAAGAGAATGCAGAACACCTACGGCTAATACTTGAGCTCTTGAAAAGAGGAAAGTTGTACGCAAAGCTGTCAAAGTGTGAATTCTAGTTAAGAGAAGTTCAATTTTTGGGCCATGTTATATCTGAGGCAGGAGTAAAGGTAGATCCAACAAAGATTGAAGTCGTTGCAAAATGGGAGGCACCAAAGACACCATCCGAAGTCCGAAGTTTCTTTGGATTGGCAGGCTATTACCACAAGTTCATCCAAGATTTCTCCAAAATAACTATGCCTTTGACCAAGTTAACTCGAAAGAATGTCAAATTTCAGTGGAAAGAAGAACAACAGAAAGCCTTTCAATTATTAAAATATCACCTTTGTAGTGCCCCAATACTAACTTCACCCGACGGAATAGAAGACTTTGTGGTATACAACGACGCATCAAAATTGGGGGCTGTGTCTTGATGCAAAGAGGGAAAGTTATATCATACGCATCACGGCAACTTAAAGATCATGAAAACAGTACCCAACTCATGATATGGAATTGGCAGCCGTGGTCTTCGCATTGAAAATATGGAGACATTATTTTTTGGGAACCAAATGCCAGATTTACACAGGTCACAAGAGTTTGCAGCACTTGTTCAATTAGAAGGAATTAAATATGAGACAACGTTGATGGATAGAACTCGTTAACGACTATGACTGTGAAATACTCTATCATCCAGGAAAAACAAATGTGGTGGCCGACGCATTAAGCAGAAAAGAACAGAGTGGAACTATCAAGGCTACGACAATGAGGATAAATTTAACTCCCGATCTTCATCAAGAAATTTTGAACCATCAGAGAGAGATTGTCAAGGAAGAACATGTAAAAACAGAAAAAGTGGTAATGATTTCCATCTTGGAACCAAATGTTGAAGGAATTTTGTGCTTCCAAATTCAGGAATGGGTACCAATTTATGGGAATACACGGGAGACTGTTCTGAACGTAAGCCACAAATCCTGTTACTCTAACCATCCAGGCACCAATAAGATGTATAAGGATTTGAAACCTTTTTATTGGTGGCCGGGTTTAAAGAAGGATATCGCAAAATACGTAGAACGATGCTTAACTTGTCTACAAGTTAAGATTGAGCATCAGAGACCCTATGAAAATCTGCAATCATTGGAAATACTAGTCTGGAAATGGTATCACATTACAATGGACTTTATCATGAAATTACCCCGCACCCCGAAAGCTTATGATGTAATCTGGGTAATAGTTGATCGTTTGTCAAAATCTGCACATTTCCTACCGATGAAAGAAACTTATTCCTTGGAAAGATTGGCTTAACTCTACATCAAAGAAATTGTGACCTGACACGGGGTCCCATTATTTATCATTTATGACAAAGACAGTCGCTTTACTTCGAAACTCTGGGAAAGTCTGCAAAGAGCCTTGGGATCAAATCCGGTTGAGTACGACTTATCATCCTCAAATGGGTGGACAGAGCGAAAGAACCATACAAACCCTGGAAGGTATGTTGAGAACATGTGTTATAGACTTCGAAGGATCATGGGAGGATCATTTACCATTGATAGAATTTGCCTATAACAACAGTTATCACTCCAGCATAAAAGCGACACCTTATGAAGTTTTATATGGGAGAATATGCCGAACACCGTTGTGTTGGAATGAGGTAGGTGAAAAGCAATTAACAGGTTCGAAGATTGTGAAAACGACGTATGAAAAGATTGAACAAATTCGAGCAAGAATCAAAATAGCTCAAGATCGACAGAAAAGTTATGCCGACAAATGAAGAAAGCTTATAGAATTCAACATAAATGACTTTGTGATGTTAAAGGTATCTCCGTGGAAGGGTGTTATGAGGTTTTGGAAGAAAGGTAAGCTTAATCCAAGGTATATTGGACCGTTCAGAATCTGCAAAAGGATTGGGCCAGTAGCTTATCAACTGGAATTACCAGAAGAACTCAGTTAGATTCACAACACCTTTCATGTGTCGAATTTGCGCAAGTGTTTGGCAGATTCGAGCTTAGTAGTACCACTTCCAGAGATCAAGCTGGACAATAAGTTAAAAGTTTTTTGAAACACCAGAGGCAGTGACAGACAAAAAGATCAAGGTGTTGAGAAATAAAGAGACCAGTTTGGTGAAAGTTCAGTGGAAATTTCACAAGGGTTTAGAGGCTACGTGGGAATTAGAATCTGAAATGAGAACCCGTTACCCGTGGCTATTTGATTAAATGAATTCCGGGACGGAATTCTTTTGAGGGGGAGATAATGTTATAACTAGATTTTTATCAAACCTGGGTGAAGGTAACCTTATGTGTTTATTTTGTGAAATATGTGATAACATGCATGTTATTTTGATATAAATGCATGGATTATGTGCACATGAGTGGTAATCTGATAATGTGCATACATGTGGTAAGATATTATTTGAAGATATTATTATATATATATATATATATATAACTCAAAGCTTCATGGTTAAGAAAAGGTGTGGTTTTAAAAATGATATCTTCCACCATCCAAACTCTTGTTATAATTAAAATAATCTCCACCGCCCTTATGAGAGTATTTAAAGAAAGAAAAAGGATAAGATCTTTATCTTATCACTTTATTTGAGAATAAATCCGAGTGGAGAGAAAAAGGTGGTTTCTAGCGGTGAGAGTGTTCTTGGAAAAGAATCTACTGCTCAAAACGGTTTGAAGAACTAGTTTGCTATAATCTGCAAAATCTGTGTTGACGAGGTGAGTTTTGATAAACTAAAACCCTTTATATTTGTAGTTATATATAAACTGTTGGGTTAGGGAATTTGTGATTTTGAAAGAGTTTGATAAAAACTATTTTCTAACAGTTTAAAACGAAGTATTGATGATTAGGAGTTTTGAAACTGTTTTGAAAAGATAAAACAGTAACTATGCTTTAAAACAGTTTTGAAAAGCTGGTATTCTGTTTTAAAGGATTTAAAAGATATTTGATATGTGGAAACTTATGAAAGAACATATTGTTCTTGAGTTTGAAGGTATTGATGATAAAACTATTTTTTTGAAGATCATTATTGGTTGAAAACTATAGAGGACATCTCATCAAGACGGTTGTGACTTCGGTCTGTCTTCGTTTGGGATTAATCTATAGATTTTGGGGATAAAACTATGAAGGTTGTTTCATCAAGACGGTTGTGACTTCGGTCTGTCTTCGTTTGGGATTAATCTATAGATTTTATGGATAAAACTATGGAGGATGTTCATTAATATGGTTGTGACTTTGGTCTGTCTTCGTTTGGAACTAATCCATATATTTTGAAGAGGAAATAAGGGTGGCATATCAAGGAGAGATGTAAAATGGGATAAGGGTGACATATCAGGGAGAGGTGTACCTTCGGCTATAAAGGTGGCATATCACGGAGAGGTGTACCTTTGGATATAAGGGTGGCAATTGTGTGTGGTTATTATAGCTCGTGCTATTATGCCTTTTAAAATTACAATAGATTTGAGTTCTTGCTTCTTTGTGATTTAAGGACTCAGTGATGTTGTTCTTATTAGAAATAATAGTATTGATGCTATTGAGAAAGGAAAAACTTGGCCTATGGCCATTGGTTTTTGGATATAAAATGTTTTGGATCAATTGTTTAATTTTAGGGGAACCAGAGAAGATCTGGTTGTTCCTTGAAAGGAACCAGAGGGGCTTTGGTCGGACCTCATTATAGAACCAGAGGGTTCTAGGCGATGTTCTTAGAAATTATGCAAAGTCTTTACTAAATGTTTTAGTTGGACCAAAGGCTCTGTATCTATAGATAAGAGCTTCTGTGTCAAAATCATATTTCAAGAGTTTTTCAAGAAAAAGGTTTTATACTTTTGGAAATTTCTTACAAGTAACACAGACCAGAGAAGCTCTGGTTGGCCTATGCGGGTTAGACCAGAAGCTTTAGTTGGTCTTACATTTTGAACCAGAAGCTTTGGTTGGTCTTAAATTTTGAACCAGAAGCTCTAGTTGGCCTATGTAGGTTGGACCAGAAGCTCTGGTTGGTCTTACATTTTGAACCAGAAGCTCTGGTTGGCCTATGCTGGTTGGACCAGAAGCTCTGGTTGGTCTTAAATTTTGGACTAGAAGCTCTCGTTGGCCTATGCAGGTTGAACCAGAAGCTTTGGTTGAGTTTTGCAATTTGAGCCAGAAGCTCTAGCTAGTAGAACCAGAGGTCCGATGAACTTGTTAGTCCCTTTTAAGATCAATCTTCATGTAAACATAAAGAAATCCATGGCAGATCTAAGATATTCTATTAAGAACATAAGATGAGGATGAGAGAGAAAGTCAAAATGGTCAAACTTTCAATACGTGAATATGATTTTACAATTAGGCTCTTACCAAAGATTACAAGACAAACACTATTTTACATCAATAGTTGAAGGGAATTTTCCGAAGAGAAAATGGATTATGGTCAAACAACTAAACAAGGTCAAAGTCAAACTTCTATAAGAAAAGTCAAACATGATGACTTTTATACAATTATAGACAATTTTATCTTTCAAGAGGAATACAATTTTACACTGAATTTCAATCCTAACATTCTCCCCCCTTTGTTTCAGACTTGAAAGAAATTTCGCGCTTTGAGTCTCAAACAAACTATGGAATTATATTTTAAGATGTGAAATGATTTTGTTTGAATAAATGTATTGGTGGATATCACCCTGCAACTACATGGAAATAGGGAATCTCACTTGACCTCTCGGTCTAACCCTCAATTTTTTGTTTCAAATATATGTTACAGGAAATGCCGATTATAATGATAGTAAAGGAAAAGGGAAAATGTGAATTATTCCCCTATGTGCTTAGCTTTATGAAGATCATCCTTGGATGTATTTTGAAGAATAGATGTTATGATTGCAAGAGCATGTATTTTGAATTTTCGAGTGTGTATTTCGTATTGTAGAATCTTGTATTATGGACCTTTGTGGGCTTAAACATGTATTCTATGAATGAAATATGTGTTATATTGAATGTGAGTTTTGGGGGTGTTACACTTATCCCATGGTACACCTCTTCTTGATATGCCACTGTTAGGACTGAAAATTAGTATTAAATTGTATTTGTCTTGAAAGTTAAATATTGTCTATAATTGTAAAAGTCATCGTGTTTGACTTTTCTTAGGTAGGTTTGACTTTGACTATTGTTTAGAAGTTTGACCATATAAATAGGGTAATGTCTTTGTAAATCTAAGAAGGGGAGCATTATTGTAAAATCTGTTACGT
This sequence comes from Cynara cardunculus var. scolymus, assembly GCF_001531365.2. Lineage (NCBI taxonomy): Eukaryota > Viridiplantae > Streptophyta > Magnoliopsida > Asterales > Asteraceae > Cynara > Cynara cardunculus. Next base: position 16,939,909 of record NC_037544.1, on the reverse strand, counting down.
AAAGAGAGTTTGACCACATTTGGATGCATTGACTTTTTCTCTCAACTTCTCCTACATGTTCTTAATGTTCATATCTGTAATCTGCCATTATTGTTGAAGATTTATGGAGCTTAATGAAGATTGATCATTGTAATGGGACACACAATTGGTATCAGAGCTGGACTATGCAAGAAATCATATAAGAAATCATAGTTTTTGAAGATTTTTTTTTCTGGATATTTTTTGTTCCTATTTTGTTCATTGYGTTCTTCATCTTTTGAAGATTTTAATCCGAAAATTTTTCAAAATTCTGAGTTTTCATGTTAAAAACAGGAGCAAATTGTACGAAATTGTATTGTGAATCTTTGTTGTTCACAAGATTTTATTTTTTGATCGTTTGTTTTCAAGATTTAATCGTTTTAGTGTTTTTAATTTTTTTCATGTTCTTGAATTTTTTTAAGTCAGTGTTTTTGATCCAATTTTTGTTAAATGTTTTTTTTCTTTTTGTGTTTTTGTTAGTTTTTGATCTGATTTTGTATTTTTTTAGTTTGTTTAAGATGAGCTAAATCGCACAAAATTTTCATGGTCCATTTGATTTAGGCCTAATATGTGATAAAGCCCAGTCTGTGTTAAAGAACTCATACGGATATTCATCGTACACTAAATCAGTTGATTCATCACCTGATATATTGATTGTTCATTCTTCACTGTCTCTACAAGTCGACTACCTCTTCTGGACACCTCTATTTCTATCAACCGGATTTCTAAATCGCTCGGCATATCACCTACAGCTTCAATCGGATTTCACTAAATCAGATTCGAGGTTAGTTAATTGTTCAATCTTACAGGTTAACTGGATAAGTGTCCGGATTCGATCAACACTTGACCGGATAAGTGTCCGGATTGGTACAACTAGTGACCGGATACTTGAGCGATTTAGGTTTTGCTTTGAGCAGAGTTGATCGATTTAGCACTTAGCTTGAGTTATCCGATTTATTATATCGTCCAATCCATCTTCTCCGGATTCTTAATCATTCAATGTTTTGCATGATGTCCAAGCGGTTTAGTTAGATAGCAATTGAGTGATTTGAATCTCATCATCTTTATCACTCACAACAGTCTTGTTGATTTATTGTTTTGTATTGATTGCTGGAAGATTGAAGTTCAGGTTTGAAGAGTTTTTGAATCAAAAGATTGACYRTCCAGTTATTTTTTTGTTCAAAGTAAATTGTTGCAATTCAAACACAGGGACTTAGAGACTGTTTAGTGAGCATATTTTAGAATGAGAAGAAAAGAGGAATTACATTGATTTTGAGCTTCGTGCTGTTGATTTGTGTATTTTAGTTGTGGTGTGTTTGTGGATTTGAGGACTGGAACATAAGCTATCTGGACAGGTTTATGTACAACAGGTTTAGGTTTGTGTTTTGTGACTGTTTGATTCTGAATTTTGAGGACTGTTAGACTCTAGCAGCAACAACAAGTAAAGTTGAATTTAAGCTTCTGTACATGTGTTTAGTTTGACAAGTTTGAATGACTGTACTCCTAGTGCAGTGGTGCTGTTAGTCTTATTGAATGGTTTAAAATCACTGTTAGTGGTTTCTATCATTTGTGTATTTTGATACTTGTTGATATTTGATAGAAAACAGTGAAGATTTTCCAAGGTATTTTGCAACCATTCCAGACAATACCAGTGAACTGTTTTAAACAGTTTTAAAAGCATAATTGAAGTTAAATGTTGAGCTGACAGTTTTTGTTTGCAGCTGTTGATCATAAGGATTGCGAGATTATTGAGCTGGTAACCAAGGTTTTCACTAATGTTTAGATTGTCAAGTTTGATTTGAATAATTTGTCACACCCCGCTAAAGCGGAAACGCGAGGTATGGCAGGTAGAGTCTCATAGCAATAGTGTATAAACAACACAACCATACAATTTAAAATATAAATACATCATAACTAAGGTTTACAATCCCAAATACAAGTTTGCAAAATAAACACAAAAGAAATTTTGAAAGCGATGATTGTGACAAGACTTCTATTAAGTGTCACCATGAGTCTTTCTTACCCTGAAAAAGCATGTCAAACAAGTGTCAACTACAAAGAGTTGGTGAGTTCACAGGTTTTATATGCACAAAATGATTTCAAATGCAACAATCTCAGTTATAAATTTATGAGCAATATCTTAAAAACAACGTCATACACATGATTTATATTGTTGAGCCACTACTAAACCTAAAAACGCCCCACGAACTACCTCAGAGGTGGTAGCGAACCACTTGTGTAGAACATACTTACGAACTACCTCAGCGGTGGGACTAAACCCCACATGTGTAGAACTCATGCCGAACTACCTCAGTGGTGACCACTTCGTGTCACATGTGTAGAACTCCTACCGGACTACCTCAGCGGTGACCACTTCGTGTCACATGTGTAGAGCAAATTTTAATGACCAAGTGCACCCCTACTCGTTAGTAACAAGGTAGGTATAACAACCAAATAGTGCCATCCACAAGAATCATGGGTTCAAAAATGAATTAATAGTAGTGGAAATAAACGGGGACTTTCAGTCTCAACATATCAATAGTGTATACTTTTAAATGCTCATAACAAGATTCATATATTGATATAAATCTATCAAATATTCATTAATCATGCTTTTCACCCCAAAACGAGAAATTGGTAAAAAGGGGCCGTGAAACTCACTTTTGATATAGAGATTCGCAAGAAAAARCAATACGATCCGAATACCGCGCTAGATCAACGATTCCCTATCAATAGGAATATCCAAAACCATCACTTATTGATTCATCTCTACCTATGGGGTTTTAACAAATCCTAAGTCCTTATTTGTCTACTTATGTTGCATAATATTATCAATAGTCCAAATATACATAATGTCCATATGCTCATTAAAGAATTAATTTATACCGGAAATGATGCTATAATCCAATAAAAGATCAAATTTTACAAATTCAACCAAATCCAGAATTCTTGATTMTGGACAGAAACTTATGATACATAAAATGATCAAATAAAGAGAATTGAAAAATGAGATAAATTCCCATCTTTTTATATGATTTATAGCACTGAGTTATAGTCATTGTGACCAAATTTCATGTATTTTGGGCATGAAATGATGATTCAAATAATTTATGCAGTGCAACTTATCACAATTGAAATGGCAGATTGCACCATGTTAGTAAAACACTCATTAAAAGATTTCTACTAGGTGTTCTGCAGAAATTCAAGTTGGAGTGAAAACTTAACACTTATATGAAACTTTTAAACTAAAAATCACTCATTTTGGAAGAGTTGAGAGGAAGATATGATACCTTAAAGTCACATGAACACATCTGTCATTAGTTGACAGATTGCAGACTTGATTTAAATAAATTGGTTCATGCCTTAAAACATCATATTTTTGAGTGAAACTGTATTCAAATGAATCCTAACTCATAAAAGAACGTTTTAGAAGAAGAATCATACATTGAGAACAAGTAAATAGAAAGATATTAACATTCAAAGTAAGAGTTACCTACTGGTGGTTTCACAGTTTGCACACCTATAGAGTTTTAGGTGCGTGAAGATCAAAAATCCATAATTTTATTTGATTCCACTTGCATGTAGGAGAAAATCCATAAAGTTAACTCTCAAAAGAAGAATCATCCTTTTTCATTGAGTTATGAGAGAGATATGATCTATGGAACACACATATACAAATCTGTCAGAATCGGACAGATTGCATGTTCAACTTATTTTGTGTAATTAAAACCTCAAATCACCACAATATTGAATGAAATCGGTGGCATTTAAAAGGTAACTCATTAAAATAACATCCAAAAGAAAAATCAACAATTTTGAATGATTATCAAGAGAGTTATGACTATTCAAAGTAGGGTTTACCTACTGAAAATCCTCATATACATATATACAATGTTTTGAGCATTTGGGGTTCAAAACTCAATGCTTTTGAGTGAGACCAAATGCATTGCAACCACAACTCAATAAATAAACTTTTAAAAGAAACCTCATAACATTTGAACAAGCCATTTACAAGATATGGACGATTTGTGCACAAGCACATAATCTGTCAGCCCAGAATATGAAATTTTTAAGAAATAAACCACATAAAATCATGATTTCTTCCTACCTTTTTGAGTTTTATTGTTTGGGTCATGGATTACCACCATCAAATAAACATTTTTACATGTTTTTGGTGTATAATCTCACCTTAAAACTCAATATTTTCGAAACTTAGAAAATAGGAGATGAAGAATGCATAAAAGTGGGTTTTTCTCCCAAAAACCTACAAGAAAAGGAAGAGATGAATGCATTACCTTGATTGTTGATGTGAGGGATGTTGTATCATCAAATATCTTACTATTTTGATGAAGAAACTATGAAGAAATCGGCTGAAGGAGGTAGAGGATGAAGATGACTCTTGAGTTTTAGGGAGAGAGAGGGAGAAGGAGTTAAAAATTTGAAAGAAGGCAAATGAAGATTAATGAAGAAGTAAGGCTATTTATATGTGGGATATGGGAGAGAAATGGGGGAGGGTGGGGCCGGCCATGGAGAGCCCAACCCAAACTCAATATAATTTTTATTTATTTATAAAAACTAAGCCCAAAATGCATAAAATGCCATTTTCTCAATTTTGACATTTTTCTTCAAATTAAAAACCCATGATGACTAAATTCATTTAAATAGAAAGGTTTTATATTTAAAACACTAAAACTTAGTGTTTTATATAAATTGGGTATAAATTAGAGCATTTGGTACTGTATGGGACGTTTCAGATAATTTCGGGTCGGAACCGGACTTTCTAAGCAACTGCAGGAATCTCTTATAAATTTTTCGACCAAACTAACCTAACTAACTCCTAGTCTTATAAATTATATTCAATAACACTAATATAATCTTAATAATAGCTAACCTGGAAGCTTAAATTTGACAGTTGTCACAGTCTCCCCTTGTTAGAGAAATTTCGTCCCGAAATTTAACGACTGCTACTGCCAATGGATTTTTCTGCAAACAGTTGCGGATATTTGCCTTTCATGAAATCTTCTCACTCCCAAGTGTACTCTGGACCATGTTTCGCATTCCAGCGGACCTTAACAATAGGGACTTTTCTGCTCTTCAACCGTTTAACTTCTCAGTCCAGAATCTCGATTGGTTCTTCAACGAAGTGTAACCGATCGCTAATCTGAACGTCGTCTAGGGGTAGCACTATTGTTTCATCCGTTAGGCATTTCTTCAGATTCGACACATGGAACGGGTCATGGATGGCGCTTAGATTTTGTGGCAACTTCAACTTGTACGCCACTGGTTTGATTCTTTAGAGTATTTCGAATGGACCAATGTATCTGGGACCTAGCTTGTCTCTCTTCCTGAATCGTACTAGTCCCTTCCATGGCAATACCTTTAAGAGTACTTTATCCCCCACTTGGAATTCTAACGGCTTTCTCCGATTATCCGCATAACACTTTTGACGGTCTCTTGCCGTCTGATGTCTCTCCTTGATGATTGAAATCTTGTCGGTGGTTTCCTGGATAATATCGGGCGTTGTCAACTGTCTATCTCCGATCTCTACCCAGTTAAACGGTGATCTGCATTTACGTCCGTATAGGGCTTCGTACGGTGCACACTATATGCTGGTGTGATAGCTGTTGTCATAAGAGAATTCAACAAGGGGCAGATGGGTATCCCAACTCCCACCAAAATCTATTACACATGCACACAACATATCCTCAAGCGTTTGAATAGTTCTTTCCGATTGTCCATCTGTTTGAGGATGATAGGCGGTGCTATAATCTAAACGCATACCCAATGCCTTTTGAAGAGTCTGTCAAAATCTTGATGTAAAATGTGTATCTCTATCCGAAATAATGGAAATAGGCACACCATGACATGTAACTGTTTCATCGATGTAGATTTGTGCAAGCCTTTCCATACTGAAGTCTTCTCGAACCGGTAAAAAGTGCACGGATTT
>NC_037544.1:16932115-16933844 GCF_001531365.2 Cynara cardunculus var. scolymus | reverse complement strand
GAGTGGGAGTCGTCGTCGGCCACTCGGCCTGTCGCCTTCGCCGGAGGGGGAGAGTCTGGTCGGGAGAGGGAGAGCCAGAGAGGGAGAACCGGAGTAGGAGTCGTCGTCGGCCACTCGGCCTGTTGCCTTCGCCGGAGAGGGAGTCTCAAAGCGCCATCCGAACTCTGACGTTCGTGTCTTACTCGTATACTAGGGAAGGAAATCGTACAATGACAATGAGGAGGGAGGATGAGGGAGGCAGGAGCCGGGAAGGAAATTGTAATTGTCACTTGAGGGCTATCAAGGACACGATGGAAGTTCTTCACGGCCCACCGTCTCACAAGGCCAAGAAGGCACCCCAGGAGCACTGACACAACCTGTAGCATCTGTTGTTGGAGGAGTTACCATCAATGCTGATCTGGTCACAAAGGCTGAGTTCCAAGCCTTTGTTGATACAGTGATGCGGTCCTTGGAAGACCTTAAAATCATCATGCAAGGGATTGTAGACAACCAACCCTCCACCAATACCTCTGACCTCCAACAATCTCTTGCAATACTACAACACCACCTTACCCAAATCAAAACCCAGACGCAAGCCAACATCACCCGATTACAAATGCTCCAACAAACCATTACCCAACACCGTAACACCACTTCCTACCTAGCCACCCAATGAAACCAACTCATCATCCAGTCCATCGCAACCCTCACGGCCCAGGCAACTGAGGCCGATGAGAACCTTACCTACATTATCACCCAACTCCAAACCATCCTTCGAAACCTTTACTCCCTACTTACAACCATCACCTCCCAAATCCCTCACCAAACCCCACAACCAACCACCACCTCTATCAATGATACCCTAGCCAATCTTACCCAACAAGTGGCCTCCATCCAAGACACCCTTACCCAACTCCCCACAGCTATCCTCGCCCAAATCCCCCAGCCTACTCCTCAACCACCACCTCCCTCTGCAGGCCCATCCTTTGATGAAGCCTTCTCCTCTTTCACTATAGAGGTGAGAGACCTTATCACCAACCTTCCCATCCCCCCATATACATCCACCACCACCTCCATGCCACCATCAGCCTCATCCACCACCACAGATTTTGCCACAAGAACTGAATTGCAAGCTCTGTCGAGGGCGCTGGTCTCTTCTTTCAACGAGATCAGTGCCAAATGTGTTCATCAGGCCACCCGTCCAACAATGGTTCTCTCCCAGAACCTGGCCGATGAACAAAGGCATACCACCTCTCTCCTCCAAACACTGGAGGCGAGTCGAAGACGAGAAGCCCTGAAGGCGTATCTTACGTCCTTCAGGAAAGACAAGAAGAAGAAGAGGACCAAAGCCTCCTGCTCAAGCAGCCGCCCACACAAGAGGCCTAGGCATGACGACCAAGACCCCGATGATCAAGGTCTTGGACCTCATGAGAGGGAGATAGAGGTCGCGGCTGCACAACAAACCGAATCCGCTGCACCACCATCACCACAAACATAACCACCACCCTCAACAGAAGGAACCCAAGCAAGGGAACTAGAGGCTCTGCCTTCTGTAGATGTACATGTACATGTTCCCTTCGTAGCAACCCCAGAGCCCATCGTGTTGAGCTCTTCAACCTCTTTCTTCAACACCCACATCAAACCTACCATTAACTTAACCAACCTCTTTCTTCAACACCCACATCGAACCTACCATTAACCCCTTCACCAACACCTCCCACCACTCAACCCTTCACCTTATCCACACAAC
>NC_037544.1:16927253-16932015 GCF_001531365.2 Cynara cardunculus var. scolymus | reverse complement strand
TCTGTGAGCCATCCCAGAGGCTCTACTGTAATTGACTTGTATGATCTTATTGCCAGAGGACCATTTTCCAGAACCTCTGTGAGAGACATCAGAGGTTCTATCACATTTTACTTGCACGATGAAACAGCTTCTGTTGCTAGTCCTCTGTTGTCTTTTGTGGAAGATACCCTTTTGTCAACACTTGCAGAATACTTTTTCATACTTTTACAAGAAGTGAATATTAGAGCTAACAACACAAAAGAAGGATGAAGGTGTTGATACATGTCCACAAAGATATCATGTTCCCAATAAAACCTCCACCACTCAGAGTCCACAAAGAAATTTTCTTGACTCTAACTCTGAATCAGAGGTGGACTCGAGTATAGAGAAAATTTAGACTAAGATAGTGATCCCAGGACCAGAAGCTCACAAACTTCCAAGTGGGTTCTCAAACAAATCTGTTCCAGCAATCGAGCAAAGGAAAAAATCCCCTTGTGTCTTGACTTCATGGACATAAGTTTAAAATCCAAGTTTTCTCTTGAGCTCGAGAAGGAGAACAAGGCTAAGGAATCCAAGTCTACCACCTCTTTATCTAGATTTCTAAAGTATAGATTTTAAAAGACCATAAAGTTCACTTTGGAACAAAAAGGAAAGTTTACTTCTAATTCTAAATTCAATTCCTCTGTTTCAGAGAGGCCTCTGAAGGCCAAAGGAGTTAAAGGGAAGAAAGGCAGACCAAAGAAGACAAAGGCCAATTTCAATAAACAATCAAAACTAGATAGGGAGTTCATTCGAACAAACAATGCTAGGAATAATTATAATAATTATAGAAAGTTTTATGAATATAATGAATCATTTTGTCATAAAAACAGTGTTCATACTTGCAAATGTCTTTCTTTGCTGCGGCAATTAAAGCAGCACCTTTCTAGTCCCAATTGCCTTCTCTCTGGGCCATCCAAGAATAAAGCAAAAAGACCGAGAAGAAGCAGACTCCTAAGGCCAAATCTGGCTAGCTAGATCCCAAGTTTGGCAAATCAAGAGTTGAGGCAGACCCTTCCTCTAAGCCAAAATCCAAGACATCTAAGTCAAATCATCGAGGACCCATTATGAAATGGGTACCTAAATGTTTATAATTGATTTACAAAAGCCGCATGTAGACATCTGGTACCTTGACTCCGGATGCTCAAGACACATGACCGGAAACAAAACGTTGCTCTACTCCTTCAACGACAAAACTGGAGGACGGGTGACTTTTGGAGATAACATGTAAGGGCAGATTAAAGGCTATGGAGATATTTATCAAGGTAAGGTTTATGTCCCTAAAGTTTCTTATGTTTCTAGGTTTAAGCATAACCTTCTGAGCATAAGCCAACTCTGTGATTCTGGCTATAATATCAAGTTCCAAAAAGACCCTTGATCAATATTGTCAGAATCAGGTCAAGAGCTGCTAAGAGCCAATAATAAGGGCAATCTATACCTTATGAACTTCTTACCTAGAGATGATTCAGAGACTCTCAGTCTCATGTCTCGCAAATGTGATGAAGCATGGCTCTGGCATCACAAGCAATCTAATCTAAATATTTGAAATATAGAGAAGCTTGTGAAAAACAACTTGGTTGACAGACTTCCAACAATAAAGTTCGAGAAGAACCATCTGTCTCCCGCCTGTGAAATGGGAAAACTCAAAAGAGCATCCCATAAGGCAAAGACAGATGTGTCCTACATCAGACCTCTGCATATGCTTCACATGGACCTCTGTGGTCCAATCTCGGAGAAGAGTTTGTCTGGCAAGAAGTATATCTTAGTACTTATCGACAAATATACAAGATATATTTGGATTGAGTTTTAAGACAGAAGTCAGATGTCCCAGAGCTGCTGATCAAGCTTATGACCAAGATTCAAGTCCTCCTACAGAGCAAAATTCAAAACTGAGAAGTGACACGGGTATAGAGTTCAAGAATGCAAAAATTGACGCATACCTTGACAAAGAGGGAATCTTTCAGAAGTTCTCTTCTACAAGAACACCACAACAGAATAGTCAGGCTTGTTGCAAAAGGCAACTGCCATGAAGAAGGCGTAGACTATGACGAGACCTTTGTGCCAATTGCAAGACTAGAAGCTTTACGCTTATTTCTAGCCTTTTCTGCACATAAAGAGGAGGAAGTCTATGCGCAGCAACCTCTGGTGTTTGAGAGTTCCATACATCCAGAGTATGTCTACTACCTAGACAACGCTCTGTATGAACTAAAGCAAGCTCCAAGAGCCTGGTATGAGCATCTTTCATCTTTTCTTCTATCTAATGGTTTTGAAAAAGGTAAAATTGACACCATTTGTTTATTAAGAGGCATAAAGGTGAGATGCTTCTTGTCCAAAAAAACATAGACGACATTATATTTTGTTCAACGAACCAGAGGCACTGTGATAAGTTCTATACGTTAATGAAGAGTGAGTTTGAAATGAGCAAGTAAAACAAAGGGAATATGGTATCTTCATTAACCAATCCAAGTATGTCTCTGACATCTTGAAGAAGTACCAACTTCACAACTCTTCCACAATGAGAACACCAATCGCAACGGGGAGTAAGCTTGACACAGACCCATCTGGAAAACAGGTGGATGTCAAGACTTGCCATGGAATGATTGGATCACTGTTGTAGTTCACGGCTAGTAGACCGGACATAATGTTKGTCACTTGTCTATGTGCTAGGTACCATGCAAATCCTAAGAAATCTCACCTTTCAACTGTCAAAAGAATATTTCGATACCTAAAAGGCACTCAATTCTTGGGTCTCTAGTATCCGAAGCATTCTGGATTTGATCTTATTGCGTATACAAATTCTGATCATGAAGGATGCAAACTTGATCGAAAGAGCACATCCGGGAGCTGTCAACTGCTTGGTAACAAGCTAATAAGTTAGACATCCAAAAAGCAAAATTGCGTATCTACTTCTACTGTAAAAACAGAGTATGTAGCCGTAGCAAGCTGTTGTTCCCAAGTAATATGGATGAAGACTCAACTAAAGGATTACGACATTGAGTTTGAAAAAATTCCAATCCTGTGTGACTCTAAAAGCGCGATAGCTATCACGACCAATCCAATACAGCACTCTAAGACAAAGCATATTGATGTTCGATACCATTTTATTAAGGACCATGTAAAGAAAGGAACGATCAAAATGATCTTTGTTAATACAGATCACCAACTTCCTGACATATTCACCAAGGCTCTCGATGAAAAGAGGGTTAAGTTCTTGGTCAGTAAGTTGGGTATGCTCAATCTTCAATAATAAGTTAGAGCCTCTGTATGTACTATATAGAGCTTCTGCACACACATTGAGTGTATATATGTTTATTTTGTTCAAGTCCAAGAGATAGAGCCTCTGCATGTACTATGCAGAGCTTCTTACTCATATTACCAAATCCAAGACTACAGAAACTCGGCATGTATTATGAGAGTCTCTTGCTCGAGTCTGACGATTTGTTAAGTTTGTCATATAGAGCCTCTATATCTACTATACAGAGCCTTTGTACCTTGATCTATAGCTCATACTCTTCTTATAATATTTGATCCAAGCATAGTTCAAGGGGGAGAATCACAAACAGCCCAACTCAAGGGGGAGCCTCAGATCTCCAAAGATACAGAGCCTCTATATGTACTGTACAGAGCTTCTGCCTCACCAAATTTTCATTTGAAGACATGAAACCGTGAGCCTCTGTATTCACTCCAAAGGTATGTTACCTTCTTTCAAACCATACTCTGGTCTCATCTTTCTTTATTTTCTTGAAATCATCTAAGTCTCATGTATAGAGCCTCTGTCTCAAGAAACTTCGATTCTCGACTCTTGCATTCTCGAGAACTCGTTTAGGATACAGAGCTTCTGTCTCTAGAATCTTGACTTCTCAATCTCTTGATGTATTTGAAATTCTAAGTTTTAGACAAAGAGCTTCTGTATGTACTATACAGAGACTCTGTCCCAAGAAACTTGGCATTGCACTACGTAAAAATGCTTGTTTTCCTGAAAAACCAAGTGTCCTTGTATTAAGAGTTTCTGTCTTGATGAATTAGGTGTTTCATATTCTTTGACCCAGAGTATGTTGTTTCTAAATTTCTTTCTCCAAGTGTTATGTTCAACACAGAGGTATTTTTACTCTTTTCAAATACTCTGGTTGAAAAACACTTGTAATTTTTATAAATATAAAAATAAAGGCGTATTTAAAATATAAATATTATAATAATTGGTCATCTGGGAAATGTCACAGCCTGTATCCCTAATTTTTCAAGTAAGGGAGGCGGGACATGCGGCCTGTCAGGCCACGTGGCTTCACCCCACAAGCTCTACCAACAGACTCTTCAGTTTTGACGCTTGGGGAAAATAATCACTCGCGTACCCTGAATAAATCCCTTATTTAAAGAAGTGATTATACCCAAATTCATATTTTTTTCTTACGCTTTCATAAACCCCATTTGCTAACTGTCAACAACTTCATCAAGAACTCTATTAAAAAACCCCTAACTCCAGTACGTGCAAAATCATCCCTATTCTTCAACAATAAGTTTACTTGTGAGCAAAAACAGAAGTGGCCTATCTTTGAGAAAACTAACCCCACTTTTCTTCTCATTCAGCTGAAGAAAAGCAGTTCTTCCTCCGGAGAAAAGAAGTAAAGCCAAAGACCTCTTCAAATAAAAAATCTGAACTAGATAGGAAGTTTGTAAAAACAACCGATGCTAGGACAGGATTTACATCTCCTGCATTTACTTCTTCGTTTCCATCGAATAAAAAGAA
>NC_037544.1:16911302-16927153 GCF_001531365.2 Cynara cardunculus var. scolymus | reverse complement strand
AAACAATCATGTAAAATCTGTATTGATCTTCTTTATCAATATATATTTTAAATTTGAAAATTGTGTTTGTATTCATCCCCCCCCCCTTCTACAAACTGTTTAGTATTCTTGTAGACCCTTTTGGGACCAACACACATAATCTATTAATTCTCAAATCTTTCGAGACTAATATTGGAAAAGGCAAACCTAGGCCAATTTTGTCACAACCCCACCAACTACTCATTTATCTCTCAACAGATAAGTGTTTCAATAACACTTGGGGCACGCAACTCATCATCTATCAATTTCTCATTCGGAGATAGTTGATATTGAATCAGAAGAATATATGTCCCCCGTTCAAGTCTTTTTGATCATATATTGAGTCTGATAAAATTGTGTAGTCCACACGGTTTATCATTTTGAGCCTAAACAGAAGCATACATTGTTTTATCTTTCTACACTGCACAGATTTTGCATTTTATATGTTATTTGCCAAAACATTCATAGATATGCTATTCTTAAGCTATCGATCAAGACCTGGTGAGATGAACATCAAAAAGTCTCATTTATACAGTACACCTATTGTACTGAGTATATCTGTTATACTCACAGGCCAATCTTTTTATAAGATTGAAAACAATTTCATTTGTTGAAATTGGTTGTTACTTTCCCATTCCCTTAATCTGAAAAGATTAAACAAGTGGATTTGAAAAGATCTACTTACAATTTTATGAATTGACGACTTATGCGGAGGATTTCATTCTTTCTTGTGTATGAAGGAATGATTCTCATTTCATCATAAGGGGGAGTATGTAATAATGAATGAAATGTCCAATTCCGAACATTATAAGGGGAATCTGATGTAAAGATCAAGGGGGAGTAACTTCAAAATTGGCAAAAGACTCAAAAGAAGTGCGACCGGAGATGATTACGAAGATTAATCCGATGCTACAATGTCTGAGAGTTGTTGAATGTGAAGATCATTATTTCAACAGTTTACTGATAGAGATTTCACGTCGTAAAAGAATGTTTGTGATCTTATCTGAAGAAAATCATTATTGGGGAGAATGTTCAAAATTTGTTCGTTATTGTTTCTGTTCTAAATTGTCAAAAAGAGAAGATCATCGCGGTTCTACATTCGAGGGGGAGAATGTTAGAAGATCTTTCTCAACATACGATTGCCTGAAGATTTCGAGTTGAAGAATTTTTTTTAAAAAAGACATAGAGTGCTTAATGCTACAAAGTTCAAACAAGAGTCAAAGCGCGCAACTTCTTTCAACTCTGAATACAAAGGGAGAGAATGTTAGGAATGAAAATCAGTGTAAAATTGTATTCGTCTTGAAAAATAAAATTGTCTATAATTGTTTAAAAGTCATCGTGTTTGACTTTTCTTTAGAATAGTTTGACTTTGACTAGGCTTTAATGTTTGACCCTATAAATAGGGTGTTTCTTTGTAATTTTGAGTAGGATTCTTCATTGTAAATTCATTACGTATAATTGAGAGTTTTATGAGCTTTTGACTGCTTTGACTTTCTCTCTAAAATCTCCTTCTAATGTTCTTACAAGATTACTTGAAGATTGCCATGAAATCATGAAGTTTTATGTAGATTGATCATAACAGGGACTAACAATCTTTCTAATGGTCATGCAGATTCTTCTGAGTGTAACTCCTCGGATACTTTTGAAAGTTCCACAAAACAAAAGACGAAAGAAGCTTCTAGCTCATGCATACGAGAATCTCAAGTTCTTAATGATACCTATGTATTTCGATATTCACACAAGGATTTTCCTAACTCTGACTCTGAGTCAGAGGTGGACTCGTTTAATGAGCAAGTTGAGACAAAGATTGTAGCCGAAGAACCAGAGGTTGCAAAACCTCCCAATGAGAAAAAGGTTCTCCTAGGTTCTGGCCGTGTAAGCATGACGACAAATGCTAAATCCGCTCCCAAGTTTGAATATAGGGCAAAGAGTACAAAGTTTGTTTCTTCTGCATCGTAGGGCTCAATTTCTAAATCTAAGCCAATTAAGTTCACTCCGAAACAGAAAAGAAAAATCCGCTGCATGCTCTAATGTTAATTCCTCTGTTTCATAGAGGCCTCTGAAGGCCAAAGGAGTAGGAATGCTAGGAATGATTGTAATAATATGTTCTTTAAATCTAATAAATCATTTTGCCATTCAAAATGTGTCCATAATTGTGAATGTTTCTCTCTGTTGCATAAGTTAAAGCATCATTTCTCTGACCCTAACTGTATTCTCTCTAGGTCATCAAGGATGAAATCCAAGAAGACCCAGAAGAGAAACAAGGCTCTTAAAGCCAAGTCTGGTAACTCAGGTGATGAGACGAAACATCTCCCTAAGCCTAAAAAGCAGTCTTCTATCCCTAATCATCGAGGACCCATTATGAAATGGGTACCTAAATCCCTATAATTTGTTTTGTAGAAGCCACATGTGGACATTTGGTATCTTGACTCCGGATGCTCAAGACACATGACCGGTAATAAGAGGTTGCTCTCCTTATACAGAGAGAAGATTGGAGGAAAATAACCTTTGGAAATAACATGCAAGGAGAGATAAAGGGATATGGAGATCTTCTACAAGGTAAGGTTTCTGTCTTTAAGATGGCTTATGTCTCTGGGCTTAAAGGAAGCTTACTCCATTATGTCAGAATCAGGTCAGGAGTTGCTAAGAGCCAAAAGAAAGGGAAATCTTAATCTCATTAACTTCTCACCAAGAGATAATTCAAAGACTCTATGTCTCGTATCTCGCAAGTGTGAAAAAGCTTGGCTCTGGTATCACAAGCTGTCTCACCTAAATTTTCAAAATATAGAGAAGCTTGTGAAGAATAATATGGTTGACGAACTTCCTGCCATATAGTTCGAAAAGGACCATCTCTGCTCTGCATGTGAAATGGGAAAGCTCAAAAGATCATCCCACAAAACAAAGACATATGTGTCATGTGTCAAACCTCTGCATATGCTTCATAAGTATCTTTATGGTCCAATCTCTATGCAGAGCTTATCTGGTAAGAAGTATATCCTAGTCTTAATTGATGAATACTCACGATATACTTGGATTGAGTTTGTAAGGTAAAAATCAGTTGTCCTAGAGCTACTAATCAAGCTGATGACCAAGATTCAAGTTCTTCTACAAAGCAAAATTCAAAAGCTGAGAAGTGACATTGGAACATAGTTTAAGAATGCAAAGATTGATACATACTTAGACAAGGAGGGCATAACTCAGAACTTCTCTGCAGCAAGAACACCACAACAAAATTGTGTTATGGAAAGAAAGAATCGTACTCTGGTCGAAGCAGGAAGGACTATGCTATCAAGCTCTGGTCTTCCAACCCATTTTTGGGCTGGAGCCATCTCGATCGCTTGCTTTATCTAAAATAGAGCAACGCTGGTAAAGAGGCATATGAAGATGCCTTATGAATTAATCAACCAAAGAAAGCCAAACGTTAAATTTTTACATGTCTTTTGGTTGTAGATGCTTCATTCTTAATGATCGTGATCAACTTGGCAAATTTTATAAGAAGGCCGATGAAGGAAAGTTCCTTGGTTACTCCACAAAAGCCAAGGCATACATGGTCTTCAATCAACGAACCAAGACTCTCATGGAAAGCATCAACGTCTCATTCGACGATAAAGAACAGGTGACTTTAGAGTACCTCAGCTCTAGACTTGAGCTTAACAATCAGACTTCCAATTCTCGAATGAAGTCAAGGGAATTGGAACTCAAGCTCTTATTTGAAGACTTCTATGGTGATGAAAACATCTCTGTACGTGCAACAAGAGATGAATCTGCAAGTGTGAGTGAAGAACCACAAACTACAAGTACATCTGACTCTGGTCCTTCACACACCTCTGCTTCCTCCGGGGATCATGCGAATCCACAACCAGAGCAAACAAGCTTTGCATCAAAGCCCAGTTCAACAGTGCTAGAGCATAATACCTCGGGTTCTGCACCTGGCTCCTCTGTACCATAATTCGGTGGGGAGCAAGAAGAACCTTTTTCGCAATCAATGAGCCAAATGCCTAATATGCCTATGGAACATGATCAAATGTCCCCAACCTCTGTATCTGTCCCAGCAACAAGATGGACGAACGATCATCATTTTCACCAGATCATTGGTGAACCTTCAAGCAGTGTGAAGACAAGGGATGCCACGGCTAATAAATGTTTATTCGTAAACTTTCTAAGCATTGTAGAGCCTTAGAAAGACAATGAAGCCCTACAAGACCCGAGTTGGGTTGACGCCATGCAAGAAAAGCTCCAACAATTCGAAAGGAATAAGGTATGTCTCTTGTACCTTTCCCAGAGGATAAAATTGCAATTGGCTGTAAATGGGTTTTCAAGAACAAGAAGGACGAGGATGGGATCGTTGTGAGGAATAAAGCTAGGCTCGTAGCAAAAGACTATTTCCATGAAGAAGGCATAGTCTATGACGAGACCTTTGCGCTAGTAGCAAGGCTAGAAGTTATACGCTTGTTCTTAGACTTCTCTGCTGATAAGGGCTTCCAAGTCTATCAAATGGACGTTAAGTCAACCTTCTTGAATGGTAAGCTGAAGGAAGAAGTCTACGTTCAACAACCTCCGGGGTTTGAATGCTCCACACATCTAGAGTATGTCTATTTCTTGGACAAAGCTCTGTATGGACTTAAGCAATCACCTCGAGCCTGGTATGAACGTCTCTCGTCTTTCCTCTTGTCAAATGGTTTTGAAAAAGGTAAAATCGATACTACTTTGTTCATTAAGAGATATAAAGATGAGATGCTTTAGTATAGATCTATGTGGACGACATCATATTTCGTTCAACAAACGAGAGGTACTATGATAAGTTCTCTGCTTTGACGAACAACGAGTTTGAAATGAGCATGATGGGAGAATTAACATTATTCCTCGGCATGCAAGTAAAACAGGGGGAGGACAGTATTTTCATTACCCAAGCTAAGTATGTCTCTGATATATTAAAGAAATACCCACTCCACAACTCTACCACCATGAGAACACCAATCGCAACGGGAACTATCGCAATCACAGCCAATTTTGTGCAACATTAAAAAACAAAGCACATCGACTTTCGCTACGATTTCATCAAGGACCATGTAGAGAAAGGTACGATTGAAATGTTTTTCGTTAGTACAGATTTACAACTTGCTAACATATTTACAAAGGTTCTTGATAAAAAGAGATTTAACTTTTTGGTTAGCAAGTTGGGTATGCTAAATCTTTCCAACTAAGACAGAGCCTTTGTATGTACTTTACAGAGCCTCTGCATCCCTTATGCATACTTCTGTTTTTCTTTTTAAAGTATTGATCAATGAAATAGAGCTTCTACATAGTACATGTAGAGCCTCTTGCTCAAGTCAAGTTGTCTTGTGATATAGAGCCTCTATATAGTACATACAGAGCCTCTGTACCTTGTTCGTCATGCTTGTGCAATACTTATCATGTATGATCTAACCATAGTTCAAGGGGGAGCGGATTAGCAGAGCTCAAGTCGAGGGGGAACATTAGATCATAATTACACAGAGCATTTGTATGTAATGTACAAAGCCTCTGCTTCAAAACTTCTATGATTATAGGACAGAGCCTCTGTACTTGTGCAATATTTATCATATATGATCTAAGGATAGTTCAAGGGGGAGTAGATTAGCAGAGTTCAAGTCGAGGGGGAGCATTAGATCACAATCACACATAGCCTCTGTATATACTATACAAAGCCTCTGCTTCAAAACTTCTATGATTATAGGGCAGAGCCTCTGTATGTACTATAGAAAACCTCTACTTCTAAACATAGCAAGTTTTCTAAACAGAGGACATATATAGTCCAACCATGAGTCTCCGTATGAGATCCTAAGGTATGTTATCTTTCTCTTCATATAGTACTCTGGGTTCTTTTCAAATTTTTTAAGTAATCTAATCACCGCACCTCTGTACTCCAATACAAAGCTTCTATCTAATGGTTGTTATTTTACACAAACCAGAGTATATACACTTGTTAAATATGTTTTGAAAATTTAAAATATATTATTTTATTAAGAATGCATACGGTTCTTATTTTAATTTTTTTAAATAGTTGTCATTTAACTAAGCGTCAACACCTGTTACCTTATTTTTTCGAACCCGGAAGGCGCAACTTACAGCTGGCAGTCCACGTGGCGATCCCCCACAGGCTGTGACCGCTTCAGTTTTTTTGACGATTGGGTGCATTCACTCGAGTGCTTTATTTTTTTTTCCTATTTAAACAAATTGTTTTCCCCCAATTTCTTTTTTACACTTCTAAAGATTTACAAACGAACTCGTCGTCTTCAACGCTCCAACCGCCATTCATTCTCCTTCAAGCTTTCAAAATACTTTCATGAACAACAATCTGTCGAGGAATCTTCATCTCCTTCGTCAAGTAAGTCATACAAACCCTTTCCTCAACCTATTTTAAGAATCAAGAACCAATTCTTGGAAACCCTAGTTTTCCAAACCCTTCTTTCTCACCAAGAACCTGCAAGTATGTCGTCCTCCGAATCTGGACACTCGCAAACCCACACCACTACCCTGAAAACCGTTGAGGAAACCAGTCAAAACTTCGTTCCTCTCTCTCTCAAGCCAAATAACCACGCCCTTCAACTGTCTCTTGAGAACTTTGACCAAAAATACCACCCAGTTATGAACATCCTTCAACACCACTTTTTGAACCCCGCATTGACGAATACCGATGAGCTTGTACCTGAAAGTTATATCCAGGAATTTTGGTAATCCTGTGCCATAACTGACTCCCAACGAGGGATTGTTGGTGACTTTTATGTCTCGTCTTCAAAGGAGTTCTTCAATGTTCATATTTCGAGGTCCCTATTTTCCTGCGTTCTTCAAGTACCCACAAAAACGGACCTAGGGCTTAATGAGTATGCCCCTCTCCCATATGGGGATGAAATCATCGCTTTCCTGAAATTCTTGGGGTACAATAAAGCTATCCAATACCCGTTGCAATACCGTCGCTAATACTTGCCACCAATGTGGAACACCATGTTCACATTGGTCAATCGATCACAGACAGGAAAGATTGGGAGCTTAGACATGTGCTCCCCAAACATTCTCCAGATTCTGTATGGCATCTTCTTTGATCTATCCTTGGATTACTTCTTGATACTCTACAAAGAGTTCAAGGCTACCATGGCCAAGAAATGCCAAGAGGTGGCCAAAGGAAAGAAATTTCCATCTTTGTTGTTTCCCCGCTTCTTGGGTCATCTCCGACGATAACAACATAGACGTGGGTCGTCTGCCGATGCACAAAGTGAACATGCTCACCTACTACAAGCCCACTGTCAACAAAAAGGGCTACGCGTCTGAACGGCCTATTCCATTCAAGTTGTTTGCTTATATGAAGACTAGGGAGGTAAGAAGAGTGTACAGACATGCACGTGTGGCACTAGAACCAGTGCCTCGAACCCCGACAAGCATAGGAGTAGCTGAAGAGGAAGAGAGAACAGAGGACACTTTAAGGCTTCAAGCAAAGGAGGAGAGGTAAGGATGGAAAAAGAGAGAAAGAAACAAAGAAAGAAAGAGGAAGAAAAGAAAGAGAGAGTGGAAAGGTAGAGAAAAAGGAAGGAAGAGAAGGATTGTGTAGAGCAAGACAGATTGGAAGAACTTCCTCGTGTTTGAGAAGAGGAAGAGCGAGAAGAGAGAGATCGAAAGGCTGAGATTGCTTGCTTCAAGAAGGATGCAAGACTCAGAGCAGAGGAAGAAGCCAATCAAGGCTTGGAGCAAACTTCTACCTCTAACCAAGAGGTTGACCAAGAGCACTTCGATGACGCTGCTTGGTCATATACTTCAATTGAGGAGAGTGATGAGGAAGAAGATTCAAGTGAGGAGAGTGAAGAGGAAGAAGAAGAAGAAGAAGAAGAAGAAGAAGAAGAAGAAGAAGAAGAAGAAAGAGAAGAGGGAGGAGGTGCATAAGCTGCTCTACCTCAGGGCGAGCCAGAGAAGCCTAGGTTGGTAACTAGGCACATAGGTTTCAATACCCCAACTCCCAATGCAAACATATCATCTGACTCCGGTGGTCGAGACACGGAGGTCATTGAAACAGAGGTACACATCTCGAACCTTAACCTGTCAAACCAACCAGAGGTCGCATCTGCCTCTGGTTATGAAAGAAAAAGGGAAGCCACACCTCAGGGAACACCCTCTCAAAAGGTTGCAACCTTTGAAAGAGTAAGTGATATGTCTCCCTATATCACGCCACTTTACAACACAGAGGAATTTGTTTCCTCTGCACGTGTATATTCTCCACCTTGTTCAGAGCAAGGATTAGGTGCACAAGACATGAAGGTTTTCGACCAACCTTCTTGTCCACTCATGGAGAGTCCACTGGCTTGTTCTAAACCTGCCATAGATACTCTTCATGACAGAACAACAGTAGTGGATTCTCCTGAAGGAGAAGCATGAGGATCTGCTGGAAATCCTTCCTCGACCAACATCAAACAAGTCGAGCAAGAAGGTGTCCTTGGAACAAGGACTAAATTTGGCCCATGTGTTGAGCAAGAGGTTACACAAATAGCCTATATCACAAGGGAAGAGTTCCAATCCCTTGATACCTCTTTGCCATAGATACTCTTCATGACAGAACAACAATAGTGGATTCTCGTGAAGGAGAAGCATGAGGATCTGCTGGAAATCCTTCCTCAACCAACATCAAACAAGTCAAGCAAGAAGGTGTCCTTGGAACAAGGACTAAATTTGGCCCATGTGTTGAGCAAGAGGTTACACAAATAGCCTATGTCACAAGGGAAGAGTTCCAATCCCTTGCCACCTCTTTGTTGTGCTCCTTGGAAGAGCTAAAACTCATCGTTGCCCGTGCAGAGCCATCACCTTCTACATCTGCTCTAGATGAGATACGAGTATTGAGGTTTGAATCTTTGATGAATGCCTCTTGTCTTGATACACTTCCAGAATTGATAGCGTGAAATGCAGAGGCCCTGCAAAGGGTCATAGCATCCATACAGAGGGATGAAGCGTCCACTTCTCATGAAGCCCAGGCGATTATCCCTCTCAACGTACCTGTAGATTATGTCACTCAGGGTGCAATGAATGCTCTGGGTGACATACTTCTACAGAAGGTGGCGAGCTTTACATCCGACTTCAACAACAAAGCCACAGAAGCAGCAGAATCAATAAATTGTTCTCTGGTTTGCTTCAACTACCGCACGGACATGGAGATCCAATGCTTTGGGGATGCAGCATAAGAGCTCCTCAAGCTTTTTGAGGATACAATTAAGTCATTGCCCCAAGCAGATGAGCAACGACCAAAAAGAATAATGGACCCATCTCCATGTGTCGAGGCATCCAAAAGAAGAAGTGTTGACGATGATGAGGACCCAGACCTGTATGGCCCTCAAAATCGTCAAGAGGGGGAGAAACAGTCCGCTGCTCCATGTGTTACTCCAAGGGTTGCCCCCTCTGCTCTATCTGCCTATGTCCCACATTAACCATCGCACGATTCATCAAGGCAGAGAGCATAGAGTCAACCAGCGCCACAAAGCAAGCAGAGGCGCTTCAAAAGAGAAAGATGCCCATGGCATCCCAAGCAGTGCCAGCTGTGCAACAAAAGAATAAAGACGTGATTGATCTTTTATCCATCTATGACTCATCTGATTCAAAACTGGCTCTGTCTTCCTCAACCAAATATGCCATGGATACAGCTCCACCAACAAGAGGATGAGAAGAAGAGGTGGTAGCAGTGAATGTGGCCGATCCAACTCTCTTGGCCATTCCTGTTGTTGTACCTCTTGAAAACGTTACAGTTGCTGCTCCTCCACCACCAAAGAATTCACACAGAGCTAGGGTCCCTGTTCAAGAGACTAGAGTAGTCACTCCGGCTATGAGGCAGAGGGTCCTTGTCAAACCTACAAGAGCAGAAGAAGAAGGCGCAAGCGGTAGGCTAAAAAGAAAACATCCCTCTGATCGAGTTCAAAAGATCAGAGAGAGCATGGACGCAATGTTTACGCGTATGCCCCTAGACAAGACAATAAAGGATAAGACAAACAGCAAAGATATCTACCAATTTCTCTACAACTTGCGAGTAGAGACACTGGTCATCAAGATCAGTCTTCATCCAATGGTCCTAGAGAATATTAGGCAAAGGTTCCTAAATCCCTACACACAGCCTATCTCTACAGTCCACTTTGTCGATAGAATCAAGCAAATCCTCAATATTAAGAAATGCACCTTCACGCACAACCAGATCGTCTTCCATGAGTATATGGTGGAGAGGTCTCGTGGACAGATCTGCAGGTTCACAGATTGTGACCTTATAAATCTGAATCAGTGGGAGCTTTTATCTTTGTATTACTTCACATACCACAAGAAGGATAAGGGGCTTAAATACGTTGTGGCTAACTTTGCTATACGACAAATGATGAGAGACCTACTCGACTTCTGATGCAAGTTTGATTTTCAACTAGCTCTAGACCTTGGGGTGGATCAATTGACTGTTGCTGCACCATACGAAGATATGCATGGCATCAATAGTATTCCTTCTTGGACTGTTTTGGTGGAACCAGAGGTGGGGGTCGTCTTTCGAAATGCATAAGGAAAGAAGATCTTTTTTCGAGATGGCCAGAACTACAAATATTCTAACTCTACTCTACACTACATCAGATACAACTTAGTCAGGAGCAGAGATACGTCATCTAGAGCTAAAGAGCGAGCAAAACTCATCCTAAGGTCAATTCATAACATGCTAGAGTTTCATGAACTTCTTAGGAGGTTCATTATACTTCAAAACATTTAGACCTTATCTTTTGTAAGTTTTTTTATATCTTTTAAAGTCAATGTAATTTCCATTCAATCGTATTGTACTTTTTTGATTGTGAATGTAAAACAGAGGTTCCTTTTCACCTCTGGCTTCGATTAGACTTTATGTTTTGTAATTCAAGTAAAAGCCTGCCTTATTTACACTTAAGGGGAGATTGTTATACCCCAACCTGTGAAAGTGTAAGTAAGAAGTCTCTTACTCTAGTCAATAGGACTTAGTCTATTAAAGCGGTCTGGACTAAGAGCACTCATGTAAAAGATCAAGAACAAGAGCTTTCACTCAAGACTGAAGGTTCCATTCATACAGAGCCCACGCTCTATCCCCGTGGAA
Organism: Cynara cardunculus var. scolymus; assembly: GCF_001531365.2. Lineage (NCBI taxonomy): Eukaryota > Viridiplantae > Streptophyta > Magnoliopsida > Asterales > Asteraceae > Cynara > Cynara cardunculus. Next base: position 16,916,034 of record NC_037544.1, on the reverse strand, counting down.
GATCAAGCATTATGCACCAAATATCTTAAGCGTTTAACACAAAGCTACAACTCCAAGACTCTGCATAGTACATGCAGAGCTTCTGTATAGTTCATACAGAGCTTCTAGTCACTTTCTCCATGGAACGCACGTGCAAGCCCAGACATTCTCGCAAGCATCTAACTGTTTTGAGGCGGCTTGACCTAGTCTGCTATGCTTTTCAAGGGAAGTCAAAGATAAGTATGCAGATTCGTCAGCTCAGTATTTCAAGCCTGATTTATAGCATAGTTGTTAGACCTAGGGGTATATAAGAAGGCTTCCTCTTCAGGTTCAAATTACCTGAAAGTGCCGACTTATACTATACTTGATTATTGTGAGGTTAAGTTTTATTTGATTGTTCTTTACTTTCATCAAATAAAAGCATTCGACATATTCGAGTCTTTTCATCGTTCTTATTTACACTTTGAATATTTTGATTAATCATCTATGATACCCTGTTTGTTGTCATTATTATTATTCATAAACTGTGTTTTCTGCAAATTAAGAGTATCTGGGTTCCAACATATTGCATGGCGTCAACCCAACTTGGGTCTTGTAGGGCTTCATGAACTTTCTTTGGCTCTACCATGCCTAAAAAATTTACATATAAATATCCATTGGTCGTGGCAGCTCTTGTCTTTACACCGCTTGAAGGTTCACCAATGATCTGGTGAAGAGGATGATCTTTTGTCCATCTTGTTGTTGGGACAGAGACAGAGGTCGGGGTCATTTGATCAAGTTTCAAAGACATATTTGGCATTTGGTTCATGGATGGTGAAGAGGGTTCTGCTTGCTCCCCCTCGGATGATGGTACAGAGTAACCAAGTTTAGAAACAGAGATGTTATGCTCTTTCTCTATATGACTGGGCTCTAATCCATAGCTTGTTTACTCTGGTTGTGGATTAGCATGATCACCAGAGAAAGCAGAGGTATGTGAAGGACGAGAGATAGATGTGCTTGTAGTTTGTGGTTCTTCACTTACACATGCAGACTCTTCTCTAGGTGCACGAATAGAGATGTCCTCATCACCAAAGAAGTCTTCAAATAAAATCTTGAGTTCCAATTCCCTTGACTTCATTTGAGAATTGGAAGTCGACTTGTTCAGCTCAAGTCCAGAGTTAAGGTACTCTAAAGTCATCTGTTCTTTATCGTCGAACGAGACGTTGATGCTTTCCAGAGTTAAGGTACTCTAAAGTCATCTGTTCTTTATGTCCAGAGTTGGCTGAAGACCCTATAAGCCTTGGCTTTTGTAGAGTAACCAAGAAACTTACTTTCATCAGCCTTCTTATCAAACTTGCCAAGTTGATCACGGTCATTTAGGATGAAGCATCTGCAACCAAAGACATGTAAAAATTTAACATTAGGCTTTCTTTGGTTAATTAGTTTATAAGGCGTCTTCATGTGCCTCTTTACCACCGTTGCTCTATTTTGAATAAATGAAGCGGTTGAAATGGCTTCTGTCGAAAAGTGGGTTGGAAGACCAGAGCCTGCTAGCATTGTTCTTGCAGCCTCAACCAGTGTGCGATTCTTTTTTTCTACTACACCATTTTGTTTAATGTTGTATTCAAGCAAGTTTCTCCTTTGTAATTTGTGTCCTTGTAATCTGATAGTATAAATAGTTTTCCTTTCTTGTAATCATTAGCTAATCACTTTAAAGAATAATGCAAAAACATTTGGCTGATTCTCTCTCTTGGTGTTCATTCATTTCATCTATTGTTCTTCACAATCGGTGATTGAATTTCTATCTGATTAAACTTCTAGGAATTTCAATAGATTTTGAAACAAAAAAGTTAAAAGTTTTTGTGGGATAAAATGATTCGATTTTAGAATGAGAAAATTCAAGTTTTCTAGTCGCATAACTAGAGTTAAATTCATCATATTTTTAATCACACAGTTTTGAAATTTGATGTTTCAAAACTTCCTTCATTTGATTTATGGACATCATTTATAGAAGATAAAGGTGATTCAGATTCAGACTTAACAAAAACTTTTTGAACAGAAAGAATTGAGAATTTTGCAGACCCCCATTGATCAAAATCATATAAGGATTTTGGGATCTTTTTAAGAATATTAGACTTAATAAAACCTAAACCCATCCAATGATTATAAAACCTTATATCTTTAGGTTAATGCGTTATAATTTTTAGAGGCTTCTCAGATTAACCTCTTTTAAAATTCATCTCTTCCAACTCTTTGATTTTATAATATAAATGACCTCTTTCTTTATAAATCATATCAATTTTCAATTGGCTATTGACTCTCTCACCCATGGATTCAATCAAACTACTTTTCAATGAAAAAATTTGATTATCTAAATCAGATCTAAATTGTTCATTTTCTTTTCTGAGAATTTCTTGTTCTTCTCTTAAATCTTCAGTTAGTGTCACACCCCGTTAAAGCGGAAACACGAGATGTAACAGGTAAGCGTGTCACAGCAACAGATAATAAATAACACCATATGTTTTACAAGATTACTTCCATAACCAAGTTGGTGTTTGAATACTTCAAAACAAAGTTTATAAAATACACAAAATCGTTGTTGTTACAAATATGCTCCAAAAACTTCACTTCTTTACTTATTTCCTAAAAAGCATGAAATATAAAACGACGTCAGCTACAACGAGTTGGTGAGTTCACAGGTTTTCATATGAACAAAACTATTTACAATGCATAAATCATTTCTTGCAAACTTATACATAACTTTTGCACATAATAAATGTAAATCTATCACGATGTTTAAAACTTGAGACCCTACTGAGCCTTTCCTGACCAATATGCCCCATTATTTTACGAACGACCATAAGTAACCCGTATACTCACTTAGGTCCCACAGTTCGTAGCAGTACTAATTCAGCGGTGGTCCAAATTCCACATGATTAGACTAATAAAACGTAGGTAATGTGCACCCCTTTCTGGGTGGGACTGTCAACACAATAGCGGCTATCCACAAATACCACGGCTCGAGGACATGCCCGATTTAACAAGTAGCGTTTACAGAAGGGGACTTTAGTTGGATATATACTCTCAAGTACATCAATTTATCATTTATATCATAGTGCAAAACAGTCAATATTTCATGACATAAAAAAATCTTGACTAAACAGTTCTTTAGTCCAACAGTTTCATAAATAAACAGTATAGTTTGCATAACTTCATGCTTTTCCCCCAGTTTAAATAAACAAAAAGCATTAAAAGTGGGGCTGTGAATACTCACTTGTTTGCTGTTTTGAATATCCAAGAGCTTGACAATGCTTGAAGATCTAATCGTCCACCCTAGACTTTCCTAAACAGTCCAACATCCAGAAATGAGATCACCTATAGGTTCTTGATAAAGATAAATTCAAATTATATCTTATGTTGTTGGGTTTGAGTAAGAGCTTTATTGTTGTATTCAAGTTTCTCCTTAGTTTACATGTCTTTGTAATAGTGTAGCTTTACTATTTCCTTGGTACAAATAGTAATTTCCTTGTAATTGTCATTATCAAGTCATTAGCAGATTGTAATCAGATTAGAGTTGTAATTCTCTCTGTCAATCAAATCAATTACATTTGGTGATCTATTCTTTCAATTCTTTCAATTCTTTCATTCATCTTGTTCTTGAAAATTAATATCATTTTTGTATGAATCTTGGACTTCACATATGTAATGCCAATGAGTTTTTATTGTGAGTCCCTAATTTCACTGATCAATCTTCAATAATCTTCATAACAATGGCAGATTAGGATATATCATTCAAGAACATCACATGAACATTGAGAGAGAAAGTCAAGACTTTTACAATATGGTCAAACCTCTCATTGCGTAATCAGATTTACAATAAGCTCTCCTACCTTCTAATTACAAAGACAAACCATATTTATATGGTCAAACTATTAAAGACAAGTCAAAGTCAAACTCCTATATGAAAAATCAAACACGCTGACTTTTACAATTATAGACTATATTTAACTTTCAAGACGAATACAATAGTGATTTTCAGTCCTATCTCCCCCTTTGTATTTAGACTTGAAAGAAAATTCTGCACTTTGAGTCCTTGTTTGAACTTTGAAACTTTAAGCACAAAATGTCATCTTTAAAAGGAATCTTCAACTTGAAATCTTCAAGCAATCAACTGTTGAGATAGATCTTCTAGCATTCTCCCCCTCGAATGTAGAATCACGGTGATCTTCTCTTTTGACAATGTAGAATAGATTCAAAAACGATCCTCAGAAACATTGTACAAGATGTGATCTTCAAAGGATCTTCAGAAAACAAGACTTCAGTAAACTGTTGTGAAAATGATCTTCACATTCAACATCTCTCAGTCGTTGTAGCACACAAATAATCTCTTTGTAATTATCTTCAGTCGCGCTTCTTTTGAGTCTTTTGCCAACACTGAAGTTACTCCCCCTTGATCTTTGCATCAAATTCCCTTTAAAATGTTCGAAAATGAATATTTCATTCATTATTACATATACTCCCCCTTATGATGAAATGAGAATCATTCCATCATACATAAGATGAATGAAATTTTCCGTTTAAACCGTCAATTCAAGAAACTGTAAGTAGATCTTTGCGAATCCACTTATTTTCTTTTCAGATTAAGGGAATGGGAAGGTAACAACCAATTTCAACGTATGAAATTGTTTTCAATCTTATAAAAAGATTGGCCTGTGAGTATAACAGATATACTCAGTACAACGGATGTACTGTATATATGAGACTTTTTGATGTT
>NC_037544.1:16909307-16910862 GCF_001531365.2 Cynara cardunculus var. scolymus | reverse complement strand
GTGGTATGCCCGGATTATGTAAGTTTGGAATAGGATTTTTATATTCTTTTAATCCTGACACAACTCTCGTCAATTCTTTTAGCTCACAACAACTACCACTCTCTTTTTCATTTTAATCTCGGCACACAAACCCTTTTGTATTTAAGCTCACTCAGATATGGTTGTCCTCTTGGGTAGGTCTGTCGGTTTTGACATTCCATAGAACGTATTTCTGATAAGCACTCAGTCCCTCCTAAAATTTTGCGTTATGCACATTTGATCACAATGGTTGATCAAAAATATTATTTCTTTAAAGCACAATGATCAGATAAAAGTTGATCAAAAAATTTGGCTTTAAGCACAATTAAAAAAAAAATGATGCGACAACAATTCGATTATTCGATATGTATGAGAGAAATGAATGGAGATCTGTAAGAACAAGTTTACAGATTCTGATATTAAAAAAAATGAATGAATATGAATCAATGTAAAAAAAATATCAGAAAACAAAGTTGAATACAAACGATGTATTATCACCGAAAAAGATTTTCGTATAAGAGACGTGATAATAACAGTTTGAAGAATAGCTGAAACAGGTATTGGAGTTATGTACGATGAGAAATTACGCAAGTAAAATCTCAAGAAATACCAGTTCAGAAAATGTACTGGTTTCCAAAAAAAATCATTTTCAAAAACATTTATTGAATAATTCTAGAGTCTTAGCCTAGAAAACAGCTTTAAGTAATGAAACTTTTAAGCTCAAAAAAATAAAAGGAAAACATTTTAAGCACGGGTTCTAAACTGAGTGTTTAGAAACCACACTCGGTAAAGCACGGGTCCTGAACTGAAATGTTTAGAAGCCTCGGTTGGAATAAATTACAACTCCCCCTGCATCGGTGTATCACAAAAATAATATTCTGATCAGCACAAGATGGACACACCTGCAAAATCAGATCAAGTAGATTTTGGTACCCAAACGAACTTGGGTCCTATATTGTTAGTATTGGGTTGGGGTATGTTGCAGTTTCCAAACCATTTATTTTTATAAGATATTTTCTTTTCAGCACTATGAACAGGATGATCAGGAATAAAATATGAATCATACCAGTAATTGTGATCATACCTGTTCTTACCTTTCCAACTGTTGTTCTGATAACTGTTATCTCCATGGCACCTGTTGAACCTTTTGTGATTGACAAAATTATTGGTTCTGCATGTTGAGCACATAATCCTTCTCTTGATAAGATTAATCAAATCATTAGTGGACTTCACAATGCAAGGAAGATTGTTAGTACCAACAGGTGTATGAGATAAAACAGATTCAGACTTATTAACCAAAATGCTTTTAATCTTGGAAGAATAATTGGGTGATCCAATAACATACCCTTGATAGTACTGATTTGAATGAGAATAGTTCTTAGAAACATTAGATTTAGGATTACTTGAATAACTGTTCGAATAAGAACAATTATAAAAGTTGGTTTTACACTGAGAAGGAGAACCAGTTGAACTTTGAGCACACGAAAAGTCTTTGACTTTTTGTAAAAGCTGGTCTCTTTCTACAGTAACTAAATCA
>NC_037544.1:16899081-16908813 GCF_001531365.2 Cynara cardunculus var. scolymus | reverse complement strand
TTCAGCTCGAGAGAGTTAATCTTATTTTCGTAAGATATGCGTTCAGCTCCAAACTTTCTTTCAACTTGAATGAATCTTTTCTTCTCCTTCTCAAACTCTGCTCTTTCCACATCCAAATTCTTTTCTGCTCTCAGATATTTCTCCTTTTCTAAGTCCAGTAATTTCTTTAACTCATTCAGATCATACTCAGACTTATGGAACTTCTCAGTTAAATTCTTTATCTCTGTATTGTTCCTTCGAGAGTTCCTCTCAGCAGTTAGTTCATTTAGAACTTTTTGGAATTTAGAGAACATTTCGTTATTAGTCTTAATCCTTGAATTTATCTCTTTACTACATTCCATTCTGATATCATTCAAAGAATTTTTAAGCTTATCAATATGAATTTTATGTTCATTAATCTGAGACTTGTAATCATTCTCAATTCTTTCTAACCTTTCTTTATTCTCCCGATTCAAAGTTTTAATACATTGCTCATTAGTATAATTCTGAGTTTTATAATTCATAATACTCTTTTCTTGCTCAACAATCTTCTCTCTCAACTCCTTTATATTATCTGCCATTAACAAAAAAATTGATCAGTTAAGGATCTATGCAGTGAAATCAGATAAAAAAAACAAGAACAGTTTAAGCTCAAAAAAATAGAAAAACAAAAAAACTGATGAGAATTTAGTAAAACGACGAGAAACTGTCAAAAATCAGTAAAAACAGTCAAAATCGTTGAAAACTGTTAAAAACAGTCAAAGACAGTTAAAACTGATAAGAAACAGTTTACGCGACGCAGAACAGTTAAAAAAAATTCTCAAACAGTTAAAAGACACACAAAACAGATAAACGATGATCAAAAAAAAATCTAAACAACAATAAAACTAAGAAACCAAAACAGTCCAAAACAGAAAGTTTTACAATTATCAACACCAGTCTAAAATATAGCTACAATGTAGCTTCACTGATATGAACTCTCTTCAGAGTATGCTTAGACTTGATCTCAGACACACAATTTCACTTCACTCTTCTATCTTCAACTTTTAGCTTCCCTCTAACTGCAGTTGACTTCTGATCCTCCTTTAATGCAAATGAGTCTGAGAGCAAATGATCAGTGTGTACTACTATCCAATGAAGTTCAGACTATCAAAGTCTTCTATGTAAGTACACTTTGTCCCACCTGGACTGTGTAGCTAATAAAAGCTGTGTAGCTAATAGAAACTGTCAAGATGAAACAAAACAGCAATAGCTTTAAACAAATAGTAACTGCACTCTAAACATGCTTTAAACAGTCTACTTCTTTGTCCCAGGCTGCTGTTCCGGTGCACAAATTTACACTACTGTGTATGATGATCGTGAGGGAACAGAAGAAATGAATACATCAGCTTCAAATCTGTTTTAAAATAGTTAAAATTGCATACTAAACCTGCTGTACATTACTAAACCAAACAAAGTAGAAACATCAACACCTCACTGCATAAACTGTAAAATTCAACTGAAAACAACAACAGGTTTGATGTTGCAATCAAATTGTTTCAAACTATCACAATAAGCAAACCTCAAGCTTTGCGATATCTCTAACACAGTCCTAGAAATCAATGTGTGAGGAAGATGAAGTCTGGGTTGCTGTTCCAGTTCACAAAATCACAAACACACAGCAACTAACAAATGTAATTTCTCTACTCTTCTCTGTTAAGCATTTGCTATATCCAGGTGATTCAGAACTTCAAACTCAAACAGCAACAACTTCAATACTGCATTCTTTCACTTCACATAAATAGAATCTTTTGCACACAGAGGGACCTGTCTCTGCTGTTAGATTTGATGACAGTTTTAGTCAAGAAACATACAGCACTAGAGGTATTAGCTGTGATAAACAGCAAGTAAATATCATTCTGGGAATCAAGCCTGTCCTTTGTCTATTCCCTCTGTTCTCTTGAACTAATGCTGGTAAAAGACTTATCTGTGATTGTTAAATCAAACAACATCAAACAAACAAATACTCAAGACATSATCAAGAACTTGAGTTTAAACCACAAGTTCAAAATACTCAAACTCAGTGCACAATATTTAATGACTAGCAGCAACAGCAATAGTGTACAAATCAAGTAAATCACACAAAATATATAACTCTTACAATCTGCTCACTGTTTGCTCACAAAATTGTTTGACCGATCTAAGGAACCGCCCACGTGATATTGTCCGGTTTGGGTTTGACCAACCCCTCACGGCTTTAAAACGCGTCACTGGTAGGAGTAAGACTCCCACTTCCTTATAAGGAAGTCGAATCCCCCTAGCCTCACCGATGTGGGATGCTCCTACATTGCTACAGGAGCGTTGGGTTTAAGAATCGCGGATTTGACTGGCTCGAGGGAACGATGAGTTTTTCGGACCCAACATTCCCTCCCACATTGGTGCGGCCCTAGCTCTGATACCAATTGTTGGACCGATCTAGGGAATCGCCCACGTGATATTGTCCGCTTTGGGTTTGACCAACCCCTCACGGCTTTAAAACGCGTCAGGTAGGAGTATGACTCCCACTTCCTTATAAGGAAGCCGAATCCCCCTAGTCTCACCGATGTGGGATGCTCCTGCATTGCTATAGGAGGGTTGGGTTTAAGAATCACGGATTTGACCGGCTCGAGGGAACGATGAGTTTTTCGGACCCAACATTTATGAATTAAAGTTGATACTTATATTATTTGCTCTAAAAAAATAGTCGAGAAATTATACATATTTTAAAAAAATCAAAGACCTTTGCACATAAAGTTGCCATTTGGACAGAATGTAAATTCTGTTTCTATAATTTTGGTCTCACAAATCACTGTTAAAAGGAACCTTCCATAACTCTTTTTGAGTCCAAATTTGTATATCATCAATAGTAATGAGTTAAATAGATTTCTCCCGAATATCAAGAATTTTCGATGAGTTTAAGGCACTCATTAATACTCTACAACTTTGAGTGACAAAGTCCGCAAGACAGATTGCACACTCTTCGAGTTATGGACATTTAGGGGGTCTAAAATGATCATTTTTAAGTGATTTTAACTTTATTTTAAAGCTAACACATAAGGATAACTTCCAGAAAAAGAATCACCCATTTTCATTGAGTTTTGAAGAAGATATAACCGTTTTAAAATGATTGCAAGATTCTGTCAGCAATGCTCTATTTGCACCATAATCTTGTATCAAGAACTTGAAGGATCAAACGTAATATTTTTGAGTGAGACCAGTTGCATTAGAAAGATAGCTCATCAAAGTACGTTTTAGAAGAAAAAAATCAAAACATTTGGACTTTTATTTTGAAAGATACAGTCGACACGAGTGCTAACAAAATCTGTCAGTTTTCAAAATACATCTTTTAATGATTAATTTCCACATGCAATGAGGTTTTATCCTACTTTCATTGAGTTCAAGTTCGTGGATCATAGATTATCATCATTTTGAAGAAATTTTCATGTCTTTGATGTATAATCTCCCCTTTTGAATTCTCCAGAAATTTAATTACAAAGTCAAGAAGTAGATGTAGAAAATAAGAATCTTTGTTATTATACAATAAGATAACTAGTCTATTATCTTTTGCTTGAAATCTTGAATATTCTTCAAGATTGACAGATTTTTAATGTTGTTTGAAGATGAAAAATCGGCTGGAGGGGTATGGTTTAGAGAGAGATAGAGATTAGCGAGAGGAAAGGTTTATGCAAAAATGGGAGTTTTCAAAGAATATGAAGTATTTATATGTGGGTTTAAGTAAAATAAAATGGCTGACCTTATTAGAGCCAAGTCCATACTTGTTTATTTTTATTTTTATTAAAATAAAGCCCATTTAAAGTAATATATAAATATAATTGTTAAATACTGATAAAATATCAGTATTAGGTCAAAATTCCAAATTTTTGTAAAATTATTTGAAAATTCAAATAAAACTTTTTATAATTTAATTTGGACTTTTATAATATCAACTTTATTTTGTTTTGGAGAATTTTAATAAATTTGACATTACATAAGTTAACTTTATCAGTTACCCAGCAAAATATGATTTTCTGAACTATATTTTGGGAAGTAAGCCAGATGAATTTCTAATCAACATGACTAGATCCTAATATAATTCTTAATTTTAAAAATCCTATAAGGTGCTAACCTGACGCCCAAAAATGGCGGATGTCACAGTCTCCCCATACCAGAAAAATTTCGTCCCGAAATTTCGTTCGTCAGTCCTTAACATTGGACTCGTTTGAGAACAAGTGGGGATACTTATTTTTCATAAAATCTTCTCTTTCCCACATGTACTCCGGTCCATGCTTTGAAGTCCAATGAACGTTTACAATTGGAATCTAGCTACGCCTCAACTGCTTAATTTCTCTATCCATGATTTATATGGGTTTTTCAACGAAGTGCAGGTGATCATTAATTTGCATATCTTCCAATGGCATAACCAGTGTTTCATATGTTAAGCACCTTTTGAGGTTTGATACATGAAATGTATCGTGAATAGCGCTAATTCTGGTGGTAAATTTAGCTTGTATGCCACTAGCCCAATCCTCTTAGTTATTACAAAGGGACCAATATATCGGGGACCCAATTTGCCTCTTTTTCCAAAGCGCGTTATTCCTTTCCATGATGAGACTTTTAAAAATACTTTATCCCCTTTTTGGAAATCTAATGGTCTTCTCCGATTATTGGCATAGCTTTTCTGACGATCTCTTGCAGCCTTGAGTCGATCCTTGATTATTACAATCTTATTAGTGGTTTCTTGGACAACATTAGGTCTGGTTATTTGTCGATCGCCGATTTCTAACCAACTGAGTGGGGATCTGTACTTACGTCCAAATAAGGCTTCATAGGGCACACATTGGATACTTGCATGGTAACTGTTATTGTACGCAAATTCAACTAACGGAAGATGCGTATCCCAGCTTCCACCAAAATCTATAACGCATGCACGCAACATGTCTTCCAGTGTTTGGATTGTTCTTCATGTTTGCCCATCAATTTGGGGGTGGTACGATGTACTTAGATCTAGTCGTGTACCCAACCCTTGTTGAAGTGACTACCAAAATCTTGACGTAAATCGACTATCTTTATCCGAGAGAATGGAATGAGGTACACCATGTCTGGTTATAATTTCATTTATATAAATTTGAGCCAACTTTTCCATCTTATAATCTTCTCGGATTTGTAAGAAATGAGCAGTTTTGTCAGTCGATCTACAATTACCCAAATGGCATCATGCTGCTTTCCAGTCCTAGGTAACTTAGTTATAAAGTCCATTGATATTTGTTCCCACTTCCATTGGGGAATCTCGGGTTGCTGAAGTAGACCGGAAGGTTTTTGGTGTTCGGCCTTGACCATTGCACAAGTTAAGCACTTATTTAGATACAAGGCAATGTCTTTCTTCATTCCAGGCCACCAATAATGTTTCCTTAAATTCTTATACATTTTATCTCCTCCAGGGTGAATTGAATATTTTGATCGACGAGCTTCGTTCAAAATTATTGGTCTAAGATTGCCAATCTTAGTTATCCAAACCCTATTTCCCAAGTAATTCACTCCGTCAGATTTCAAGTGAAACTTAGTCTCCATGTGGTGGAGAGTCTCATTCATCAAATTCTCTTCTTTTAATGCTTTCTTCTTGATCTTTGAGAATTTGTGCTTTCAAACTTGTGTTTACTAATGCTCCCAAAGCCCTCACCCTTGTTGGTTTCACTCTTTTCTTCCTACTTAGAGCATCAGCTACCACATTTGCTTTGCTGGGATGGTACTTAATTTCATAGTTGTAATCACTAAGTAGTTCAACCCATCTTCTTTGTCTCATATTTAACATCTTCTGGTTGAGGATGTGTTGAAGGCTTTTATGATCAGTGAAAACAGTGCACTTGGTACCACAAAGGTAGTGTCTCCAAATCTTAAGTGCAAATACTATGGCTCCCAATTCTAGGTCATGTGTAGTATAGTTAGTTCTTCTCATGCACTTTGAGTTGCCTTGAGGCATATGCAATGACCTTATCTTTTTGCGTTAGTACGCATCCTAATCCTTAATGTGATGCGTCACAATATACCACAAAGTTTTCTGAACCTTCTGGTAAAGATAAAATAGGTGCATTACATAGTTTATTCTTAAGAGTCTTGAATGCCTCCTCTTGTTTTTCTCCCCAAACAAACTTCTTGTCTTTTTTAGTTAAAGTTGTGAGTGGTTGCGCAATTTTTGAATAAAGAATCGTTGATAGTAGCCTGCCAAACCAAGAAATTGACGAATTTCCGTCGGGGTTCTTAGGGCTTCCAATTTCTTTATGGCCTCAATCTTCGTAGAATCCACCTGAATCCCTTTTTTATTAACCACGTGACCAAGAAATTATACTTCACGAATCCAGAATTCGCATTTGGAGAATTTTGCGTAAAATTTATGGTTCCTAAGTAGTTCTAATATCATTCTCAAGTGTTGCTCATGATCCTTCTTACATCGTGAATAAATTAGTATGTCGTCTATGAAAACGATTACAAATTTATCCAAGCATGGTCTGCAAACCCTATTCATCAGATCCATAAAAGACCGTACGTGCATTGGTTAACCCGAATGGCATAACCAAAATTTCGTAATGACCATACCGGGTTCTAAATGTCGTTTTGGGGGTGTCCTTTTCTCGAATTCTCACTTAATGATATTCAGATCGTAGATCAATCTTTGAAAAGTATACTACACCTTGGAGTTGATCGAATAAATCATCGATTTCTAGGAAGAGGGTATCTATTCTTGATGGTCATCTTATTAAGTTCCCTATAATCAATGCACATTCGCATTGACCCATCTTTCTTTTTGACGAATACAACTGTTGCACCCCATGGTGAGAAACTAGGTCTTATGAATCCTTTATCCAATAATTCTTGGAGTTGACATGACAATTCTTACATTTCTGATGGAGCCAATCGGTATGGTGCTTTTGCCACTGGGGCAGCTCCAGGGATTAAGTCGATACCGAATTCGACTTGTCTTGGCGGGGGTAGTCCTGGTAAATCCTCGGGAAATACATCAGGAAACTCCGGAACTACAGGGAAATCATCAATACATTTCTCTTTGACCTTCTTATCAATAACATGTGCCAAAAATGCAACATAATTCTTCTTTAAGTACTTTCACATCTTCATGCATGATACTATCCTAATTTTTCGATCTGACTCGTCTYCTCGAATTACAATTGAGTCACTTCCTTCTTGAGGAATTCAGATAACCTTTTCCGAACAAACTATTTCAGCTCTATTTTTGGATAGCCAATGCATGCCTATAACTATATCAAAACTTCCTAGCTCAATTGGAATAAGATCTATGCTAAAATCCTTTTCGGCTAAACTTAGAGTGCAGTCCATGATTATGTCCCTAGCTCTAATTTCTTGACCATTGGCAAGTTCTATTATGTAWACTTCTTTCAACCTTTGAGGCTTTATGTTAATCTTTGGCTTAAAATCTAWTGATACAAAACTTCTATCTGCTTCTGAATCAAATAATACTGATGCAAATTCATTATTCAAAAGAAATGTACCTGTAACCACATTTGGATCATGTCTAGCCTCCTTTGCTCCGATCTCAAATGCTCGGCCCCGTGCTTGACTTTCTGGGTTCCCTTGATTGATTGGTCAGTTTTGGTTAGCATTTTGTTCCTTGTTTTCTCCTTGGACATACATTCCTCATATGATCTGGACTTCCACATTCATAACATAATCGCTTTTGACAATCCTTTGCAAGATGACCCCTTTGGTGGCATCTTTGGCAAGTGGTGCAATTTCCCCAGTGCGAATATTTACACTTATTGCACTTGGGTTTGTTTCCTGGTTTTACCACTTGGGTCTGTACTCCAAAATTTCCTACCATTTTCCTATTCTTGTCAGATTTTCCCCCAGATCTTTGGCTCCTATGTTCCTCTATCTTTCTCTTTCCCTTGGCAAATTCTCCCGACCGAACAACATTATTTGTAAGTTTGGTAGAAATATTTATCGCCTCTTGAAGGGTCTTTCGATTTGCCGAGGTGATGTTTCCTCTAATCTCCGGAGACAAACCCCAAATATATCTCTCAATGCGGACTTCCTCTGGTGTCACTAGATGTGGTACTAGATTTGCTAACTCATGGAATCGAGCCGTATATGCAACTATGTTTTCCCCTTTCATTTCATGATTCCATAACTCCATTTCTAACTTTTGGAGTTCACTTCTTGGGCAGTATTCATCTTTGAGTAGTTTCTTAAATTTTCCCCAAGAAAGTTGGTTAGCCGTTTCCCAACCCCTAGTTTACACTAAAGTATTCCACCAAGTCAGTGTCCGGCCTTGTAGTAAGCATGCAGCATATTCTACCTTGTTTCCCTCAGTGCATTTACTGATATGGAGGACAGATTCCATACTCTCTATCCTAGTCAATAACCCTACAGCCCCCTCAGTTCCCCAGAATTCCTTTGGATTGCAAGATTTGAAAGATTTATATGTCCATTCTCTAGGTCCTCTTTGTTCAGGATTTGATGATTGGTTAGCGTTCAGCCCTGCCGCTACCTGGCTGACAATGCTGGGGAGTGCGGCCAAAAGTTGTTCTGACACGAGACGTGGAACTTCAGCGTTTTCTCTTCTTAGCGGCATTTTCTAGGTCCTAAGTCAAAAGGGAATCTCGTGATTTTTATGGCAATAACATTGATAATAATTTCTAGTCATCTAATGATGCAGAGGATATTCATCTTGAGGATAACATTTGAACATTTTCATAATCGAACAGAAAAATTTTGATATTAAACCATGGCTTGATGTAGATAAGCATTTCTCAAAAGACGTCATAAGTTCATAGTTGTTTATAGCCCACCAAAACGAGGTCTTAGGTTTCAATGCAAAAGAGTAAATATTCTATCACTAGATATCATTTCTAGAGCAACATCCAACCGATCAGCATTCCTAGCATCAGCATCGTCATCCCACTCACTACCAGGCACTTGTACAATCTTCTAATCTCCCATCTCGCAGCAATGACGGCATCCGAAGTTCTCATGATACGCTGGTGGTGCATTTCCATCACATCGGATAGGTTACTCAAAATGTGGTGGTGATATCCCAGCCGGGTCTGGTGAGTTTGAGTCTCTAATGCGATTCTCTGCACCCATTCTCGTTCAGCCAGATTCATTCCCTGAGTGTAGGATGCAGGTACTCCTGTCACTACCTGAGAGGTCCTGCTCCCATGCTGTGGTTGGGATGACTCCCCTCTAACTCTAGTGGAATTCTCAAATGTCACCCGCCGAGGTAGTGGAACACTTTTCCAAGACGTGACTTTAATCCTTGGATCATGAAAGGTTTGAGGTGGAATATCGGGCACTGGCTCCGATGGGGGCAGTATAGATGCAGGTGATGAAGCAAGTGTCTCGCTATTTGCTGTGTCCTCATGCTCATATGGGTCTACCTCTTCATTGATGGATGAGTTCCTTCTAGATCGGCTAACCACATAACCGGATTCGTCTGCCGAATATTCATTAGGAGCAGATGATGACATAGTGATCTGTGATATTAACAATCTTAATTACGAAATGTACCATCTATAAGTGCTTAGTATTATAACAAAAGCTTCTAAGCAAGGCTAATGGTGGCAATCAAGCTAGAGCCTCTGGATAACCAAAGTCTCTGGTTGTCTCTGGTTGCATTACCAAAGCCTCTGGTTGCATTACCAGACTTAGAAAAAATTTTGGGTTCTAGTTCATCGGTCCTCTGGTTCAACTTACATACTTAGAAAA
>NC_037544.1:16895903-16897866 GCF_001531365.2 Cynara cardunculus var. scolymus | reverse complement strand
TACATCCATAACCAAGTTGGTGTTTGAATACTTCAAAACAAAGTTTACAAAATACACAAAATCATTGTTGTTACAAATATGCTCCAAAAACATCACTTCTTTACTTTTCCTGAAAATCATGAAACATAAAACAACGTCAACTACAAAGAGTTGGTGAGTTCACGGGTTTTCATATGCACAAAAATATTTTTACAATGCATAAATCAATTCTTGCAAACTAATACATAAACTTGCACACGATAAATGTAAATCTATAATGATGTTTAAAACTTGAGACGCTACTGAGGCTTTCCTGGCCAATGTGCCCCATTATTTTACGAACGACCATAAGTAGCCTGTATACTCACTTAGGTCCCACAATTCGTAGCAGTACTAATTCAGCGGTGGTCCAAATTCCACATGATTAGACTAATAAAACGTAGGTAATGTGCATCCCTTTCTGGCTGGGACTGTCAACACAGTAGCGGCTATCCACAAATACCACGGCTTGGGGACATGCCCGAGTTAACAAGTAGCATTTACGGACGGGGACTTTATTTGGAAATATACTCTCAAGTACATCAATTTATCATTTATATCATAGTGCAAAACAGTCAATATTTCATGACATAAACAAATCTTGACTAAACAGTTCTTTAGTCCAATAGTTTTATGAATAAACAATATAGTTTGCATAACTTCATGCTTTTCTCCCAGTTTAAATAAACAAAAAAGCATAAGTGGGGCCGTGAATACTCACTTGTTTGCTATTTTGAATATCCAAGAGCTTGACAATGCTTGAAGCTCTAATCGTCCACCCTAGACTTTCCTAAATAGCCCAACATCCAAAAATGAGATCACCTATTGGTTCTTGATAAAGATAAAGTCAAATTATAACTTATGTAATGCCAATGAGTTTTTATGAATTAAAGTTGATACTTATATTATTTTCTCTAAAAAATAGTCCATAAATTATACATTTTAAAAAAATCAAAGACCTTTGCCAATAAAGCTGCCATTTGGACATAATGTAAATTCTGTTTCTGTAATTTTGGTCTCACAAATCACTGTTAAAAGGAATCTTCCATAACTCTTTTTGAGTCCAAATTTTTATATCATCAATAGTAATGAGTTAAACAGATTTCTCCCGAATATCAAGAATTTTGGATGGGTTTAAGGCACTCATTAATACTCTACAACTTTGAGTGACACAGTCCCCAAGACAGATTGCACACTCTTCGAGTGATGACAATTTAGGGGGTCTAAACTCACCATTTTTCAGTGATTTTTAACTTTATTTTAAAGCTAACACATAAGGATAACTTCCAGAAAAAGAGTCATCCATTTTCATTGAGTTTTGAAGAACATATAACCGTGTTGGGTTCAAGATTAGAGCTTAAAAGTTGTATTCAAGTTTCACCTTAGAATAGTTTTTCTTGTAATATTTTAGTCTTTACTTTCCTAGTATAAATAGGAATTTCCTTGTAATTGTAATTAGAGCTTTTGTCATTAACACTGAAATCAAGATTTGGCTGATGTAATTCTCTCTCTCTCTCCTAATCATTACTTACATCATTCTTAGTGTTCATCATTGTTCATGAAGATTACATCAAGATTTGTATGAAATCTGGACTCCACAATTGGTATCAAAGCAAGTTGCAGCAGTTTGGATTTGAAGATATTCATTTTACACATTTTGCATGAATTTTTTTTTTAATATTTTTCGATCTGATTCATCATTGTTCTTCACTGTTCTTGATTTTTTTTTGACCGGATTGGTTTTTGTGCCAAAATTGTTTAATTTTTGAATGTTATTGTTCAAATTTTGTATCGTGAGTTTCGGTTTTGCATACTAAACAACTTTGATTCACACCATTTTGTGTTTTACACAAGTTTTGAGGCTGAAATTGACCAAAATCGTTTTTTGGTTTTCTGGAAAAAGTTCATAAAAAACTCATATTTTTCATGTTTTGATCCATTTTTT
>NC_037544.1:16882187-16895803 GCF_001531365.2 Cynara cardunculus var. scolymus | reverse complement strand
TTTTTCCTTCAAATCAGATAATTCGGATTTTAAGACATTGAATTTTTTCATCAAATAGTTTGGACTCAGATAACAAAGACTTAGCCCAATTCAAGTTTCCAGCATTTTCAATATATAATTTGACATATTTTTCTTTTTGCGCTTTTAATTGATCTTCAAAATTATTTGAACGCAATTTTTCTGATTTTAATTAATGCTGGAAAGTTTGAATTTTGAGCATCATCTTTTGCATCTGTTTAATGCATGATTGATGTAATACATCTTCATTCATTTCCGCTATCTGTTCTTCTTCTTCACCTGACAAACCTTTATTTGTTCTAGCCATCAAGCACACATGTGCAACAGCTTCAGTTTCTTCTTCTTCATCAGTCAGATTCAACCAGTGTTCATCCTCAGATTCAGCCATAAGTGCTTTGCCGGCATCTCTTTGTTTGGACAAAAGAAATTTATTCTTGTAGTAGTCGGTATCTTGATTTACCGGCTTCCTACAATTTACAGCAAAGTGGCCTAGCTTACCACAGTTATAACACTTAGTGTTCTCATCAGCTACACATTTGGTAAATTTCTTCTTTTCTTCCGGCTTTTTCCCATACTTTTTCTCAAACCTCTTTTCTTCATATTCCTTCTTCTCGCCAAATTTGTCTTTGTATTCATATTTTGAACCTGACGAGAATCTCTGGTTGTTCGAGTGTGGCCTTTTTGAGAATTTCTTCTAGAATGCTTTAGTCAGCATTGTCATTGCCTGTTTGATCTCTGACATTTCAAAATCTGAATCTGAGCTATTACTGTCTTCTTTTTCAGATTCACTTAACTGGCTAACTTCTTTGACTTGCTTTCTAGATCTGCTTTTTAATTTATTCTCCTTTCTCTCAGATACAAGAGCCAAAGGATCAGCAACTTCTTTCTCTTTCTTCTTTGTATTTCGGATTTCCAAAACATCTTGCTCATTCTGTTTCAGAGTTTCATAGATCTCATGAATATCAATATCAGATAACTGTTTATTGAATATTATAAGATTAGTAAATGGTTTCCACTCTGATTGGAGATTGTTAAGAAACTTAACATTTATCTCTATAGTAGTTTTAGAAATTCCATTCTTTGTTAGCTCATTAAGCAGTCTGGCAAGCCTATTATACACATCATCAAGACTTTCACTATCTTTAACCTTGAACTCTTCATATGCTGAAATGCAGTTAGTAATCTTCAGCTGAGTTCCTACTTTCGAACCCATCATCATCTTTTCAATTTGAGCCCACATGCTGGGACCTGATGATTTATGACTGTCAATACTAGTGTAAATATCTTTAGTCAGTGCTTGCATCATATAAGACTTGCAAAGCACATCAGCATGGGCTATCTCTTTTTCTTCAGTTGAATATTGATTCTTTTGTTTGATTACTTTCTAAGCAGGTATGCCTTCTACTAGATCAGCAGCTATCTCTAGGAAGAATACAGCAGGACCTTCCAGTAAAGATTGCATAATCAGATCTCCTTCTTTCATTCTCTCAATGAAGTTCAGAAATCTATCTCTCCACTGATTGTAATCACCATGAAACAGAACAGGTGGCTTGGTATCAGTACCAATAGCCATTGCTTCATTTGAACTCATAGTATCAGTTCGTATGAAATAGGATCAACTGCAGTTCAAAGTTTGAATTAAAGGATCAGTTTACAAAAATATATCTGATAATCTCTAAACAAAAATTTGCACACATTCAACACTTAGAAAAATTTAGCACAAAAAACTTATCCGGATTAGGAATCCGGTCAAGCTTATCCGGATTGAAAGTTCGGACAACAAAGATAGACTTTTCAACAAGTTATCCGGATTAGAAGTCCGGACAACGAACAAGTTTAAATCGCACAGAAATCACTTATCAACATTTAACCAGATTTATACAATTAAGCAAAATTCATGCAGATTAAGCAAAATGTAATACGGACAAGGCACAAAAATCAATTTGAATTAAAATTCTCAAATCGGATGTTTTCAACACTTAGTCAAAATTCCAAAATGAAAATCGGACATAAAAAGTCAACAAGTCAACAAGTCAAGGTCAACTAAGTCAACAAGTCAAAATATGTATAAGTCCTTCTAATACAAATCGATCAAAAGTCAACGAATTAAATCGATCAAAAGTCAAAATCCGTTCAATCACCAAAGACAATGTACAATCAAAATATAAATCGCTCAATAGACAAATATGTGCCAAGTACAAGTCTTACCAAGCGGATTCTCTAAATCGCTTAACAAATCGCACACCACTTAAACGACTTACCAGTCGGATTGTGTAAATCACCCACTAACCCACTCAAGTTACCAACGACTTACTAGTCAGATTAGTTAAATTGCTCAATAATCCGTTCAAGACATCAATGATTTACCAGACGGATTAGCTAAATCGCTTGATTATCCGCACAAGTGTTGTCCGGATAAACCTATAACAAACAACTCAAAAATCACACGAATGTTAAATCGCACAAGTCATAAGCGGATAACACCCTAAATCGATCAAGAGATAAGCGGACTAATATTCAACCAAAAACACAAAATTTCACACTTTTTACCAAAAATTTGGATCAAAACATGAAAAAATATGAGTTTTGAATAACATTTTCCAGAATACGAAAACTGAAAATTCGATTAAATCGGGTTCAAAACTTGCTTAAAATCAAAATTAGTGTGAATCAAATTTGTTCGAAACACAAAAACTAATCTAGTGATGTAAATCTTTTCAATTAACAATCAAAAAACAACCAATTTAGGCTCAAAAACCCAATATGGACAAAGAACACTCAAGAACAGTGATGAACATCAGAAACCCAGATCGATCAATCTTCAAAAATTCGTGCAAAAATGTGCAAAAATGTTTAATCCTCTAATTGAAACTGCTGCAGTCTACTCTGATACCAATTGTGAAGTCCAAGATTCATACAAATATGATACAAGATTCAAGAACAAGATGAATAGAATAGTAGAGAAGAATAGATCATCAAATGTTACTGATTTGATTTAGAGAGAGAAATTACAGCTCTAATCTTGATTACAATTCTGCTAATGACTTGGTAATGACAATTACAAGGAACATACTATTTATACTAGAAAATAGTAAAGCTACACTACTACAAAGCAAATATACTAAGGAGAAACTTGAATACAACATTAAAGCTCCTACTCAAACCCAACAAAGACTTAGTTCTTCTGTTAGCTCTAATTGGTACGACACTGGCCCGATTCGTTTACATATTCTGAATGGCCCAACATACCTTGGACTGAGCTTACCCTTCTTTCTGAATTTGATAACACCCTTCCATGGTGAAACTTTCAACATCACAGGATCACCTACACAAAATTCAATCGGTTTTCGACGATTATCAACATAACTTTTCTTGCGATCTTGTGCTGTTCTGATTCTTTCACGGATCTGTTCAATTTTTCAGAAGTTTCTTGAACAATCTCTGGACCGGTCAACTGTCTTTCACCTTCCTCGTTCAAGCATAATGGCGTTCGACATTTATGTCCATATAATACTTCATATGGTGCCGCTTGGATGATGGAATGATAACTGTAATTGTATGCAAAGTCTATCAGTGGCAAATGATCTTCCCATGATCCCCTGAAGTCTATGACACAACTTCTCAACATATCTTTAAGAGTCTGGATAGTCCTTTAACTCTGTCTGTCAGTTTGCGGATGATAGGTTGTCGGATTTCACACCCCAGAGCTTTCTGCAAACTTTCTCAGAACTTTGAGGTGAAACGACTATCTCTATCAGAGATAATAGATAGTGGAACTCCGTGTCTGGTTACAATCTCTTTGATATAAACATGAGCTAGCTTTTCTAAAGAGTAATTTAATCTTATAGGTAGAAAATGCACACATTTAGATAGGCGATCAACAATTACTCAGATTGCGTCATATCCCTTTGGAGTTCGAGGTAACTTCATGAAAAAAATCTATTGTAATGTGATCCCACTTCCATACAGGAATTTCCAAAAATTAAAGATTTCCATACGGCTTCTGATGCTCAATCTTAACGTGTAGATATGTTATACACTGTTCCATATATTTGGCTATGTCTTTTTTCAATCCGGGCCACCAATAAAAAGGTTTCAAATCCCTGTACATCTTATTGGTACCTGGATGAATAGAGTATCGGGACTTATGGCTTTCATTTAATATAGTATTCCGGATAACCCCAAAACACGGTACCTAAATTCGCCCTTGAAAGCACATAATTCCTTCATTGTTCGGTTCTAGAATTGAAATCATCTTACCCAACCTTTCTGTCTTGATAAAATCTTGTTTCATGACTTCTTTCTGACATCTCATAATTTCTTTATGGATATCAAGAATTAAACTTATTTTCATTGCCACGACTTTAATAGTTTCGCTCTTTTCTTTCCTACTCAATGCGTCGGCTACCATATTAGCTTTTCCCGGGTAGTATAGAATTTCACAATCATAGTCATTTACAAGTTCAATCCACCAACGCTATCGCATATTCAGTTCTTTCTGGCTGAACAAACGCTGCAGACTTTTATGATCAGTATAAATCTGGCATTTTGTCCCTAGTAGATAATGCCTCCAAATTTTCAAAGCAAACACCACCACAACTAATTCCATATCATGAGTTGGATACTGCTTCTCATGATCTTTCAATTTCCTTGATGCATAAGAAATCACCTTTCCTCTTTGCATCAAAACACATCCCAACCCCAGTTTCAAAACATCACTGTAAACCACAAAATCTTCTGATCCCTCTGGTAAAGTCAACACCGGCACACTACAAAGATGATCTTTTAATAGTTGGAAACCCTTTTGTTGTTCTTCTTCCCACTAAAATATAACATTCTTCTGAGTCAATTTGGTCAATGACACGACTATCTTAGAAAAGTCCTGAATGAACTTACGATAATAGCCTGCCAATCCCAAAAAGCTTTGGACTTCAGAAGGAGTTTTTGGGGCTTCCCACTTTTCAACTGCTTCTATTTTAGCTGGATCTACCTTCACTCCTTCTTTCGATATAACATGACCCAAAAACTGAACTTCCCTTAACCAGAACTCACACTTGGATAACTTTGCGTACAACTTTTCTCTTTTCAACAATTCCAATATTAGACGAAGATGTTTAGAGTGTTCCTTTTCAGTCTTAGAGTATATAAAAATATCGTTGATAAATACAATAACAAATTTATCAAGATATTCCTTGCATACTCTATTCATTAAATCTGTAAAGGTTGCGGGTGCATTAGTTAAGCAGAATGGCATAACTAAAAATTCATGATGCCTGTACCTAGTTCGGAAAGCTGTTGTAGCGATGTCCCCCTCCCTGACCTTTAACTGATGATAGCCCGACCTTAAATCAATCTTGGAGAAATAACTCGCTCTCACCACTTGATCAAACAAGTCATCAATCCTTGGCAAAAGATACTTGTTCTTTATTGTTAACTTGTTCAATTGATGATAATCTATACACATTCGCATAGATCCATCTTTCTTTTTAACAAATAAGACCGCAGCACCCTAGGGTGAAGTGTTAGGTCGAATGAATCCTTTACATTGAAATCCTTTAGTTGAGCAACTAATTCTTTCAATTCTGATGGAGCTAACCGGTGCGGCTCCTTTGCTACAGGTGCAGCCCCTGGTATGAGGTGAATTCGGTATTCGATAACTCGGTCCGGTGGTAATCCAGATAAATCACCTGAAAAGACTTGCAGATATTCATTAACAATCCCAATTGATTCCTCTTTTTCTTTCTTTTTCTTCACATCAATCACATATGCCAAACATCCTTGACATTTCTTCCGGATGCATTTTTGGGCTTTAATCACAGTTAAGAGATTAGTATGATGATTCTAACGATCACCATAAATAATAACTGTTCCTTTCTCTGGTAGAATGATTCTAATCATTTTTTATTACAGACGATATTGGCTTGATATTTTGCCAACCAGTCTATACCCACCACTACATCAAATTCCTTCATTGGCATAGGGAATAACCGAATCGGTAGTTCACATCCCTTAATAACATTAATACAATTATCGAATACACTAGTAACATATTCCTGACTATTAGCAGTATAAACTACTAATTCGTCATCAAGTAACATAGAATTCAATCATGTAATTTGAGCAAACGATGGTGATACAAACGAATAGTTTGCACTAAAGTGAAATAACACCTTAGCACGTATAGAATTCAAAAAGAAGGTACCTGTTACTATGTCTGGCAATGCCTCTACCTCATTTTTCGTCATCTGGAAGGAACGTCCCCATGCCCCTCCTCGCCCTCCTCTAGTTACAATAGGTCTTCCCTGAGTAACCGACACATTACTTTCCATTGTCAGCTGTGGAGTTCTCAACAACGGACAGTTTGGTCGTATATGATCCAGAGAATTGCAGTTGAAACACCTTCGGTTGACTGGGCAACTCCTTGACAAATGGCCTGCTTCACCACACTTATAACACTTCCTTGGGTCCATCTTACATTCACCTTGATGAACCTGTCGGCATTGTATACAGAGTTTTTCACCGGCCTTCTGTTCAGCTCTATTATCATATCTTACTGCTTTTGACCCTCGAAAGTTTGATGAAGGCCCTTCCCATCTTCTTTTCTCCACAACTTTTCCCTCTGATTGTCGATTCTTATTCCATTCTGTTACTTCGACCGCATCCACAGTTAGTGAGAAGGTATTGGGGTTCATGTAATTACAAATTCTCTAATAGATGGTTTGAACCCCCAGATATACCTTTCTACCTTCCTGGATTCTGATGAAGTATAATGTTCAGCAAATCGAGAGTATTCAATAAATTTCTCAATGTACTCTCGAACTGTTTCGTTTCCCTGTTCTAAGTTTAGAAAATCTTCTTCCATTTGTCGTACACCCGTCTTAGGGAAAAACTGATCCTTGAATCGATCCACAAATTTTGTCCAAGATAATGTCTGCAAAACATCCATTTTGGCCAATGATTCAACTTCCCACCAAAACAGAGCATTTGATTTTAACACTGATACAGGAAATCAGACTTTATCAGATTCTGGACATCTGATAGTGTTGAACACAGACTCAATCTCCTTGATTCAGCACATGGCTTTTACTGGATCCCTTTCTCCAGAGAAAGTTGGTGGTTTGCATGCCAAGAACATCTTAATGTCTCCTTTGTTGTGAGTGACCGGAACAGAGGGATGTATTTCAACCCTTTCTGTTTCCACTCTAGCTGGAACTCCCATAATAAATATTAATGTTTCTCGCAACTTCCCTATTTCCTCCGCCATCATATCTCTGGTTATGTTGGGTTTGAGTATGAACATTATTGTTGTATTCAAGTTTCTCCATATCTTACATTTTTTTTAGTAGTATAGTTTTATTACTTCCTTAGTATAAATAGTATTTTCCTTTGTAATTGTCATGATCAAGTCATTAGCCGATTGTAATCAGATTTAGAGCTATAATTCTCTCTCTCAATCAAAAAAATTACATTTGGTGATCTATTCTTTCTATTCTTACATTCATCGTGTTCTTGAAGATTGATATCACATTTGTATGAAATTTGGACTTGACAATTGGTATCAGAGCCAAAGGTTGAAAAGCCGACGAACTCCACAGTAGGGACAAGGTTGTTATTGGACTTGTTTGCCAATGTAGGTTTCAATGATGTATTTTCTACTATTCTGGGTGGAGAGCAAGATTTTGGAGAGGACATTGATAATATTGACGAGTCAACTGGGCTTTACTTTGACTTTGAAGCCGATATAAATGATGAAGATCCAGTTTTTCCTCTTCAAGATGACCGTCAGATTATTCCAGAATCTTCCACTGCAGATGTAATTGGTGTATCAGACATCTCTGCTCCTAGAGAACATGTTGATCCTACAGAAATTTTCACAAAGAATTATGTACCATTCCATATGCAAGCAAATTTTCCAGGTTACGATAGAGAAAGGATCAGAGAACCGTACTTGGAAGATATCTACTTTGGAATTTTTATCCGTCATCGTAAGGCCATGAGCGGTGATAAAGTTCTTGGTATCCATCGACAAACCAAAGATTATCGTATAGAATACAAACACCTTTTGAACGCTAAGCGCCTACCTATTAGTGAAGTTCGTACCAAGCATCGGGTTGTCAYAATTAAGCAGATCGATGCTCAAAGACTTCTGAGAATCTGGTATCCTGTCTTTACTGTGACTAGATAAGATGGACAAATCTGGATATTCAATGAAGCTGATTTTTCAAGCTTATATTTGGAAGATTTAGAGTATATGTATTTTGAGATCAGAAACATGACTAACAGGAAGGAGGGAGCTCTGATTGCTCTTGATGCTTTTAAAAGATTTATGCGGTGTCATGTAAAGCTGGCTATGGTCATAGATGTTCAAATGGGTCTCGAAGACAATCAAAGAATCATCAACTAAAAAGACCTAATAAAGACTTAGAAGATATTGATGTTTATCCTGTTTATATGATTCTTGAAAAGCCAGAGTTCGGAGTCATCTATTTTGCTCAGCTTCAAGTGAAGAAATTTATGAGATTTAGTGAGCTGAATAGGTATTCAGATGGTACGATAAGGTTGGTAAGACGAGCGCTTGATTTGAAAAGGGTGAACAACGACATAGCTACAGAGTCAGAGAGAATGTGTTCTAAAGAAAGATATCTTTTGGTCAATGCTATAAATCTGCTCGAGGAGAAGATTCAGTACAGGAACGCTTTAAGGAAGTTAGAGAAAATTCTTGGACTTAGAAAGACAAAATTTTCAAAAGTCCAAACTTGAATCCAAAGGGGGAGAATGTTGGGTTTGAATATGAACAATATTGTTGTATTCAAGTTTCTCCATGTCTTACATGTTTTTGTAGTAGTATAGTTTTATTACTTCCTTAGCATAAATATATTTTCCTTTGTAATTGTCACTATCAAGTCATTAGCAGACTGTAATCATATTTAGAGCTGTAATTCTTTCTCTCAATCAAGGAAATTACATTTGGTGATCTATTCTTTCTATTCTTACATTCATCTTGTTCTTGAAGATTGATATCACATTTGTATCAAATTTGGACTTAACAATTGGTATCAAAGCATACTGCAGCAGTTTTGGTTAGAGGATTAAACATTTTTGCACGAATCTTAGTGGATTGATCGATCTGGATTTTGATGTTCATAATCCGTTCATAGTGTTCTTCATCCAGAATTTGAATTTGATCTTATTTTGGTTGATTCTTGCGTGTTAATCAAAAATTTTTGCATCACTAGACTCGCATTTGTATTTCTAACAACTTTGATTCATATTGTTTTTTTATTTTAAACAAGTTTTGAATCCGTTTTAATCGATATTTGAGTTTTTCATATTCAGTTGAATGTTCTTCAAAACTCATAATTTTTTTCATGTTTTGATCTAATTTTTTTGGTAAAATGTGTGAAATTTGTGTTTTTGGTTGAACATTAGTCCGGTTAACTCTTGACCGGTTTAGGGTGTTATTCGCTTAAAGCTTGTTCGATTTAATATTCGTGTGATTCGAGTTTTGTTCGATTTAAGTTTATCCGGGAAACCCTTGTGCGGATAGTCAAGCGATTTATATAATCTGCCTGGTAAGTCGTTTGTAACTTGTGCGGATTATTGAGCGATTTACACAATCCGATGGGTAAGTCGTTTATGTTTTGTGCGATTTGTTGAGCGATTAAGAAAATCCGCTTGGTAAGACTTGTACTTTGTGCATATTAGTCTATTGAGTGATTTATTCCTTGTATATTGATCGTACATTGATATTGACTTGAACGGATTTTGACTTTTTGATCGATTTAAATCTGATTTTTTGATCGATTTGTTTTTTAAAAGGACTTATTCGTACTTTGACTTGTTGACTTAGTTGACCTTGACTTGTTGACTTGTTGACTTTTTATGTTCGATTTTCATTTTGGAATTTTAACTAAGTGTTGAAAACATCCGATTTGAGAATTTTAATTCAAATTGATTTTTGTGCTTTATTCGTATTGATTTTTGCTTAATCCGCATAAATTTTGCTTAATTGTCAAAATTTGATTAAATGTTGATACGTGATTTTGTGCGATTTAAATCTCTTTGTTGTCCGGACTTCTAATCCGGATAACTTGTTGAAAAGTTCCATCTTTGTTGTCCGAACTTCTAATTAGGATAAGCTTGACCGGAGTTCTAATTCGGATAAGTTTGTTTGCATAATTTCTCTAAGTGTTGAATGAGTGCATATTTTTGTTTGAAGATTATCAGATAYATTTTTGTAAACTGATCCTTTAATTCAAACTTTGAACTGCAGTTGATCCTATTTCATACGAACTGATAATATGAGTTCAAGGGAAGCATGTAATAACCGGATCCTGGTTATTACCCAAGGTAATTTATATGTGATTATTTGATTAAATGATTTTGTGACAACATGATAAATTGGTATATTTGATCATGTTGGTATATGAAAATTATGTGCATAATATATGCATATAATATGTGTTTATGTGTATGCATGTGTATGTATGCATGTATGTGTTAGTAAATATATGCATAGGTGTATATGAAGGTTTATATGCATGCACGTGGCTTGGTAAAGTAATCGACTTCCCATTTTGGGGAAGCTATAAAAAGAGGCTTAACCTCTCATTTGATTCTTCTTGCTATTTTAAGAGAGGAAGCTATAAAAAGAGGCTTAACCTCTCAGTTGATTCTTCTTGCTATTTTGAGAGAGAGTCTGAGTGATTTAAAGAAAGAATTGGCCGGATTGCTAGAATTGGATTTCAAAGGATTGATTTCAAGCGTTTTGTTTTGAAAAGCTTTATAAGGTGAGTGGTTTCTAAACCTTTTTGTATAAAAATTCTACTGGTTTTATTTGCATACTTTGTATTGTTATCCTTGGGAAAGAAACCTTGATTATATTGTCTAAGTGTTTATCCAGATAAAGAGTGACCGAATAAGTGTTTAAACTGGATAAGCTTTGAAAGGCTTATTGTCCGGATTGTTTTAAACCGGATAAGCTTTGAGCGGCTTATTGACCAGACTAGTTTAAACTGGACAAGCCATGATCGGTTTGTTGTCCGGAGTTTGATAAACCGGTTGAGTGTTGAGGGTTTATAATTGGTAGTATTACTTGTATTTTTATACTGAGAAGTAGGAATACGACCACATGGGGAACGGTTAATTTAAATCGGTCAAGTCTTGAGAGGATTTGTTGTCCGGACTTGATATCCAGACAAAGGATGCTTTTTTTCTAAGTGTTAAACCGATCAAAGCTTGAAAGGATTGTTGTCCGAACTTGATATCCGGACAAAGTTGGAAATGTTTCTAAATGCTTAAATCGGATTTGTTGACCGGATTTGTTGACCGGATTTGAGATGATATGTTGTGATTTTAAAAGAAATTGTTATTTTATCTTAAAATGAAGTTTTGACATATATGGTTTTGGACTGATATCAATTCCAATGGCTGTGGTCTATTCGTAATTATTTTCATAAATGTTTTGATGGAGATATAAGGGTGGCATATCAAGGAGAGGTGTCCATTTGATATAAGGGTGGCATATCAAGGAGAGGTGTCCATTTGATATAAGGGTGGCATATCAAGGAGAGGTGTCCATTTGTTATAAAGGTGGCATATCAAGGAGAGATATTCCATGGGATAAAGGTGGCATATCAAGGAGAGGTGTCCATTTGATATAAGGGTGGCATTTGTATGTGTGTGTTTTTTTATATAACTCTTTCTATTATATCCTTTAAGACTACTGAGGTCTGGAATCTTTATTTCTTTGTGATTTAAGAATTTAGGATCAAGGTTTTTAATTGGAAATCATAGACTGGATGTTATTGAGGAGAAAAGAACAGGTTTGGCCTGAAACTTTGTTAAACCTTATTTGATATTAAAAGGTTAAAAAAGTGGCATTGTATGGAACCCGATTGGTTCAAGATATGAAATTTTATATAGCTACGTGGTTAGCTTGGAAATGGAAAATGATTTGGTATTACCTTCTTGAATATTCATATATTTGTGTTATATATATGAATAGTTGTTTTAAAAAGGTTTTGGTGATCCTTCACCCTGTAATTACATGATTAGGGTAACTCACTAGACTCTTTAGTCTAACCCTCGTTTTTTTGATTTTAAAATGTGTATTGCAGGAGATGTGGGAGGTAAAGGAAAGGGAAAGATTTAATGCTTTTCTTATATTCATTTTGGATGAGGAATTGCTTTTGATGAATAGTTTTGTGAAGTGGTACAATATTGTATTTTGAATTTTTGGACCTTGTATTTGGTCATGATAGATTCTTGTACTAAGGGACCCAAATGTATATAAATATGTATTTCTTGGGTATGAAATATATGTGTTACATGCAAGGTGTGGGTTGGGGCAATTACAGAATGGTATCAGAGCCTGAGTTTAAGGGATTTAGGTATTTTAACTGCATGATACCTAGACTTAAACTGTTTTATTGAATGTTAAGGGTCCCGGACATAGTTAGCACCATTGGAAATAAATATGATAAGTTTTAAGAACAGTGTGTAAGGTAAATTTTAATTACATGTGGCCAGTGTAATTATAAATTTACAGGTACATATCTGAACTTGAATACTTTATTATATTTGGGAATGTGAATACGTGAATATTAATATTAAATTCTACAGATGTCTAACCAAACTAGAAGATCTGAAAGAATAGTTCGCCCAGAATCCGAAGAAAGGGAAGAATCTTTGGTTAATCTTCCAACTAGTACGGCTGGAAATAGAGGTCGAGGAAGACCAAGAGGACGAGGAAGAGGAAGAAGTCAGTCTCAGGGAAGAAGTCGGGCTGAAATACATTCTAAGCAGGAAGAATCCCACTCTGGGAATGTTCAGGGAGGAACGGTACCACACCCAGAATATATAACCCGAGATGTGTTGGCAGAGGAAATGGGGAAATTACGAGAAACTTTGATATCTATTATGGGGATACCAGCTAGGGTGGAAACAGAAAGAGTAGAAGTTTATCCCTCTGCTCCAATTACTCATAATAAAGAAGGAGTTATTAAGACATTCTTAGCATGTAAACCACCAACCTTCTCTGGAGAGAGAGATCCGGTGAAAGCAATGTGTTGGATTAAGAAGATGGAATCTGTGTTCAACACCATTCGGTGTCCAGAAACAGATAAAGTGCGATTTGCTGTTTCGGTATTTAAGTCAAATGCTTTATTCTGGTAGAAAATTGAATCATCTACCAGAACGGATGTTTTACAGACTATGTTGTGGATAGAATTCGTGGATCGATTCAAGAATCAGTTCTGTCCTAAAACGGCTGTGAGACAAATGGAGGAAGATTTCCTGAAGTTGGAACAAGGAAATAGAACAGTACGAGAGTATACTGAAAAATTTATTGAATACTCTCGTTTTGCCGAACATTATGTTTCGACTGAATCAATGAAGATAGAAAGGTTTATTTGGGCTCTGAAGCCCTCAATTAGGGAATTCGTTATTGCTATGAACCCCAATACCTTTCCACTAACAGTAGAGGCAGCTGAGGTGATTGAAAGAAACAAGAATAGACAATCAGAAGGGAAGGTTGTTGAGAAACAAAAATGGGAAGGACCTTCATCCTTTCGAGGACCCAAGACTGTGAGATATGA
>NC_037544.1:16877098-16880652 GCF_001531365.2 Cynara cardunculus var. scolymus | reverse complement strand
AGCCGTGACATTAACCAAATTAACTCGAAAGAATGTTAAGTTCCAGTGGGAAGATGAACAGCAGGAAGCTTTCCAACTATTAAAGGATCATCTTTGTAGTGCACCAGTGTTAACTCTACCAGATGGATCTGAAGACTTTGTGGTTTATAGCGACGCTTCAAAGTTGGGATTGGGATGTGTTTTAATGTAAAGAGGAAAAGTAATCTCTTATTTATCAAGACACCTGAAAGAACATGAGAAACAGTATCCAACTCATGACATGGAGTTTGCTGCAGTGGTTTTTGCATTGAAGATCTGGAGACATTATCTTCTGGGAATAAAATGTCAGATTTATACTGACCACAAAAGTTTACAACATTTGTTCAACCAGAAAGATTTAAATATGCGACAACATCGATGGATCGAATTAGTCAATTATTATGATTGTGAGATTCTCTACCATCCCGGAAAAGCTAATGTGGTGGCTGATGCTTTGAGTAGGAAGGAAAGAAGTGGAACCATCAAGACTGTAGCAATGAGAATGAATTTGATTCCTGATATTCGTAARGAAATTCAGAAGTGCCAACAAGAAGATGTGAAAGAAGAATTTGTTAAAACAGAAAGGTTGGGTAAGATGATCTCAACCTTGGAACAGAATGATGAAGGACTTATGTGCTTTCTAGGGCGAATTTGGGTACCACATTTTGGAAATATCCGAAGTTGGATATTGGATGAAAGTCATAAATCCCGATACTCTATTCATCCAGGTACCAATAAGATGTATCGAGATTTAAAACATTTTTATTGGTGGCCAGAATTGAAAAGAGATATAGCAAGGTATGTGGAACAGTGTCTAACATGTTTATAGGTTAAGATTGAACATCAGAGACCTTATGGAAGCCTCCAATCTTTGGAAATACCTGTATGGAAATGGGATCACATTACCATGGATTTCGTTATGAAATTACCGCGAACTCTAAAGGGATATGATGCAATTTGGGTAATTGTGGATCGTTTATCTAAATTTGTTCATTTTCTACCGATAAGAGAGAAATACTCTTTAGAAAAGCTAGCRHAGATTTACATTAAAGAAATTGTTACCAGACACGGTGTTCCCTTGTCTATTATCTCTGATAGAGACAGTCGGTTTACTTCAAAGTTCTGGGGAGGATTACAGAAAGCTCTAGGGTCCAAAATTCGATTAAGTACAGCTTATCTTCCACAAACTGATGGGCAGAGTGAAAGGACTATTCAGACTCTTGAAGATATGTTGAGAAGTTGTATTATCGATTTCGGAGGATCATGGGAAGATCACCTACCATTGATAGAATTTGCATACAACAATAGTTATCATTCCAGTATCCAAGCAGCACCATATGAAGTGTTGTATGGACGTAAATGTCGAACGCCGTTATGTTGGAATGAAGTGGGTGAAAACAGCTAAAGGGCCCTGAAATTGTTCAAGAAACTTCCAAAAAGATTGAACAGATCCGCGAAAGAATCAAAACAGCACAGGATCACCAGAAAAGTTACGCAGATAATCGTCGAAAATCCATTGAATTTGATGTTAGTGATTTTGTAATGTTAAAAGTTTCACCATGGAAGGGTGTTATTAGATTCGGGAAGAAGGGAAAGCTCAGTCCAAGGTATGTTGGGCCGTTCAGAATTTGTAAGCGAATTGGGCCAGTAGCATATCAGTTAGAGCTACTAGAAGAACTGAATCAGATTCATAACACTTTGCATGTGTCGAACCTGCGGAAATGTTTGGCTGATCTGAATCTAGCTGTACCTTTGCCATAAATTCAATTAGACAGTAAATTAAATTTTGTAGAGACACCAGAAGCCGTGGTAGATCTTAAGATCAGGGTGTTGATAAACAAAGAGATAAGTCTGGTTAAAGTACAGTGGAAGTTTCACAAAGGACCGGAGGCGACCTGGGAATTGGAGTCAAAGATGAGATTAGAATACCCGTGGCTTTTTGATTAAAGGAATTCCGGGACGGAATTCTCTTGAGCGGTGGATAATGTAATAACCGGATTCTGGTTATTACCCAAGGTAATTTATCTATGATTATTTGATTAAATGATTTTGTGACAACATGATAAATTGGTATATTTGATCATGTTGGTATATGAAAATTATGTGCATAATATATGCATATAATATGTGTTTATGTGTATGCATGTGTATGTATGCATGTATGTGTTAGTAAATATATGCATAGGTGTATATGAAGGTTTATATGCATGCACATAGCTTGGTAAAGTAGTCGACTTCCCATTTTGGGGAAGCTATAAAAAGAGGCTTAACCTCTCATTTGACTCTTCTTGCTATTTTGAGAGAGAGTCTTAGTGATTTAAAGAAAGAATTGGCCGGATTGCTAGAATTGGATTTCAAAGGATTGATTTCAAGCGTTTTGTTTTGAAAAGCTTTATAAGGTGAGTGGTTTCTAAACCTTTTTGTATAAAAAATTCTACTGGTTTTATTTGCATACTTCGTATTGTTATCCTTTGGAAAGACACCTTGATTATATTGTCTAAGTGTTTATCCGGATAAAGAGTGACCGGATAAGTGTTTAAACCGGATAAGCTTTGAAAGGCTTATTGTCCGGATTGTTTTAAACCGGATAAGCTTTGAGCGGCTTATTGACCGGACTAGTTTAAACCGGACAAGCCATGATCGGTTTGTTGTCCGGAGTTTGATAAACCGGTTGAGTGTTAAGCGGTTTATAATTGGTAGTATTACTTGTATTTTTATACTGAGAAGTAGGAATACGACCACATGGGGAACGGTTTATTTAAATCGGTCAAGTCTTGAGAGGATTTGTTGTCCGGACTTGATATCCGGACAAAGGATGCTTTTTTTCTAAGTGTTAAACCGATCAAAGCTTGAAAGGATTGTTGTCCGAACTTGATATCTTGACAAAGTTGGAAATGTTTCTAAATGCTTAAATCAGATTTGTTGACCGGATTTGTTGACCGGATTTGAGATGATGTCTTGTGATTTTAAAAGAAATTGTTATTTTATCTTAAAATGAAGTTTTGAGATATATGGTTTTGGACTGATATCAATTCCAATGGCTGCGGTCTATTCGGAATTATTTTCATAAATGTTTTGATGAAGATATAAGGGTGGCATATCAAGGAGAGGTGTCCATTTGTTATAAGGGTGGCATATCAAGGAGAGGTGTTCATTTGTTATAAGGGTGGCATATCAAGGAGAGGTGTTCCATGGGATAAGGGTGGCATATCAAGGAGAGGTGTCCATTTGATATATGGGTGGCATTTGTATGTGTGTGTTTTTTTATATAACTCTTTCTATTATATCCTTTAAGACTACTGAGGTCTAGAATCTGTATTTTTTTGTGATTTAAGAATTTTGGATCAAGGTTCTTAATTGGAAATCATAGACTGGATGTTATTGAGGAGAAAAGAACAGGTTTGGCCTGAAACTTTGTTAAACCTTATTTGATATTAAAAGGTTTAAAAAGTGGCATTGTATGGAACCCGATTGGTTCAAGATATGAAATTTTATATAGCTACATGGTTAGCTTGGAAGTGGAAAATGATTTGGTA
>NC_037544.1:16871372-16876983 GCF_001531365.2 Cynara cardunculus var. scolymus | reverse complement strand
TAGTACAAGATTGTATTTTGAATTTTTGGACCTTGTATTTGGTCATGATAGATTCTTGTACTAAGGGACCCAAATGTATATGAATATGTATTTCTTTGGTATGAAATATATGTGTTACATGCAAGGTGTGGGTTGGGGCAATTACAAAGCAATGGCTATTGGTACTGATACCAAGCCACCAGTGCTATTTCGCGAAGAATATAATCAGTGAAGAGATAGATTTCTGAGTTTCATTGAGAGAATGAAAGAAGGAGATCTGATTATGCAATCCTTGTTGGAAGGTCCTGCTGTGTACTACCGAGAGATACCTGCTGATCTAGAAGAAGGCATACCTGCTCAGACAATAATCAAAGAAAAGTATCATATTCAGCTCAAGAAAGAGAAAGAGCCCATGCTGATGTACTTTGCAAGTCTTACATGATGCAAGAACTGACTAATGATATTTACACAAGTATTGACAGTCATAAATCATCAGGTCACAGCATGTGGGTTCAAATTGAAAAAATGATGATGGGTTCAAAAGTGGGAACACAGCTGAACATTACTAACTGTATATCAGCATATGAAGAATTCAAGGCTAAAGATGGTGAAAGTCTTGATGATGTTTATGGTAGGCTTGCCAGACTGCTTAATGAGCTGACAAAGATTGAAATTTCTAAAACTACAATAGAGATAATTGTTAAGTTTCTTAACAATCTTCAATCAGAGTGGAAACCATTTGCTAATATTATCAGATTCAATAAATCGTTATCTGGTATTGATATTCATGAGATTTATGAAACTGTAAAACAGAATGAGGAAGATGTTTTGGAAATCCGAAATGCAAAGAAGAAGAAAGAGAAAGAAGATACTGATCCTTTGGCTTTTATATCTGAGAGAAAGGAGAAGAAAATAAAAAGCAGATCTGGAAAGCAAGTCAAGGAAGTTAGCCAGTCAAGTAAATCTGAAAAAGAAGACAGTAACAGCTCATATTCATACTCTGAAATGTCAGAAATCAGACAGGCCATGGCAATGCTGACTAAAGCATTCTAGAAGAAATTCCCAAAATGGCCACACTCGAACAACCAAAGATTCTCGTCAGGTTCAAAATATGAATTCAAAGACAAATTTGGCGAGAAGAAGAAATATGAAGAAAAGAGGTTCGAGAAGAAGTATGAGAAAATGCCGAAAGAGAAGAAGAAGTTTAGCAAAGGT
Organism: Cynara cardunculus var. scolymus; assembly: GCF_001531365.2. Classification (NCBI taxonomy): domain Eukaryota; kingdom Viridiplantae; phylum Streptophyta; class Magnoliopsida; order Asterales; family Asteraceae; genus Cynara; species Cynara cardunculus. The sequence continues at coordinate 16,875,789 of NC_037544.1, read as the reverse complement.
GTAGCTGATGAGAACACTAAATGCTATAAMTGTGGTAAGCTAGGCCACTTTGCTGTAAATTGTAGGAARCCGGTAAATCGAGATACCGACTACTACAAAAATAAATTTCTTCTTTCTAAACAAAGATATGTCGGGAAGGCACTCATGGCTGAGGATGAACACTGACTGAATCTGACTCATGAAGAGGAAGAAACTGAAGTTGTTGCACATGTGTGTTTGATGGCTAGATCGGATAACTGTTCTTCAGGTGAAGAAGAAGAACAGACTACGGAAATGAATGAAGAGGTATTGGATCAATCATGCATTAAACAGATGCAAAAGATGATGCTCAAACTCCAATTCTTCTAGCAAGAATTGAAATCAGAAAAAATGCGTTCAAATAACTTTGAAAAACAATTAAAAACGCAAAAAGAAAAATACATCAAACTATATAATGAAAATGCTGGAAACTTGGATTGGGCTAAGTTCTTGTTATCTGAGTCCAAATTATTTGATGAAAAATCCAATATCTTAAAAGCCGAATTATATGATTTAAATGAACAATATAAATCATTAGAATTAGTTAATGAAGAACAAATTGTTAAAATAAGTAAGCTTGAACGTCAAATAATTCAATTAAATAAAAAACTGAAGGCTAAAGAAGAAATTTTATACAAAAGAGGACAAATTGATCAAACTATTTTTCTAAACAAACCATCTGAAACGAGATTCTTTAACCCTCGGGAAGGGCTAGGGTATGAAAAATCCAAAATTTTTAGAAAAAGCTTTACATTATGCCCCGACTTTGTACAAATTTGAATATCTTGATTGCGGTCCCGAGTTTTTGGTAAAATTTACAAAATCTTCTCATGAGGTAGAACAACGAGAAGATTACAATCGTCAAAGAAAATATAAAATGCAGGTTCCGTTTGATTATTCAAATCTAAATGAAAGTTATAATAATCAAGACTCTGCAGTTTCAACGGACTATTTTCATAGTTATTCAAAGGCAAAGCTTGAATCAAAACCAGTTGAACCAAAGATTTATACTCCTACTCTAGTTTTAGAAAAATAATTGGTTCAGTTGGAAAAGATTTTAACAGAAGAAAGACTGTTATTTAATAAACAGAAACAAGAATTTTTAAATAAAATTGAAGATTTACAAAATTCTACAATAAAAACGGGACATGTTGAGTCTGAGTATTTTTCGTGTGAAGAGTCTTTGAGTGAAGCCACCGACTCAGAAGAAGTCAATGATTTTAATGAAGAAATTAATTTTTCAAATATCTTAAATTCAGATGTTTGTCTAGATAATGAGATTGATCGTTTTGATTTTTCAAATAATTTACCCAGTCATGAAAATTTCATTGTTAAAAATAATATGACTGAGGATTCTGATTTAGCTTCAGATTTTGAAAAGAATTTTAGTCAAAAACCTGTGTCCGAGGATGTTTACTATAAAAAGAATAAAACCAAAAAGAATTTGAGGAAACAAAAGAAGCTTACCAAGAAAAACAAAGTTCGACATTCAATTAAAACTGATAATTTTCTTTTTCCTTTTTCAGATAACGCGTTGAAGTTTAAGAATATTTGGAGAGTAAAAGAAGGAGACAAATCATCAACTCAACTGMAGAAGAATAATTTTACTAAATCTGTATTAAATGATTCGACATTGAATAATTCTGTAAGAAGATATTCAGTTGATGAATTATTTGATATTGAAAATAGTAAAAATAATTATTCTCCGTGTAGAGTGAATGAATTACTTAAGTCTTTTACTTCGTTTAAACCCTATCATTTCATGCATTCTGTAATTTCTTCTTTATCTAAGAATATGAATTTTAAAGAACGTTGGTTCGGTACATATAGTATACCGCCAATGAAATCTGAGCTTAAAGGTCCAAAACTAAAATGGGTACCAAAACCCAATTGATTCATTTTTGCACGTTAACCAGCATGTGTGGTTCTTAGACTCCGGATGTTCTAAGCACATGACTGGTAGAAAAGATCTTTTAGCTAACTTTGTTGAATCTTTTGGAGGTACGGTAAGATTTGAAAACAATCAATACGCGCTTATCCTTGGATGGTGACGTAATTTCTGGGAATTTAATATTAAGAAAGTGTCGTTTGTCGAAGGACTTGAACATAATTTGTTTAGCATAGGTCAATTCTATGATAAAAATCTAGAAGTCTGTTTTAAAGCTAACCAATGCAGCATCCGAACTACTGATGGTAAGGAGCTCTTCGCTGAAATCAGAAGATCAAATCTCTACACGATTGACCTATCAAATACACAAGTGGATACTGATGTCTGATTGATATCTAAGGCATCCTTGAAGGAAAATCTGTTATGGCATCGGCGACTTTCACACTTGAATTTCAAATATCTAAACAAGTTGGTTTGTGACAACTTAGTCAAMGGCATCCYAGAACTGAAGTTTCATAAAGATCATGTATGCGGTGCATGCGAGATGAGCAAACTGAAGAAAGCTTCACATAAGCTAAAGATAGAGTTCAATACCAAACGTCCTTTACATCTACTCCATATGGATCTTTGTGGTCCTATGAGAATTCAAAGCATCAACGGTAAAAAGTATGTGCTGGTCATAGTCAATGACTATTCCAGATATACCTGGGTTCATTTTCTGAGGTCTAAGGATGAAGCAGCCGAGACAATTATTTCCTTCTTGAAGACAGTTCAAAATAACAGTTCAAAATAATCTGCAACTTCTAGTTCAGAAAATCAGAACAGATAATGGAACTGAATTCAAGAACAACACACTCGGTTCATTCCTCGAATCCATAGGTATTTCACATACATTTTCGGCAGCCTGGACAACACAACAGAATGGTGTCGTTGAACGAAAGAACAGAACGTTGGTGGAAGCGGCACAAACATTGCTTACAAGTTCTAGTCTTCCATTATTCTTATGGGCTGAATCAGTAGCGACTGCTTGTTTTACCCAAAACTACTCTCTTGTAAATAAAAGGTTTGGTAAAACTCCGTATGAAATAATAAATAAAAGAATACCTAACATCAATTTCTTTCGAGTTTTTGGTTGCAGATGCTTCATTTTAAATGATAAAGAGAACAGAGGGAAGTTCGCTGCTAAAGCTGATGAAACAGTTTTTGTTGGATATTCGAAGACATCCGCCGCATATAGGGTCTACAATAAAAGGACCAAAATCATCAATGAAAGCGTAAACATATCATTTGATGAAGTCATTGATGTGGCTTCTAATTCTGATAAAGCTGATTTAGAGTTCTTATTTGAACACTTTTATGAAGAATATTTTGAAAATAAATCTAATCAGCCTAATGTTTTGTCCAGGGAAAATTCAACTGAACAACAGTTATCGGGTCCATCTCCTGATGTGCCGGTAACTGAAACAGAAGAGGAAACGGAAGTAGTCAATGAAGAAATAGAAATGGAAAATCCGAACAATCCTGTTCAGTGTGAAGAAGGTGAAACTTCTGAAGTGCAAGAGGTGTTGGTCGAACAAGTTGATAATAATCCACCTCAATCAAATATTCAACCTATACTAGTTCCTAATATTGAACCTTCACCTGAACTTGCTCCTATAAACTCCCCAAGTACTTATACTGATTAAAATTCAGATCAAAGTTCTTATACTCGCCTACCTCATAGCAAGAAGTGGACCCGAAATCACCCAATACATCAAGTAATTGGTGATCCATCAGCACCTATTCGTACACGGTCTGCGACAGCAAATGAGTGTCTTTATTCCATGTTCTTGAGTACTATTGAGCCGACTAAGGTTTCCAAAGCCTTAGTTGATTCGGATTAGATATTAGCAATGCAAGAAGAGCTAAACCAGTTCGAAGCAATCAAAGTTTGGAGATTGGTACATCATCCCAACAATAAGACGATTATGGGTACTAAATGGGTATTCAAAAATAAAAAAGATGAAGATGGTGTTGTGGTCAGAAATAAGGCTCGGCTCGTTGCTAAAGGATAAAATCATCAAGAAGGCGTTGACTATGACGAAACGTTTGCCCCGGTTGCAAGGATTGAAGCAATACGAATRTTYTTGGCGTACGCGGCACATAAGAGCTTCACGGTATATCAGATGGACGTCAATACAACATTTTTGTATGGACTTCTCAAAGAGGAAGTCTATGTCTCACAACCGGAGGGTTTTGTTGATCAATCAAAGCCGAATCATGTCTTCATCCTTCATCAAGCTTTTTATGGCCTTAAACAAGCTCTGAGAGCCTGGTATGATATCTTATCATAGTTTCTGGTAAAGTCAGGCTTCTCGAAAGGTAATATTGACACAACCCTTTTTATTAAAAAGGAGAAGTCTGATATTATTTTGATACAAATTTATGTAGACGACATAATATTTGGATCTACAAATCCCAAATACTGTAAAAACTTTTCTGCCTTGATGGTTTCTCGTTTTAAAATGAGTA
>NC_037544.1:16860052-16871026 GCF_001531365.2 Cynara cardunculus var. scolymus | reverse complement strand
ATCAAAGAAACAGAACTGCGTTTCCATTTCCACTGCCGAAGCAGAATATGTACCTGCTGCAAGCTGCTGTTCTCAAGTGCTATGGATGCGGACACAGCTTACAGACTACGGGTTTTTTTTATAATAAAATTCTAATTTACTGTGATTCCAAAAGTGCTATTGCTATTTCATGTAATCATGTTCAACACACTAAAACCAAGCATATAGATATCCGGTATCATTTTATTAAAGATCATGTAGAAAAAGGAACCATTGAACTATATTTTGTAAAGAATTTCAATTAGCTGACTTATTTACGAAAGCTTTAGATGAAAAATGCTTTAGCTTTCTTGTATCTAAGTTAGGTATGTTAAATTTGAAAATTTGAATTTTTATTAAAAACAGTTCAATTTATTGAATTGTATTTAATTCAAATTCATTTAGTGAAATATCTGTATTTTTTAAATACAAGTCAGTGTTTCAATTTTTTCTATCTGATTTTAAATTTATTGATCGTGGGAATCTATATTTGAGGGGGAGAGTGATTTTTTTTATCTGATCATATTTTGAGGGGGAGTGAATTTTATCTGTATTGAACTAACAGTTTATATTTTTCTTACAGGTAATTTAAGTATTATCTAATTTTTGAAAGATGTAGAGTTTAGAAATATAAGTGTTTGGTCGATTTAGTCTAATCCGGACAACACTTGTCCGATTTAATASAAATCCGGACAACAMTTGTCCGATTTAGACTAATCCGGACAAAAKGCTATATGATAAACTCTTATCCGGATAAGGTTAGATATACTTTACAAGGGATTRAGCGGATTAGTAAATCGCTTGTTTGTTTTGACCGGATTCTTAAATCGCTTGATTCTTTTATTCTTTCAAGTCCTTAAATCGTTCATTTCATGAGTGATTTAATCTTTCTTTTGAGCGATTTAGTCTTCTTTGTTGAGCGATTTATTCTTTAATCGTTTGAACCTTGAGCGATTTATTCTTAAACTGGATAAGTCTTGATCGGTGTTCTTCTAGATCGCCTATTCCTTGAGCGATTTATTGTCCGGATTAATACTTAGATATTTCATATTCCATAAATCGGACACCTATTGACCGATTTATTCTAATCTGGATAAGCCTTGAGTGGTTTAGAATTTGAACGGTTTTTGACTTTGACTATAAATAATCGACTCACTTTTTATGTTTACTTTTTACTCTCATCTACTATTCATCATCATCTCCGTTCGACTATCTGGTTCATCGCTCAATTTCCTTTGAATCTACCTTCTGTTTCATCTAATTTCTTGATAAGGTTCATAATCTACTTAATATCTTACTCATAATTCCTTGACAATATCATCTGATTGGACTGATTTGGACTATTTTGGACTGTTTGATATCATGACTTTGAAACTTATTTGATCTAAGCTGCTTAATAACCAAGTTCAGACTAATCATGATAATTACTTTCTAATAATTTTTTTTTCTTCTTGTAATTCATTGTTTATTTTTGTGTGTGTAAGTGTTTTGACCGGATTTTTCACCGGAGAAGGTGACCGGAGTTAACTCCGATCAACCTTAATCCGGTTTTTGACTTAGATTTTTTTGTTGTCTCTTTGTTGACCGGATTAGAAGTGCGGTTAATTTTTTTTTTACTTTTTTTGTTATTTTGTTTAGATTTCTTTTGTATTTTTTTGTTGTTTAGTTTATTTTTTTAGTTAGTTTATTTTTTTTGTGTTAGTATTTTTTTTTTACATTTTTTAGTATTTTTTTTAATTCAATTTTTTTTAGTTTCATTTTTTTTTCCAGTTTATTGAATTTCTTGTATAATATGGGTTCTAATATTTTTAGATTTTTTACAGGTTAATGGCGAACATAAGACATCAATTTGACGAGGAATCTCACGTTCCTTCGGTCAGATCTGGCAATATTCAACCGTCTAACCAACCCATACCCTATGAAAACCTATTTTGTCAATCTCAATACTTAGACATAAAACCTAATAACCATTCTTTCTCTTTTAATACGCCAGCCGAATACCCAATCATCCCAGAAATACTGAAAGGACACCCCATAGCCTATTCTCTATCATCTAATACACCTGTTCCAATGGTGTATTTATAACAATTATGGAGTACGCTTACTTTGGAAAAAGACGGTGACACCATTTATTTTGAAGGGGCAGTTGACGAATATGTCAGCAGTCTGACATTAAAACGACAAAGAAGGATTCTCCGTCTGCCCGGACCAGGCTCTACTGGATATGAAGATTTTGTATCAGATCAACAACTGTGCTTAGACATCAAACGGTTAGGATACTCGGCAGAGTTGACTAACCCGACACAGTTCAAAAGACGATTTCTACCATCTATTTGGCATTTGTTGTTCTCAATTCTGAACAAATGCCTGACGTCAAAGACTGCGGGGATAGATACATGCAGTAGCTCGTTTCTCAAATTCTTTCATAGAATAGTATTCTCGAGAAACTATGACTATGCTTTAGTCAGATGGAATGAATTGGTGGAGCTCGTCAACGCAAAAAAAAATTCCGTCTAAGGCTAGGAAATTTGTGCCCTTCCAGAGGTTTCTGCAACTTTTTTATTAAGGCAATGATGAATGCTAATGAAGACATTCCGGCGAGATCAAATGCTGAAAAGGGGCAGACATTTGTCATGGCTAGAATTTGGTAGCATACAGAAGTAGAAGATTTGATTTCTATAATGGAAATACCACGAGAACTAATTGCCTTAGCTGATCAGACTGCTCAGTGCGTTATAGACTATAGAAGAGTGATAGATCCTATAGTTCAACCAGATCCGGTTGAACTTTCCCAGGGGTCACCCCATGCCTTAGTTGTGAGAGAGGAGTTAGAGATAGAAGAGAGAGTTTAGGAACAGGGGTTACCTGAACAAGGAAGTGTGCTGAGGGAAAATGAATTAGAGAGGGGTGAACAGGAGGGGGGAGCGTCTAATCCACAAAGTACTTCATCTGACAGTACTTCTACAACTTCTTCAAGTTCGGAAGATATTAAAACCGATAATGAGGCAGTTCCTAGTGATCATGATGATAATAATGATGTTGGATCGAACGACCATGCTCAAACTATTCCTTCACAGAATATTCCAACTGGAGCACTGGTGATGATATAAATGACATTTTTCTAGAATTTTCAGCTCCACGGCCTTGTCCGAGTCTAAATTCTTTGTCGTTCAATGTTGAAGAATATGATGAATATGACCGTATTCTTCAAGACATTTCTATCGGAGAAGGAGATGAGGGAGTTTCAGTTGAAAATGAAGAGAGAATGAGTGAAAGGGACGAAGAAGAATATGGAGAGGGTGTGAGTGGAGCACAAAATGAATATCAAGCTCCTTATCTAGCCGAAACACATAGCCGGGCACCCACATCTACTACTGACATTCATTTGTTGAATGTTGGTATTCAACAAGACATAGCTAGCCCAGTTATGCAAATACACACCCCACCCATCCACTCAACTGGTTCTCAACAACCAGTTGCTTCAATTGAGCACTGGGATATAGCACATCCACTAACTACTTCTCATTTGGAGAACATAGTTATTGAAACAAGTAGGCTGCTGCCCCAACCTACGATATCAATTCTGTGCACCTCGAGTCTAGCACCGATACATATAGGTACACACGAGTCTAGAGCATTTGTTGCTCCAAGTGCAGTTCTTAGTGAACTTGCTGGAACGACTAGAGTGGTGTCATTTGACATTTCACAAGGACAGGTCGAAAGTCCTACCAATGCTACTATCATGCCAACATTGAATGTAGGCACAACAGTTTATTCAACTGTTGTTTCAACTGGTAATCTAAGTGATCTAGGTGTGAGCTTACCAGACTTTGTGTCACGAGAATATCTGGACGGCGCCCTAAAGGTTGTTCAAGAAAATATGGATGCATAGATTGCAAGTCTGAAAAGACTTCTGAAGGGGAAAGAAACGGTATAAGAAGAGCAACCATGTGTGCCATCACCACAACATGTATCTGAGCCGTCGGTACAAGAACAAACTGTGGATGAACTTAAATCGCTGTTGTACGCAAAATTGATGGCATCTCAAAATCCTGACGTTGAAGATGCAGACTTGGTTGGGCTTATAAGACAACAATTGGATGTTAACCATTTCGTTAGAGCCTCAGAGTTTTTGAATTTTCAAGATGTGGTTACTTTTAGCTTCACAAAATTTAGCAAGTTAATCACATCCAAAACCCAAGATCTTAAAAGTTCAATGGATGCCCTTGTTGAACTGGTGTCTATCTTAGAAGGAACGTGCAGATCTCAGGCCATCTCTCATAAAAGAAGGCATGATGGTCCGGATGATCCAGATCATCATAAGGGGGAGAGGAAGAGACAGAGATTGGCTGAGACATCTGAACAAGCTAGAAGGGTTGAAAATGAGCCATCTGCTCAAGACGTGATTGCTGAAGCTTCTGCCCCGGAGTCTGTTCGGGAAAGAATAATTGAGGCTATTGTTAAAGAAGATGAAGAAGAAATGGAGACAAGTCCTATGATTGAGCCAATGGTTGAAAAGTCAGCGGACTCCACAGTAAGAACAAGGTTGTTATTGGACTTGTCTGCCAATGTAAGTTTCAATGATGTATTTTCTACTATTCTGGGTGGAGAGCAAGATTTTGGAAAGGACATGGATAATATTGACGAGTCAACTAGGCTTTACTTTGACTTTGAAGCCGATATAAATGATGAAGATCCAGTTTTTCCTCTTCAAGATGACCGTCAAATTATTCCAGAATCTTCCACTGCAGATGTAATTGGTGTATCAGACATCTCTGCTCCTAGAGAATGTTGATCCTACATAAATTTTCACAAAGAATTATGTACCATTTCTTATTCGAGCAAATTTTCCAGGTCACGATAGAGAAAGGATCCGACAACCGTACTTAGAAGATATCTACTTTGGAACTTTTATTCTACATTGTAAGGCTCTGAGCGGTGATAAAGTCCTTGGTATCCATCGACAAACCAAAGATTATCGTATATAATACAAACACCTTTTGTAAGCTAAGCGCCTAACTATTAGTGATGTTCATACCAAGCATCGGGTTGTCACAATTAAGCAGATCGATGCTCAAAGACTTCTGAGAATCTGGTATCCTGTCTAACTGTGACTAGACAAGATGGACAAATCTGGAGATTCAGTGAAGCTGATTTTTCAATCTTATATTTGGAAGATTTAGAGTATATGTATTTTGAGATCAGAAACATGACTAACAGGAAGGAGGGAGCTCTGATTGCTCTTGATGCTATTAAAAGATTTATGCGGTGTCATGTAAATCTGGCTATGGTCATAGATGTTCAAATGGGTCTCGAAGACAATCAAAGAATCATCAACCTGAAAAGACCTAATCAAGACTTAGAAGATATTGATGCTTATCCTGTTTATATGATTCTTGAAAAGCCAGAGTTCGGAGTCATATATTTTGCTCAGCTTCAAGTGAAGAAATTTATGAGATTCAGTGAGCTGAATAAGTATTCAGATGGTACAATAGGGTTGGTAAGACGAGCGCTTGATTTGAAAGGGGTGAACAACGACAGAGCTGCAGATTCAGAAAAAATGTGTTCTAAAGAAAGATATCTTTTGGTAAATGCTATAAATCTCCTCGAGGATAAGATTCAGTACAGGAACGCTCTAAGGAGGTTAGAGAAAATTCTTGGACTTAGAAAGACAAAATTTTCAAGAGTCCCAACTTAAATCCAAAGGGGGAGAATGTTGGGTTTGAGTATGAGCATTATTGTTGTATTCAAGTTTCTCCATATCTTACATGTTTTTGTAGTAGTATAGTTTCATTACTTCCTTAGTATAAATAGTATTTTCCTTTGTAATTGTCATGATCAAGTCATTAGCAGATTGTAATCAGATTTAGAGCTGTAATTCTCTCTCTCAATCAAGGAAATTACATTTGGTGATCTATTCTTTCTATTCTTACATTCATCGTGTTCTTGAAGATTGATATCACATTTGTATGAAATTTGGACTTAACAGGTTACTTATTCTGGGTGTGGCACTGATCTCTCTTGAACATACTCGGAATGGGATTCTTCGTGTTCAGAATGTACTTCAGTCCGACCCCTTCCTTGTGACTGACTTCTTCCTCTGCCTCGTCCCCTGGGTCCTCCCCGACCTCTATTTCAAGAGTGCTTGTCAGAAGATTAGGAAGTGATTCCTCCCTTTTCTCAGACTCTAGATGGGCCGTTCTTTCAGATCTCCAAGTTCAGCTAGACATCTTCAGATTTTGTGTTAATAATCATGTATTCACATTCTCAAATACAATGGAGTATTGAAGTTCAGATATGTACCTGTAAATTCATAATTACACTAGCCAGATGTAATTAAAATTTACCTTACACAATGTTCTTTCAACTCATCATATTTATTTCCAACAGTGCTTACTATGTCCGGGACCCTTAACATGCAATAAAATAGTTTAAGTCTAGGTACCATTACAGAATACATGGTCCAAAAATTCAAAATACAGTTCTTGCACTATTTCATGTTTAACTAACAAAACTATACATATCATAGCCAAATCTTCTACCAAATATGCATCTAGAAAAATATCACAATTTTCCTTTCCCTTTATTGTCTCAACCACCTGCAATACATATTTAAAATCACAAAATGAGGGTTACACCGAAGGGTCTAATGAGTTTTTCCCTTTTTATGTTATTGGAGGGTGAATATCACCAAAACTTTTATGCAAAACATATTTTCATATATATAACAAATATATGAACACATAAGAACATATTACCAGTACCTTTTCACTTTTCAAGCCTAACTCTATGCTTGCAAATAATACATCAAAACCCAATTAGGTTTGTACTAACCAGGTTTATCATAGTGCCACAAGGTTTATTCAAAGTTCTAGGACAAACCTGTTATTTCCTCCTCAATAACATCCAGACTATAATTTCCAATAAGAACCCTGATCCTAAACCTTTAAATCACAAAGAAATAAAGAATCTAGACCATTTTATTCTTTAAAGGATATAATAGTAAGAGTTATATCATATAACACACATATAAATGCCACTCTTATATCCCATGGTACACCTCTCCTTGATATGCCACCATTATCCCATGGTACATCTCTCCATGATATGCCACCCTTATTTCCTCATCAAAATATTTCGCAAAACAATTCCATATAGAACAGACCGTAGTCATTAATGTTCCACTGGAATATTATCAGTTCAAAATCATCCTTATCAAAATTTCCCATTTTATATAGAAAATGATAAAAAAAAACAATTTATATAAACATTAGATAAGTCAAAGTGCAAATCCGGTCAACATAGACTTGGCCGGACTTCATCTCCAGTCAAGCCTTGGCCGGTTTACCAAATCCGGACAACACTATTCATTTTGTCCGGATTACTAATCCGGACACCATATCGCCCAATGCTTTGTCCGATTTACCACTAAACCAGTCAACATAACATCTGATCTTGATCGATATATAATTAAACTGGTCACCTCTTTGGTCGTATTCCTACTTCTCTGTTAAAAACACTTAATCATAATTTCAAAGTTCATAAATTGCTCAACACCTAAACCGGTTAACACATTAGTCGGATTACCCTTAAACCGGTTGAGACTATGTCCAGTTTATGTTTAAATCGCTCAACCCTTGTCCGGTTTATTCTAGTCCGGACAACACATCCGATCTAACATAATCCGGTCAAAATTATCAATTGTCAAGTAAACATTTCAAAACTCAATTAAACATATAATTTAAAGTGTTCTGAAAGCATTTAACCACTCACCTTAAATTCCTTTTGAAAACCAATCACTTGAGAACCAACTTGAATTTCAGTCAAGAACAATCCAGTCAATAATTTCACTTAAATCGCTCAGTTGAGGTCTCAAATATTGAAAGAAGAAGAGTAAAGGAGACCTCACCCTCCTTTTTATTCCTTTCCTTTTAGGGAAAGTCGGCTACTAAAGCCTTCCCCCCACATGCATGCATACATACACCATGCATATATGTTCATTGATTCACACCTATTTCATGCATATAAATCATGCATACACATATATATATATACTAGTTGTGTACCCGCGCAATGYGGCGGGAGCCGTGAATTTTAATGATTTTGAAGTTCCACTGGTTTTATTTGAGAAGATTTAACAATGATATAAGTTACACTTGGTCTTTACATATTAATACAATTTGAATAAATAAAAGTTATGGTTCCAATTACAGTCTRTCGATGAAAAAAATATAATATATTTAAAATCCAACATATTTAAACGACTCTACAAATATGTTCTATTTACACCAAGAGCAAAGAATCAAGAGATCGAGAGCGAGAGTTCTAAAGCAATTGAATGRGAAATGAATGAAAGAACTTTTGATAACTCATGGTTAATACCAATTTGAATCACACATTGGGAGATGGGGAGAAGACATACATGTATGAAACGGTGAAGACATGAGTGAAAGATGTCAAAAGTATTTTGGAAATATGAAAAGAAAAAGTACTAATTTGCGTTGGTAACTTATACTATATGTTATTTTAATTGTAGATTATGAGATTTTTAAGACTGAATGCATAAAGTAATAGTACTTAATGCATTATGAGMTGTTTTTAAGACTTTTAAGACTTTTTGCATTAAAAATTGTTTTTAAAACTTTTGATAAATCTGGTTTATAAGATAGTATAAATATGGTTATTAAAACATTCCTCACTTTTTCATTTTTTGGTATTTCCTTAGAACCTTACTCTATATTCTATATTCATAATATGATATATGAGTGAAGAGAACCACCTAAAAGTAAACTCCAACAACATCAACACCACATATATGTTGTTTCTCTTTTGTATACGATATTTTTTCATTCTTTTTTACCTGTCAAGTGAAGCTTTCAAGCCAGCAAAATAGTGTTCTTTTGGTACGGTTGTAAATGCCTTAAAAAATCGGTTAATGGAGATAATCAATAAACTTCATTCAATCAGAATAAGTAAATATATTGGTTCAGTCATTTTCTCAAACTCAAAAGATAGATCGATCAACTCACAAGTCGGTTTTTTAGTTTGGTTACCTTGTCAACCAAGAAACCATGTTTTTATACAGCTTCATGCCAACTTACCAATCAAACTTTAATTCGGAAAACTGAAAACCATAGATAGAAAAAAAGTCGACACGTCCGCCTTAACAACGAACAAAAACCGAAGTAAAAAAAAACAAAGCTTTTTCAGTTTGAGTAACCAAAAACACGCTATTGTTTGATCACTTCTTCGGTTTAATTATTCAGTTTCGGTTAGTGTGCATGTCGTCACGATAAATHTTTTGTTTCATATATCTACCTTCGCTACAATATCAAAGTGCACATTTCTACAATATACAAGTGCAACAGTCGAATTTGGAGAGGCTTAAAATATGTACAAAATCAAAGGGAGACTTGAATGGTAAATACACCAGCAATGCGGCAAAAAAGACGGAAACAAAATGAACACTTTTAGCTTATGCTGATACTGTTCTGGTTATGCACAATCGTCGATTTTTTGTTCTAAAACAGGAAGGGAAGAAGGAGATGGGGGTGCCRTGATCATGATGCTCTGGATGAATGCTATCATCTGCAAACCAACAAATTTCAACTTCTTTAATYCTTACAATGGAACGTGCTTAGAGGCTGTTTAGTGTTTATTTGTAGCTTAACGAGGTTTATGGTATGAAATCCTTAGTGGTTGCATCTTGTGCCACGTAGAAAAAACTATGATTTTTTTACCTAAAACTWTATATTTTATAACATAAGCACTCAATACCATAAAGAAGCATGAAAACTCCCAGAGTGYTCCATGATGTTGTGAGAACAATTAGATATGAATAAGAAAAAACTGTTGTCTCCATAATGCTAAGTAAAAAAGAAATACTCGTAACTATCAAAAGCAACATGAATGATATCTTACCYCCACGAATAAATACAGTCACAGCCCTTGAATTTGCACAAAGCTCAATATGAAGCATCCGATCTTTTGTGGTACCAAATGCCTTCTCTCTTACCAAACCAGCCTGTCCATAAAGAAGATAACTATATTACATTAGGATGCACAACCAATGTCAAATGTTTAAGGGGCCGTTTACCAAACACTTACCCGAGTATGTGCACACAGGGGTATGTATKTATGCATTGCAACAGCAGATGACTAAGTTGTTATGATGCTTGATTGATGATTTGGAGCTTTCGAAAATGAAGAACATAGGTTGAACTTTGATTTTCTTCATTAATGGCTATTTTGGTGAAATTCTTGAGTATTGATCTTGTAAACAATAATATAAACATGATTAGATGGTATTTTGATTGTTGTAATAAAGATTGAATCCAAAATATGGATTTTAGCCTATTTAGTGGTGAATTTGACGGCACCGAATCTATCCGAGATGCTGTTTTGAATGTGCGATAACGTTTTAACCGTAGCTCGGATTGCTACGATTCTGGACATTTTAGAAAGCTTATATGTAGCTCTAAACCTGTCCTTTAGACACTTTTTAGAAATAAGGCTTCTAGGTTGGTTATATTTGSGTCTWAAAACTRATAAAAARTTGATTTTGAGCTGTGAATTATAGTAACTAAAATGAGTTTAAATTAAGCTCGGTTAAGTTATTGTTGTCAGATATAATGTCCTCTAACACATGGGTATGTATGTGCATACAGGGGTATGTATGTATGCATTGCAACAGCAGATGACTAAGTTGTTATGATGCTTGATTGATGATTTGGAGCTTTCGAAAATGAAGAAGATAAGTTGAACTTTGATTTTCTTCATTAATGSCTATTTTGGTGAAATTCTTGAGTATTGATCTTGTAAACAATAATATAAACATGGTTAGATGGTATTTTGATTGTTGGAATAAAGATTGAATCCAAAATATGGATTTTAGCCCATTTAGTGGTGAATTTGACAGCACCGAATCTATCCGAGATGCTGTTTTGAATGTGCGAT
>NC_037544.1:16825159-16856937 GCF_001531365.2 Cynara cardunculus var. scolymus | reverse complement strand
GAAGAGGACTGAAGCAAGAAAGCAACTTATGAAGCATCCGTTTTTGGGTGGTTGCCTGGGTTTAAAAGCTTAGCATAAAAAACTTGTACATCTAGCTTCATGAGTTGTTATTAAGAGTTTTTTTGAAATGTATGCATAAAATGGCAGTACTTTGTGCTTTATGGTCTGTAATTAAGATATGAGTCTAAATGCTTATATATGTAGTATAGATATATATCATATGCATTTCACATTATGCATATAATTTCTATGCATAAAAATTCTCATACTAGTATAATCAAATATAACAGTTTATCATGCTGTCACATAATCATTTAACAAGCAATCACATATTAATTACCTCGAGTGATAACCAAAATCTGGTTATCACAGCAGTGCAACCACGATAGATGAAATGACGGTGTAACCGTGATAGATGAAATGATGATGTAACCGCGATAAATGTTTGATGATTTTATCATTAAAAATCAGGTTTAAACTGTATTAAAGTATTATAGCAAATTTTATTTTCAAGAAGGAATTTCACTCACTAGACCTTATGCGTTGTAATAATTTATTTTGCAAATCATCAATCATCAAAAGATAAAGGTAAAAGAAAGATGTGGTAGAATCATAGAAGAAAGTTTTTTGTCATGACAATATTTTTGTTAATTCAGACTTTTGGGTTATTTTATGTGAACAAACTTAAAATGCTTGTAAATATTGGACCTTGATGTATGCTATAACATGAGTTTTGTTCATTAGTACGTTTGTACGTGGTGGGTTGTTGCAACATATTACTGATAGATTTTTTCGTTGATGAATCCTCTTTGTTTTGTAATACTATATTACTCACAATTCACGAATCAAGAGGATGAGAGTATAAGAAATCACGATTTTGAGGGTTCAAAGTACGTAGACTATTGAACACTAGGTGTGAAAAAGTTTGATTTTGTTAATTGGTTTGAGTTTTTAAAACTTTTAAATAAAGATCTCGTTCCCGTATGTTTTTAGCCATTTTATCACAATTTATTTGTTTAGTTCTGAAGTTTTTCTTTAGAGTAAATTACATATTTGGTCCCTATGGTTATAACAAAATTATGACAGGTCCGCAAAAGAAATTAATTATAGATATCATCATTGTGGTTTCAATTTTGGTGCAGATCTGGTCCCTCAACCTAATTATGTTAAAGTTTGCTTCATTAAATCACAAGTATTTTTGTCTTTTCACCTTTCTCTTTATTTTTCTTTTTTATTTATATCATTATATTATAATATATGTTATTAGTATATATATAAATATTAATATATTATATAAACCTCACTTTTTAATCTCCCTTTGCCTAAGAAAAAAAATCAATGCTTGTAACCCTTTCCCCAACCTCCAGATCTCACCGCCTTCACCTTCTCCTTGGCTACAACCTGTAGAGTCTTCCCTCTCTCCTCCCCAAAAAGTGGATACAGATGCCCCTCCCTCTTTATGCATATTCATATACATACCCAGACACATCAACAACGATGGTAAATTCTCCCTTGTCCCTTAGAAAAATGAACCCCATCGGTGAATTCACCGCGTTACAGCCCCTACCATTCGATCATCTTTATCTTCGTCAGCTTCTCCGACTTTCATCGCCACCTCCTACACCTATTTTCTACTCCTAAAACCCTTCTCCCTCTCCCCCTCCCTCCTACTACCATCCTAACCGCGTCAACCGAACCTCTCCTAATGTGAAGATCAAATATATATGGTTGATCTAGAACATTTACTCTTATGTTCATTTTATCATCCTTCATTGCTCATTACTCATTGTTCATTTTTCATTTCTCTTGTAAAACCTTATTGGTTCATTTTTTTGTTTTGTTTTTCAATTTTCTTTTTGATTTAGAATTCAATAATTGTTTAAATATAAGGTTTTTGATATGAGTTTTGTATAATACATTTATACATTTGTTATCTTCTTAAAGTTGATATGTTAATTCTTCATATTAATGTTGACATTACGATTGAATTTGGGATTCGTTTTGATTTTGAAAACTAGGGTAGGGAGATTTGGGTTTATTTGGGGAGGGTTCTGGTGTGAGATGAGCAGAGAAGGGTGGAGGCCGGAAAAGGGGGTGGTATTCGAAGAAGATGGCTTGAGAATGGTATTATTATGGAATTATATATATATATATATATATATACTACATATATAACCATTTAGACACTTATCTTAATTACAAACAACAAGGCACAAAGTACTGCCATTTTATGCATAAATTTCAAAAAGCTCTTAATGACAGGTTATAAAGCATAATGTACATCTTGTTAATGCATTGACTTTAACCCCTCCACCATCACCACCAAGTAGGAATGCTTCAGACTTTCTTTCTTCCAGAAAGAACTCCCCAGGCCCTATTTTCAGCTCCCACCTTTCTTCATCATGAAACCCTTCCACCATCACCACTAAATAGGAATGCTTCAGACTTTCTTTCTTCCAGAAAAAACTCCCCAGGCCCTATTTTCAGCTCCCACCTTTCTTCATCATGAAACCCTTCCATCTTAACAGAGAAACCCAAGTCTGGATCGTGAAACAAACGAGGAGAACCATCTAGCATCCAGTCGTCGCCACCAGATATATCCGTTCTTCACAAATTGATTTTTACATCCACCAAGCAGAAACAATGTTCCGTTCAAAGCTTTCGAAGCCAGATCCAAGATCCGTAAGTTTTTTTCTTATTCGTTCTTCATTCACCTCATTTGAAGGTCTTGTTCTATAACTTATTTGATTTTATAGAACATATTTTGTTCTATAAGTTTTTCTTGTTCTTCACTAACTGATATGCTCCTCCAGATCTAGCCTTTCTATAAATTTTTTTGATTTTAGATTTGATTCAAGGTTTTTCTAGGTTTTAGTGTAGATTTTTGATTTAGGATTTCTTTGAGGGTTTAATTATAGGGATTATTTAGGTGATAATTTTAGGGTTTCTTTCAGGGTTTGATTATAGGGGTTATTTAGGTAATGATCTTAGGGTTTGTATTACTCTTTTTTTTAATGACATTATACTATAATGTTGTTTATAGCTGTTGTTTGTTGATGAAGTTTACTCAAAAGATGTTTACATTCTTAAGAAGATGTTTCTCATATTCATATTTAGTTTCTTTAATTTATTGTATTTCTGTTTCCAGTTTGACGATTTTCATTATGATTTTATGTATATATTTGTGCTAGAAGTTTGATGCAGATCAAATGACACTTGTGGAACTAAATAAAGTAAAAGGTTAGATGCATAATGCTTCGGTTTCTACGTATGTGTTTGGTGACTGGTGTTCATTCAGTCAGCATCTATTTCACTTACCTGCTTAGCACAAGATGATAATAGTCATTTTCAACATCTATTTCACTTACATCTTTCTATGATCTGTTTTTCTTTTTTCTTCTCAGGTGAGTCAACAAAGATCATTTTATGGCAATCAAACTTGCAATTTCTCTAAGGTATTGACGTGGTTTACATGTTCTTCAAAACTCAGGTTTAATTGCTTTCTTTAATTGTAAACATCATAATGGTGATGGGGAACATGCAACTGCTGAGATTGAGATAGCCGTTGAGGGGCCACGTGTTGAGAAGCCGGTTTCATCTCCCTCGGATTCTTCGGTTCAAATGGGCAGAATGGTGGGAGATAAAAGGAATACAGCTGGTTTGGTGGCTTTTATCTCTGAAAAAGCTAAAAAGGATGGCTATGGGACGCATGCTAATGTGAGTGGGGATGTGCCTCATTGTAAGGTGGGTATGGGGAGTAAAAGTAATATTATTTTAAGTAAAAGTAATATTATTTTAAGTAAAAGTAATACTACCACTCAAAAGGGTAATATTATTTTATTAGGAAATGATGATGGTTTACGTGCCCAAGGAAAAAAAGTGGGTCTTATGGATTTTGACCAAGATTTTCAACTTTCWGCAAAGTTGGTAGATACTGTTGACCAACAGTATATGGAGTTACATGGTGGGTCCTCCAATTTTATATTAAAAAGTAAGTGTGGCTCTCTTGAAAATATTGCCACCTTGCATGGAAGTGGGCCTCKTGGTTTTGGAAAGAATGTTTATTTCAAATACTATTACTTAAGCATACACTTTAAGAAGAAAAAATCGAAGGGTTTCTCTTTTTTAAAACTATATTTTTTATCTATCTATTATATTTTATATTTATTTTATATTTTATATTTTATATTTTATATTTTATTTACTACATATATAAGCATTTAGGTCATTATCTTAAATACAAATCCTTAAGCATAAGTTACAACCATTTTATGCAAGATTTTCAAAAAAACTCTTAAGGACAAGTCACAAAGCATATGGTACAAATTATTGATGCATTTACTATATGGAGCAAATCCAGCAAATATTGGGGATTCTTTTTGGGGGTAAGGTCAAAAAGCCTTTCTCCACTTGATTGTTCAATTTTTGGGGGTAAGGTCAAAAACCCTTTCTCCAGAGGGATATCACAGGAGAATACGAAGGTGTTAGTGAAGCCTGTTAAAAAATTCAATCGTGCCGGAGTCTACACCTCAAACGTCGTCTATCAAGAAGTTTTACGTGATAAATAAGGTATAATCAACAATTATATTATTACACATTTTGTACCATATGTTTCTATTAAAACCATTGCGTCGTTTTTGGCAGGAAATATTTACGAATGAGTGCATCACGAAAAGCAAACAACAGTTCGAATATACGGATGAACATTATTTTACGAACGATTGTATTTCTTTGTTCATTCAAGAATTTCAAGTTTTGTAATGAGCTTTGAGTAGATGGTTTCAGAAACCCTACATATGTGCAATTTTCTTTTCATTCGATCTTGCTAACAAACAAAATTGACCTTCAACTTTATATATTAGTTGACTTGTAAAATAACCACATAAACTCATGATTCAAAGCCAAACTAATGTTTTCGAATTGTGATTTACCCGCGCTGCATCGCACGGGTACACCACTAGTATATGTATATTGACCAAAATGTCCCCGATTAAGGTTAGTGGTGATAATCCGGAGTTAAAGTTAGTGGCGTTATTGTGCATTTAAGGTTAGTGGCATTAGTGCAAGGGACCCAATCCATAAAAAATGAAATCACGGTTACCATACATGTAATTATTTGGTTTGGAGGACCTAATCCAAAATTTCATTTAACCATAAGGACGAAATTTGTAACTTACTCTTTTCTTTATTTTATAAATTTTTGGTATAAATTCTTGAAACTTTAATGTTTATGGTTTCATACTAAGTGTCGTATTAACTATTTTATAGGTCATCTTGAAAAATTGTCTATAAAAAGATGGGTTAATAGGACATTTTCTCAAAAGATATAAAATAGTTAATATGCCACTTTAAGAGTCTTAAAAAAACTTGTTACGATGTTGTTGGTCCCGTTAGGGTTTACATGATGTGTAGAAACAATTTGTAGAATTTGGGGGGTGGGGGATGAATACAAACACAGTAAACTTTTCAAAATTAAAATATATATTGATAAAGAAGGATCAATACTAATTTTACATATCTAAACAATCTAAGTTACACACAAATGTTCTTAGCAAAGAGAAATAATTTGTTGTTTAAGACTAAGAAGAAAGTAAGTTCTTTCTAGGTAAGAACAATTTAGAATACTTATAAAGGGATTCTAACTTGCTTTTGAATATAAGCGTATTGTGTTCTTTCAGGTATGCATGTAAGAATTAGGGTTCACGAGTATCTCTGCATGGAGATAGAACACATATATTTATACCGATTGCATTAAATGCATATTTAATGCAATGCAGTAGGGTTTGAACACACGTCAAGCCTTTAGAGAAAGAGTTGTCCTTTGCTACAGTGAATAGTACAAAAGCCTATTCATGAGCAGACATCTTTTCATGGAGTTGGTGGCTAGTAGAGTCAACTAATAGGCTCCATGCCGTACAATACTCTAGAAAGGGTAAGGGTTTGTTCATTGTGTGTGGAAGGACAAGACAAAAGCAATCTTGCTCAACAAGCTTCTTTTGATCACTGCATGCTGGAATAACCCTGAAGGTCTCTTCAGCATTTGCTGAGGCTTGGGCACTCTTCACACATATGTAGACTAGGTTGTAATCGCTGAATACCGCTTCAGATCACGAAATCGCCAGTCTCTAATCTTCAGTTTCAGTCTTCGACTTTCGTTGAAGGTTCTTTGGTGTGAGTTTTGTCTTCTTGAAGTATTGATGTTGATGATGGATTTACATTACATGTTCTCAGCGATCACTGAACAAACTCAATGATGATCACTGGAACTGAAAGACAAACAATAATACTTCCTATAGGGTAAATGGGATTATCATCAAATCACTGAGAGAGATGATCAACAATTTCCCCCTATTTGATGATAACAAAGCAACATAAAGAAAGTTGCCTTATCAAATAACAGTAAGGAAGTATTATTGTTTGTTAGAAGGGATACTGAAACTGAAAGCATGTTCACTGACTTATAGATTCTCAGTGAATGTAAGAGTAACACTGGAACTCATAGACTTGTGTCCCTATTACTCTTTTCAGGACTCTTTTCAGGGTTCTTTTTTGGTGATGCACAAGAAATACTTATATTAATTTCAAATGGAAATATTACAAGTCGTTCAGTACATGTCTAAGATTTACAAGATATAAGTTTGAACACTGAAAGTAGACATAGAATAATTTTTAAATCAGTGAATAGACGAAATACAAAAGATATAACTAATCTAAGTTGTTCAGATTAATGTAGCCAGATATATCTTCTCCGAGCTCCTTTCAACGTCGATATTCCTTTCTGATCCCGATGTCCATCTCTTCACCATATATGTCATTGTTCAGCCAATATCGGATGTATGCAAGATGTTCCATTGGGGATAGATGCAACTCATACATTATTTTGAAGTTGACTTCACCATCATAGTCAGGAAAATAAATCCTAACCTAGGCTTCATATGCATAGTGTTGGGTATGTAAGGACCGTTCGCTGGAAATGATAGGTTCAACATAAATATGTATGGCTTCTTTGAAGCCTTCAGGGCTTTATCTAAGGAGAATTTTGTTTCATGTTCGTTCCTCAGGGATGGTCCGTCATTAGGGCTTGAAGGCCTTTTTTTTCTTCCACATTTCTTCAGCGTTTGCCTTTCAGGGACTGCAACATTCCTATACACCTTCTTGATTAGCTCCCTGATGATGTCTTCGATAATCGGCTTATGTCTGGACTTTGAGCGCTGAATGGCTTGGTGGATCTCTAGTCATTCGCTATAGCCATATTCGCCAAGGTAGGAAGGTAACCCAGTGACCGCCTCGAGATCATCCCTGGTGAAGAACATGGAGATCAGCAACCCACCGTATTTTATTCGTCCGCTGAAGCTAAAACATGTAATCGGATGAGGACTGATTCTCTTGTTTAGGATTATTTCTGTCCAGCGATTGACACGTTCGGCCAGCTTCAGGTTCTTTTCATGTTCAACCTCTGCAATAGACAGAAGCTTAGCTTGGGCCTGGATAGTGTTCACCGTCTTTTTGGATTTTCTCTTTGGAAGAACTTTTGCGTCTAGTGACTTGAGAGCCTCGATTCTTTTAGCTTCGGTCAAAAGTCGAACTCACCACAACTAGAGGTACGAAGAGAAATTTTTACTCTAGTTTGGTCGAGTGACTCCCTGAGCTGAGTCATCTACTCGTCGATAAGAGTGTTGGGGGTTGGTTTCTCAGGGACCCATTCCTCCAGCCAACCGCAGGTAGTTAAGGGGATGGAGAGTTGATACATTGAAGTTATTATGATTTGGCATGAGGACTCATCATACAAGGGTTCAAGGGTTTGAAAAGTACCTTGACGTTCCGTTCTTCAGCGACACCTTTGCCCTTAGATTTGGTGCCCTGGTGTGATTCTTGAGCAGCCTCATCTCCCCTTTGCTCCCCCTGGGATGCGGAATCCTTGAGGGCGACACCTTTTATGGCAGTAGAAGGACGCTGGTACAGGATGGTGAAGTCATCTTATTCGTCATCATCATCGTCTAGGTTGCTGCCGGAGTCAAGGAGGTTAAGAGATTCACCTTCTTCATCATCATCATCATCTTCATTGTCTTATTCCACATCACCAACATTAGCTGCAAAGATGATGGGAAGGTCATCGTCGCGAGCTTCAGCTTTAGGTCAGACGACATCAACTTCCTCAGCTATAGGACCTTCATAGAAGGTTGGGATAACATTGACAACCTCAGCATCAGCTTCAACTCTAGGAGCTTTAGCCTTGGCTTCATTGGTTGCTGGAGCAACAAATACAGGGGCAGCAGCAGCAGCAGCAGATGGTCCAGCCTCAGACCTTGTCTCCCCCTCTCTAGTGATAGCTTGAAAGCAATAGCCATAGAGTTGGTTGACGCACTAGATTTGGAGCACCATCATTTCCTCTAGCCACGTAAGAGCACTGGCTAGGCTAATCATCGCTTCACGCCCTGCATTAAGCTGGGCATGCTCATCAATAGTAAATGAAGGAGGAGTCACTAGAACTGGTTGACAAAGAGCAACCAAAACTTTTTGCAGCAGCTCCGCTTGTTGGACATAATGGGAGTGTGCTTCATCGACCTTGCTCGTTAGAGCAACGATGGTCTCACCATTTGTTAACGACTACCTGGAGAGATGAGAGTTGGCTCTTGAGTTCTTGAACTTCACCCCTGACGGCTGAGAGAAAAGAAGCGACTTTGTCCCTATGAGACATGTCTTTATGGACCTCGTGCATTTTGATGAAGATAGTCTCGACTGCTGGGAGGAGTAGCTTCACATCCGTCGCCATATCATATTCTTCCTCGTCCATGGCTTGTGCCTCAGAAGGACCTGAAAAGGAATGTGAATGAACATAAAGAAGCTCAAGGTTAGAGGAATTGAATGGGTAGGAAGATGGAGTACCTGAGGGGTCTTCAATGTTATCCGAAGGATTAACACTGGTTGGCTCCATGGTGCACTCGAGAGGATGAGCACCAGTATGCAGAGGAGATTTGAGAGGAGCTACCTCAGGTCCAATGGTGGGTGTCTCATCATCACGGAGGACTAGCACTGATGATTCATTGACATGTGTGGAGACCAATGAAGGAGGGGAAGAAAAGATGGCTGAGCCTATTGGTAGTGAGTGTTCAGTGGTGGCGATGCTGATATATTCACACCTTCAGTGATTTGGGTCACTGAGGCGGTTGGATGAGGAGCCACTAGTATGACAGTGATCTCATATATCACTAAAAAGCTGGGATGGTTAACTGAAATTGCCTCGGGGTTAAGGCTTCTTTCAATAGCTGAGACCTTTTGAGAGGTCATAGCCAGATATGTGGTAGTCCTCTTTTTGGCGTTCAAGGACCTCGAAGAAGAACCAAGATTTGGTTGAGATGGGCGTTTGTTAGAGATGGTTGTGGTGGTTGGGTTAGACTTGGGGGGGGGGGTTTCCCTTGCCTTGACCATCTGGGAGGGAGAAGAATAAGGAGGAATTAAAGAGTATTGCACCATTTAAGAGAGTGGAACATCTCCATCCCTGAGCTTGTGATTTAGAATCCTGGATCCAAGCTTGCACACAGGAAGGTTACCCTTTGTGGAGTATTTTTTTTTGCTAAAGATCATGGCGAAAACCATTGAAAGAAAGCATGTGTAGGGAACCACTTTCTCCCTCTGATGCTTGTTTAGCTTGAGCGCCTGGTCGTCGAAGATCATAGTAGCGAATTTGATCGGTTGGCGACGTATCACTGAGACGCCGATGGTGAGAGCAACCCTGGATGCTTGATCCTAGCCGCTACTCCTTCTACCCATGCTCTGGATGAAGTGACAGAACAAGAATTTTCATACCGCAGACATGCGATTCTTCTCGATTTTGAACAGTGACTTGAGAGGCTTACTGGAGTCCTTCATTGGCCATTGGTAGCCAATGTCATCGAGGCAGACGATGATTTCTTCAGTAGTAGGGTCGCTGGCGAATGGACCCTTTGGGAAGCGAAGAGCGTGCCTGAGAGTGGTCACGCCAAAGCTTACAGTCATCCTATTAAAGGTGAAAGAGATTTTCTCCACCTGATGACCATTCTTGTTTTCTTCTTGCACCACCTTAGCAGTCATCCAGAACTGCTGAAGGGCCTCCCTAACCATGACAGGTTCATGGTTGAGAGCGTAGGCGATAGGGGACATCCTAAGGAAGGCAACAACATCCTCGTAGATTGTTTTGTTTGCTGGGATATTCAACAAGGCAATATGTTTGTTTGCCTTGAAAGAAACGTCTTCCACGGAGAAGTCCACGTTATTGGCAGCCATTTTTTTTGTTAAGAGATAATAAACGAAAACAGTTTATATTAGTAGTCCAAGATTTTTTTATGATCTTCTTAAGCTTTAGAACAATAAAACTTCTTTTGAAAAATCCACAAAGTGTATTTGAAACTTTTAGATTATAACCACGAATAAGAATGTGTTATTAATCTTTCTGTTTGTGTTTTAAAAGAACAAGGTTCTTAAACTGTCAAACAACAGTTTCATAAGAAGAAGAATAACAGTTCAAAGTTTAAAGAAAGTTATCGACCTTAGAGTTTTTGAGAAGAAGGTTGAAGGATTTGAGTGTTCTTGAGAGTTCTTGCTTGCAATTTCTTTTTGGCAGAGGTTCATCAAATTATTTTGAAAGCATAATTAAAATATGTGGAAAGATATCTCATATTTGTTTTTGATTAACCTGGATATCCAACCCGCTATGCGAGCGGACTTATCCCGGGGCCACCACATGCTTTGTAGATAGCTCAGAGTCACCGCATTTGAACCTCCGTGGGCACAAGGGGGTTTTTATTCCCTCTTGGATTTAAACCTAAGACCTCCTTGTATTTTTGACCTTTGGAGCCAAGCTCAAACCAATCAGGTACCACCCTTGTGGTTGAGATATCATATTTATAGGTAGAAGGAGAGAAGAAAATACGACTATTGAGGAAATGCCTTGATGAGAAATATGGCACGTTCTCATTCATGATTGGATGAAAGTTATAGCAGGTCACATGTGCCAGACCTTTTTGCGAATCTCGAAGCGATTCGTGTTGGTAACAGAGAATGTCGTCATTAAGACGGTTTATTAACTATTTCTTTAAAACGAAAAGGTTTTAAGAAATTCAAAGAGTCATATTCGGTGATAAGAGAATCACTGAATAAAAACCTATTAAAACATCTGATCACTGAAGAAGAAAAGCTTCAGTGATGGTTTTGTTTTAGGAAATGAAAAATATTTTAGAAGAATATATTTTCATAAAAAGTGTCAATGATAAGAGAATCACTGGAACTGACCATTTAAAACATTTGAATCACTGATCATAGAAAGGTTCAGTGATCATTTTGATTTTAAGAAAAGACAAGTATACAAGAGATATACTTACTTAAAAAATGTTCAGCGATAGAAATAATCACTAAAACAAACTTTTAAAACATTTTGATCGCTGAAGAAGGAAAGCTTTGGTGATAGTTTTAAGTTTTTAGAAAAAGATAAGTATACATACCTTAGAGAGAATACATACATATATTAAAGAGTTCAGTGATAGAGATCGAGCACATAATCATTTCACTTATTGATTGACACGTATAGCTGAAGAGGATTATTCTTCAGCGTTTTGCATCGCAAGTTCGCTGATCAAGATGTTAAATCTTGTCTCATCAAGAGGCTTGGTGAAAAGGTCAGCGAGCTGGTAATTAGTGGGAAAAAGGTGAAGTTCAATATCACCATTCATAACATGATCTCTGATAAAATGATGTTTGATCTCTATATGCTTGGTCTTGGAGTGAAGTAGAGGGTTGTTTGCAATTGCAATAGCACTAGCTATGACAATAGATAGGGATCTTTGAGAACTGAAGATCGTTGTCATTCAGTTGGTTTTTCATCCAAAGGACTTGGGTAAAGCAACTTCCAGCGGCTACGTATTCAGCTTCAGCGGTTGATGTGGACACTGAGTTTTGCTTCTTACTTGTCCAACTCACCAACTTTCCACCTAGAAGCTGACGGCCTCTAGTGGTGCTTTTCCTATCAATCATGCAACCTACAAAATCACTCTTCGAATAACCTATTAGGTCAAAACCTGAACTCTTAGGGTACCAAAGACCCAAGTTACGAGGTCCCTTCAGGTATATGAAGATGCATTTTATAGCGATCAAATGGAATTCCTTAGGTTCAGATTGATATCGTGCACATAAGCAAGTAGAATACATGATATCTGGTTGACTAGCTGTGAGACACAGCAGAGAGCTGATCATTACTCTATAAACAATTACGTTTACAAGATTTCCATTTGGATCATTATTGAGAGAGAGTGGAGGAGCCATAGGAGTCTTCATAAATGAGCTATTGGAGAGCTCAAACTTTCTCAGCATATCACAGACATACTTACTTTCACTATGCCTTTATCTGATTGCTTGATCTGGAGATCTAAAAAGAAGGTTAGTCCTCCCATCACACTCATCTAGTATTCTTTCTTCATGCAATCAGTGAATAGAAAACAAAAAGAGGGATTTGTGGAGCCAAAAATAATATCATCGACATATATTTGCACTAGAATGATATGACCTTTAACTTTCCTAAGAAATAAGATCTTGTCAATCTTTCCTCAAACAAGTTTCTTAGAGATGAGAAATGATGAGAGGGTGTCGTACCAGGCACGGGGAGCCTGTTTTAACCCAAAAAGAGCTTTATCGAAACGATAGACATGGTTTGGATACTTAGGGTCAAGAAACCCTGGAGGTTGTTCAACATAAACTTCCTCTTGAAGTTTTCCATTATGGAAAGCTCTCCTTTTGCATCGATTTGGTAGACTTTAAAGTCTCTATGGGCAGCAAAGGCTAGAAAGAGTCGAATTGCTTCGAGTCTAACCACTGGTGTGAAGGTCTCATCATAACCAATCCCTTCTTCTTGTCTATAATCCTGAGCAACAAGTCGAGCTTTGTTACTAATTACCACACCTTCTTCATTTAACTTGTTGCGATAGACCCATTTGGTACCTATCATTGTTTTGTCAGATAGACATGGGACAAGATACCAAACTTTGTTCCTATACAACTCAATGAGCTTCTCTTGCATGGCAATGACCCAGCTAGGGTATGAGATAGCATAATTGATCTTCTTAGGCTCAACTAAAGAAAGAAAGTTGGCAAAGAGACATATATTACCTAGCCCACGATGAGTATGAATACCTGCAATTGGATCACCAAGAATTTGATGAATGGGATGGTCTTTAGTATGTCGCTGAACTGGTAGAGGATTATCATCTAAGCATAGAAGTTCAGAAATAGAGGAAGAGGCTTCAGCTGCAGATTCTTGAGCAATTGGAACAATTGCTAAAGGAGCCTTAGATTATGCGACTGATATAGGTTCAGATGTTGAAGGCATTTCATTCACTAATTGATCAGTGTTTGAAGTAGAAGGATGAACACAGCTAATGGGCACATCAGTGATCTCCAAAGAAGACATGTTTGTATGATTAGCTGCAACTGGAATGATTAATGGATCATCTTCAGCTTCTAGGCTTCAGTGTTGAGAGGAACGCTGAAGGAAGCTTCAGGTTGTCCATAATGAGAAAACATCTAGTTTTCTAATTCTTCTTCATCATATATTATGGCTTTAGAATTAGCTGATTGAGATTCATCAAATGTGACATGAATAGTTTCTTCCATCGTCTGTCAGCGTTGGTTGAATACTCTGAAGCCTATGAACACTGAAGAATATCCAAGAAAGATTCCGTCATCAGCTTTGGGATTGATCTTTCCTAGTTGATGACTGTTGTTGAGAATATGTTGGAACCTAGATTCTTCTTAATTACAGAAAACACAGTAAAATCAAAGTATGAGTAGAATGGTAATTGTGTAACGGGAATGGTCTAACAATATATTCAAGATAAAAGTAGGAACGTAAAACAAACTTGAATAAGTCAGAAGCTTTTATTAGATGAGAAGTAATAACAATAAAACTCTCAATCTAATTGTATTTTCACAAGATTTCTCATTTCTAAAGCGTAGTCCTATTTGGCACTTTCAGGTAACTTGTAACCTGATGAGGATGCCTTCTTTTATACGACTAAGCTAAAACAGGATCTCCTAGAATATTGGCTTGGAACTCTGAGTTCTTGTTTCGCATTCTTATCATTCATGTTCTTTGGAAAGTGGAGCGGACTGGGTCAAGCGTTCCAGATTCTATTATAAATCTTGTGGGAAAGTCTGAACCGTGCGCACAATCCATGGGAGTAGGAGACTCAGAGGCTCTGCATGTACTATGTAGAGGCTCTATGTCCTTAGTGAAGTTCTACATCAAGCACTTAACCTTTTTGACGCTTAAGTCTTGCTCTTCCCTAGGATAGAGCACTGGCTCTGTATATGCGACACTTAGCATATGAGTAAAAGCTTTGTCTCTTGATGTCTTATGTATAAGAGCTCTAGGTCCAGACCGCTTCAAAAGACTATGTCCAAAAGACTAGAATAAGAGACTTCTTACTTACACTTTTTACAAGATGGGGTCCAACAATCTCCCCCTAAGTGTAAATAAGACAAACTCTTACTAGAATGAAAACACAAGTCTAATCAAAGCCAGAGGTCAAAAAGGACCTCTGTATTACATTGACTATCTAAAGTTTTTACAATACGATGAAAGGAAATTACATGACTTGAAATTAAATACAAAATATAACTATTACTTACAAAGGTAGAAGCCTAGATATGTTGGAGCTTCATGAACCTCTTAAGAAGCTCACAAAACTCTAATACATTATCTATAGATTCGACTTGGTTGCTCGTCCTCTCCTTTGCACCAGGGGTTGTATCTCTACTTCTAAAAGGATTGTTCTTGATGTACCGCACAGTTGAATTAGAGTACTTAAAGCACTGGTCCTCACGGAAGAACACCTTCTTTCCTTGTTCATTCCTGAATACCACTTCGTGTTCTAGCTCCACCAACACTGTCCAAGAGGGGATGTGCTTAATTCCTTCAAAGTCTTTGTTAGGCGCAGTGACACTAAGCTGGTCTATCCCCAGATCCAGAGCAATCTGGAAGTCGAGATTACTCTAGTAGTCAAGAAGGTCCATTTTTGTTTGTCGTATCGTGGAGTTAGCCAGAGCATACTTCATACCCTTGTCCTTCTTGTGGTCAGTGAAGAAATACAAAGACAACAGATCCCAGAGATTAAGATTATTTGATTTTTCTGTGAAGGTGCATATCTGTCTGTGGGATTTTTCTACTGTATACTCGTGGAAGATTATTTGATTGTGGGCAAAGGTCTACTTTCTAATGTCCAAAATCTGCTTGATTCCGTCCATAGAGTAAACTACAGAGATTCGTTGAGTGAATTGACGGATGAACCTCTTCCTTATATTTTCTTGGCCATCGGATGAAGGTTGATCTTCTGAGTAGGCACCCCATTCCTACGGCTGTATCGATATTGAAATAAGTCTTCACTATCGGCAGTGTCTTTGATTGGATTCTCCCATGGTATGGGCCTCATCATCGCATCCATTTGGTCCTTGATCTATTGTACTCGATCAGAGGATGGTTTGGAGCTCCAAGGTCTGCTGCTGCTTGCTCCTTGTTGGCTTGCTCTGACTAGACCCTCCTGCCTTAGAGCAAACGTAACGACTTTGGTCCCTTGAATGGAGACCTTCACTCTGTGGGTCTGGCAGTGTGGTGGTGGCGTGGGGATTGTTACTTTGGCGGCTAATAGTATGGCTATTGAAGGAGGAGCATTCTCTGTTCCGCGTTGCTTCCTCTCTGGCTCCATGACATTCACCACTACCACCACTTCATCAATCCTCGCGGGTTAAGCGGTTTCCATGAAGTACTCCGTGGATGATGAGAGGCTTGATGATGATGAAAAGTCATAAATAGAAAGATGCATGATAGCGTCCTCTTCATCAGCCACCTACTATGCCTGAGAGGCTACTCCAGGTGCAACCGATATTGGTTCTTCTTTGACTACCCCCTCTTGTTCGTTCATAGCCTTGGATGTTTGGTGGGATGGCGTAGGGGCTTGCTGTTTAGGAGTAGAGGTAGAGGGGGAAGTAAGAGGGGTAGCACTTGTTGCTGCAGTATGTTGTTTCTTCCCTCTCTTGATGATTTTGAGGACCAGACTAGTCTTGATCCTCTTTGTCATCAAGTCTCCTCTTCTTCGATTCTTCAATGCAGGTGGAGGATGGCTTAGTCGGCTTACGTTTTGGCTTGTAAACATCAGTAGGAGCCATAGCCTCGACCTTTGCATCAAAGAGGTCAACGATGTCTGCACTTGTATTGGTGGCTTTGGTGATCTCAACGTTCGCCCTAAACTTAAACGCAGGAAGAGAGCGGCGCATGTCTACGACTGCTTGTTTTGCTGTGTTGTTGAAGTCGGAGGTGAAGTCAGACACCTTCTGTAGTAGTCGATCACCTAGAACCCGTAATTCGGTCTGGGTGATGTATTTGGCAGGAACACTCAGAGGGATGAGCGCTGTCTGATCTTAAGAAGTGGATGTGGAAGTAGCATCCCTCTGAAGGTGAGCAAGAACCCGTTGCAGAGACTCTGCATTGATCGCTGTCAATTCTTGTAATTGTTCGAGACGAGAAGCATTYGTCAATGACTCAACTCCCAATACTGCTATGGATGATCGAACTTCATCCAGAGCAGGTGCAGTGCTTGATGGCTCTGCACGAGACAAGTTGAGTTTAACTCATCCAAGGAGCACAACACAGAGGTGGCAAAGGACTAGAACTCGTGCTTTATGACATATGCTATAGGGGCAACCACTGGATCAACACATGGGCCAGGTTCAGTCCTTGTTCTAAGGACACCTTCTGTCTCGACTTGTTGGACGTTGGTTGAGGAAGGATTTTCAGTCGATCCTCGTGTCTCTCGTAGAGGAGAAGACACTACATTGGTTATGTAAAGAAGACTTCCTCAACAGATTCAAATTCAGAAGAAGAGCCCTCGTTGATTGGACTTAGAGACTTGTCAAGAGTCTCCAAGTCGTGTGCACCTATACTTTGTTCTGAACAAGGTTGGGAGAGTTCTAATGCAGAGGAAACGAATTCCTCTATAGGGGAGAGTGGCATGGCGTGGGGAGACATGCCGCTTATCTTTTCAAAGGAATCATTCTCTAGTTGGCTTGGCTGGCAAGGGTTCGAGGTGTGCGCCTCTTGTTCAATGACTCTTGTTGCTCAACCAACTGAGTCAAATTGGGTGGATGCACTGGGAGTTGGGCTGAGAATATAAATATGCCTATTCTGCATCAAAGGCTGCTCTGGCTCTTTCTGAACCAAAGTAGTTGCTCCCTCTCCTCCCTCATCGTCCTCATCGCTCTCTGATGGGGAAGAGCTCTCATCGTCACTCTCTTCTTTCTCTCCCTCAGAGTCCTCTGTGTTAGAACTTATGATTTGTTCTTGTTGTTGATGCAGGGCATCTTCTCTCTTCTTCGTTTCTTCCTCCTCCCTCTTAGTTCTCTCTTCTTCTCGCCTCTTTCTTGCTTCCCCCTCTCTCTTTCTCTTTTCCTCCTCCCTTTGTATTTTGGCAGTTTTCTCTCATTGCGCCCCTTCTTCAAGTGTTAAACGCTAGTTTTGTGATTGGGCTTCTTGCCTCTTCCTTTTCAGCTCCCTCTCTCTCTCTTTCTCTTCTTCTGAGCTCTGTCTTCAAGCGTTAAATGCTTGTTCTGTGACTGAGC
Organism: Cynara cardunculus var. scolymus; assembly: GCF_001531365.2. Lineage (NCBI taxonomy): Eukaryota > Viridiplantae > Streptophyta > Magnoliopsida > Asterales > Asteraceae > Cynara > Cynara cardunculus. The sequence goes on along the minus strand of NC_037544.1, from coordinate 16,839,300 downwards.
TTATTGCCTCTTCTTCGTCACCTCTCTCTCTCCCTGTCTTGCTCCCCTCGAGTAAAGGTCTTTCTTCCTCTTTTCCCTCATGGGTTATCCCTATGCGTGTCGGGGTTTGAGGCATTGATTCTAGCGCCTTGCGTACGTGTCTATATGCTCTCCTCACCTCCCTCGTCTTCATGTAGGCCACCTGCTTCGTTGGAATCAGCCTCTTAGCAGGATAGCCATCCTTGTGTACAGTGGACTTGTACGTTGAGAGCACATGCACCTTGTGCATAAGAAGTCTTATGACGTTGATATTATGCTCCTTAATACTAGGTCTTAGAAGAAGACCTAGAAAGCGCGGGAAGAGTAGAGTGGGCTTCTCCTTTCCTTTGGAGACGTCGAGGATATTTTTGGCGACAGCAACCTTGAATTCTATATACAGAATCAAGGAGTAGTCGAGTGGAAGATCAAAGAAAATCCCGTACACAATCTACAGGATGTTCGTTGAGAACATGTCGAGACTGCCAATTTTGCCCATTAGTGAGCGATTGACTAATGTGAATGGAACATTCCACATTGGTGGTATGTATTATCGACGGTACTGTAATGGGTACCAGATTTTCTGGTTGTACCCCAACATCTTCAGAAAGGCTACCAACTCATCCCCGGTTGGGAGAGGTGCATATTCACTCAAACCAAGATCCGTCTTGGTAGGTTGTTGAAGGACGCGAGAAATTAGCGACCTCGAAATACAAATGGTAACGTATTCTTTGGTGGAGGGAACGTAAAAATCACCAACAATCCCACGTTGGGAGTCGGTTATGTCACAAGAATACCAAAATTCCTAAATGAATCGCTCAGGAACGGCGTCATCCGCATTTGTGAGGGCAGGGTTAAGAAAATGGTGGCGAAGGATGTCAACGATAGGATGAAACTTGGAGTCGAAGCTATCCAAGATTAGGTGAAGAGAGTAATTGTTGGGTTTCAAGGGAAGAGGGATGATGTTTTGGTTGGTTCCCTCAATGGATTTGAGAGTGGCGGTATGTCTTTAGGTGTTGTTGGATTCTTAAGTAGACATTATGCAGGTTTTTTGGAGAAAATGGAAAAGATGACTGATACTGGATTTTGGGGAAAAAGTTAGGGTTTGCGAAACGCAGTTCTTCTTTTAGGGTTTTAGAACAGATTTGTGCGCAAAGAACTTTCTTGCTATGGGAAAAGGGATTGAATTGAACTGGAATGATGTTTCGTAGACCTTGAAGTTTGTCAATGGCGGTTGACAGTTCTTGATAGTTCTTGGAAGGGAAAACTTAGAGAATTAAATTTGAGAGATTTGAAAGTGTAAAGAAATTTGAAATCGAGGATAATGACTCCTTTAAATAGGGATTTCCAAAGAAGTACTCGAGTGATTATCTTTCTGAAGCGTCAAAAACCGAAGCGTTTTCTTCACACTGCATGTGGGTAGAAGCCATGTGGCTTGACAGGTTGTGCGTCCTGCCTACCTTATTTGAAAAATTAAGGATACAGGCAGTGAGCTTCTGTAAGTCACCGCTTAAGCTAATTAAGAATATTAAATATTTAATTACGCCTTTAAATAAAAAGATAAGTGTTTTCAACAGAGTTTTGACAAAATAAGAATGGAAGGAAATCTCTGTATGAGACAAAACACTTTGAGAAAAATAAGAAGACACATAATCTAGGTCACAGAGAAAAACAACAACCATCGTGAAACAGATGCTCTGTATGATAGATACAGAGGTGATGTTGTTAGACCCCATAATTTATAAGTGTAAAAGTAATGAAGAACAATAAGTGATGAATAACCAGAAGACCGATGAAAACATTAAGGCAGAATTGACCAAGTCTGGAGAACAACCAGAGGGTCGATGAACAACCAGAGATGCGATGGAAAGCCATCTTCATCACCCCTATGGTCAACAACACTTAGAGTTCTTCAGCAATTCAACTAGAGGCATATGATGAAAATATGAAGATAAGGTTGAATCATAATCCCATGGAAGACTGCTTGAGATAACTAGTCGACAGCTGGACTTCAAGTTTATCTTAATTGATAGCTTATCCATAGTTTAGTTAAACTTTATCTATTAGTAGAAGATTAGCTAGATAGTCTAATTAGATAGTTATCTTCTTATCACTAGTATAAATAGGTGATTAGGCCTTTTGTAATTAACATCGCTTTTTACGTTTTCATATTGAATAAAGTGAAATTATTGGCACTCAAGATTGTTCTTTGAATGTTCATACATTGTTCTTGAGTGTTCATCATTTTGTTCATTGAGTGAAATCATTGGCACTCAAGATTGTTCTTTGAATGTTCATACATTGTTCTTGAGTGTTCATCATTTTATTCATTCAAACACTATAATTTGGTTATTCTTATCTTAATTATTAGTGTTATTGAGAGATCTAGGATCAACAATTGGTATCAGAGCCAATTGATTGTTTTTCCAATCAAACGATCATCCAAAATCTCTCAATTATTGTTTTTTAATATCTTCACCAAAAACGTAAATTTTCTCTCTTCTAAAAATCCTCAATGGCCAATTGGAATTCTGCGTACAATATTGGCTCCCTCACCTAGCCTCCAACTCTTCAACGAGAAGAGTACCCATAATGGAGGATAAGGATGGTAAACTTCTTGGAAGGAATGGACATGAACCTCCTAAGATCTGTAATGGAGGGTCCTTACGTTCCACAGACTCTCGTCCCAAGAGTCCCAGGTTCAAATACCACTGCTGAAATCCCTGCATACTACATCCCCAAGGATGAGAAGAATTGGGATGAAGACGACATAGAACGGGTTGAGACCGATAAGAAGGCCAAAAGACTGATAATCATGGCCATACCTAATGAAATCTTCCAATCCCTTGATGCATGTTCCACAGCCAAGGAACTATGGGATGAGCTAGCAAGCCAATTGGAAGGAGGGGCAAAAATGAAGAAAAATTATAGAGAACAATGTCTCAATGAATATACCAACTTTAAAGCCCTTCCTGATGAACCACTACAGAAGACTTATGATCATTTCAACACATTGATTAATCAGTGTCGTCGAAATGATATCTCCAGAACTAAGGAAGAAAACGATGTTTTATTGCTAAAAAGTTTTGGCGATGAATGGACTAAGCTGTCGATGTCCCTTCAAGCAAATCAGGACCTAGACGGTTGGCCACTTCATGATTTGTATGGAACGCTTGCAGCACAAGAGAACGACATTATGAAGAAGAAGGTATCCATCGGTGGACCTCTAGCTCTTGCTGCCGATGAAAAGGAAATATCAAGGACCCGAACCAGAGAACACAAGAAGAAAGGAAAGAAAGCACTGGTGGTAGAATCAGAATCTGAAGACGAAACTTCTGAATCAGATGATGATATTAAAGCCTTTGCCAAAACTCTGGCCTTGATTACAAAGCAGTTCCTTCAAAAAAGTTCATCAAGAAACCCTATGAGCGAAAAGAATTCAAGAGCGAAAGGTACCAGCCATCTTATGAAAGAAAACCATCTAAATTTCATCAGAGGGAAGACAGAAGAGATGGRAGAGAAGAGAGAGAAGAAAGAAGAGACGAGAATGGAAGGAAAAATGACCTCCGTTGCTTCAGGTGCGGAAAACTCGGTCATTTTTCCAAAGAATACCGAGGACGACTGGTAAGGGATGCTAACTATTACAACAATAAATACAAGTATAATCCTAAAGAGCGAAGCCTGATGGCTGAGAAAGAAAACTGGGTGTCTGATTCTTCATCCGATGAAGAAGACAAAGCACTCATCTGTCTGATGGCCACGTCCAATGCAGAATCTACCTCCATCTCTGATGATCAGGTATGTGAGTCTACTTCCAATGAAACCAACTCTACTCCATCTGAGCTAGAGTTAAGAGTGATAAAAATTTCAAAATATTTCTTTAAATTAAAAGAGAAATTAAATTTTGAAAAATCTGAAAGAATAAAAGCGGAAAAAGAAGCAAGTTTCTACAGAAGAGAGACTGACCTTCTAACCGAAGAAAAAGCCGAACTTGCCAAGGAAAAGACTCGCATCACCACTCTTAAGAAATCAAAGGAAGAAAAACTTTTGGAACCAAACAAACGAATAACTAAGGACTTAGAAAAGAAAACTATGGCCTTAAAAGAATCTAAGGCAGAGAGACTAAAGTCAGTTGCTCTTAAAGATTTCTTTCAAAAGGAAAGGGAGATCCTTCACCAAAAGCTTCAAACCAATGAATTTCTGATGAAAAAGTACAAAGATGCCCAAGATGTTTATGAAAAGTTAAACGATCAAACAGACACTCAAGGGATTGGATTCAATGAAGTGGACTCCTTCATCGAATCAAAGAAATCACCCTTGAATCCACTTTCGAACTTGGATGCATTCAGAAACCCGACTTTATCCCGAAACCAAAAGCAAATTTTAAAAGAGTTAAAGTCGATGGAAAAACTGTCGTTTTAAGACCGGATTTTGAAAATGTGGCGTATGAGAGCAGTACATGTAAGAATTCTGATGAAAGGAATGACACCTCCAAATCAGAGACCGATGGAAACCCTATGGTCAAACCAGAGTCTCTGGTTGTCAATCCCACTACATCAGCAAGTACTGTTGATGAGAAGGAGAATCCTAATAAGGAACCATCAGCTGATGAATCAATGAACCATCAAAGTAAAACTGGAACATCGTCAAAGTCAGAATCGATGGAACCTCAAACAGATCACTCTGAAGCATCAAACTCTGAACCCACACCTCCCACAAACATTCATCCTGATTTTTCTTCGAGAAATCAACAAGAGACTTTCTAGATTCCGAATCTGAAGAAGAGATAATCTGTTACTCATCAGAAATCATAAACTTCAAATCCTCAATGAAAACTGTTATTCCATCATTGATGAAATCTTCGGACAAAGGAAAGGGAAAACTGAGAAATAGCAAATCTGCCAAAGATAACACACAAGGCCCTAGTACATCCTTCAAGTTCATTAAGTTTACTCGTGAGCAAAAACATAAGTAGCCTGCCTCTAAGAAAACTAACCACCACTTTCCTCTCATTCAGCTGAAGAAAAGCAGACCTTCCTCAGGAGAAAAGAAGTAAAGCCAAAGACCTCTTCAAATAAAAAAATATGAACTAGATAGGAAGTTTGTAAAAACAACCGATGCTAGGACAGGATTTACATTTCATGCATTTAATTCTTCGTTTCTATCGAATAAAAAGAACGTTAGACATACATATCCAAAGCATCATAACTGTCAATGTTTAACTCTTTTACAAAACCTGAGGAATCACATGTTGACACATCACTGCCCATTCTCCCAACACGTTTATCTATACAAAGTTAAAACCAATGAAAACGTGAAGCATCCCAAATCCAAGGGCAAGGGAAATACTAATAAACCCAAGCCTGCAAAGGCTAAGGGTAATGAAAAGAGAGTGGTACCCCATACTAACAAACGTGGACCCATAAAGAAATGGGTACCTAAAACCCCTTAATTTGTCTTGCAGGACCAGCATGTGCAACCATGGTACATGGATTCAGGTTGCTCCAGGCACATGACTGGTGATAAAAGTCAGCTATCCTTCTTCATCGAAAAATCTGGAGGCTCTATGACTTTTGGAGACAACAACAAGGGTGCAATCAAGGGATATGGCACTCTCATCAAAGGAAACATCTCCATCAGCAAAGTGGCTTATGTTGAAGGTTTGAAACAAAACTTACTAAGCATAAGCCAGTTCTGCGACAAGGGTCTTGAAGTCAGGTTCCACAAAGGCTTCTCTATCATAGAAACAAAGCCCGGGCAAACAATCATCAAGGCAAAAAGAGAAGGAAATCTCTATCTTCTAGGTTTTGAATCCTCTATGGGACAAGACACCCTCTGTCTTGTGTCTCATAAGAGGGATGAAAATTGGCTATGGCATCAAAAGTTCTCGCATCTCAACTTTGATGCACTACGAAAACTAGCCACACAGAAGCTGGTCAAGGGAATTCCGRATCTYAAATTTGAAAAAGATCATCTATGCTCAGCCTGTGAGATGGGAAAGCTAAGACGGGCCTCTCATAAAACTAAGTCAGAAACCTCCTGCACCAAGCCCTTGGACATGGTACATATAGATCTCTGTGGGCCAATATCAACTCAAAGCCTCTCTGGAAAGAAGTACATATTAGTACTGGTTGATGAATACTCCAGATACACCTGGGTTGAATTTTGCAAAGAAGAAATCAAATTTTCCTGACCTACTCATTGGAGTGATGAAAAGGCTCTAAGTCCTTCTACAACGAAAACTAATTAAGGTTAGAAGTGACAATGGAACTGAATTCAAAAATGCCAGAATCGATGAATACCTCATCAGTGAAGGCATTACACAAAATTTTTCAGCAGCTAGAACTCCACAACATAATGGAGTGGTAGAGCGAAGGAACAGAACCCTCATGGAAGCAGCAAGGACCATGCTTGCTTCATCGGAGTTACCCATCACATTCTGGGCTGAAGCTATTTCCACTGCCTGCCTTACCCAGAATCGATCAATCATCAACAAGAGGCACCAGAAGACACCTTATGAGCTCACCAACCAAAGAAGACCAAATGTCAAATATTTCCATATCTTTGGGTGCAAATGCTTTGTACTCAACGATAGAGAATATATTGGCAAGTTCGACAAGAAAGCTGATGAAGGGATCTTTCTGGGTTATTCTCAAACTGCCAATGCCTACATAGTCTACATCAAAAGGACAAGAATTGTCAACGAAAGCATCAATGTGTCCTTTGATGATTTCACACCTATGACTTCTGGACACAAAGTTAAGAACTCGGACTTCAAAGGAGAGCATCTGATTCATCACTTGGCAAACCCAATGAATCAAAGTTAGCTCAATTATTTGAAGACATCTTCGAAGAAGAAGTAATCTCTTGACATGCACCAACCACAAAATCCACTTTCAGAATCGATGAAGAACATGAAGTCTTCAATACTAAAGGCACAACTCTTACTAAAACTCATGTTACTTCACCTTCTACTTCTTCTGTGTCTTCAGATCCAGTTCAAGAAACAGAGTCTAACTCTGGAGATGATCTCTTTCAGTCGATGAAGAACTGCATCATGTTGCTCCAGAACCCCAGTCAAGCACCAAGTGGATGAAAGATCACCCACATCACCAAATCATTGGTGATCCAACATCTGGTGTCAAGACGAGATCTGCCACTACCAATGAATGCCTCTTCGCAAACTTTCTAAGCATGATAGAACCAAAGAAGATTTCAAAAGCCCTACTAGACCTAAACAGGATAGACGCGATGCAAGAAGAATTACACTAGTTTGAAAGAAACGAAGTATGGTCTCTTATGCCTCTACCCAAAGGGAAGACGGCCATAGGAACCAAATGGGTTTTCCGAAACAAGAAGGACGAAGATGGCATAGTCATAAGGAACAAAGCTAGGCTTGTTGCTAAGGGCTACTGCCAAAAAGAAGGGATTGACTACGGTGAAACATTTTCTCCCGTCGCAAGACTTGAGGTCATATGGATATTCCTAGCATATGCAGCTCACAAAGGCTTCAAGGTTTATCAGATGGATGTCAAGTTCGCCTTCCTAAACGGCAAACTTCAAGAAGTATACGTGCAGCAGCCCCCTGGGTTTGAAGATCCAAAGCATCCAGATTACGTCTACTTTGTAGACAAAGCTCTTTATGGGCTGAAGCAAGCACCCAGGGCTGAAGCAAGCACCCAGGGCCTGGTATGAAACATTATCCACTTTTCTCATCAACAATGGATTCGAAAAAGGTACAATCGATACAACCCTCTTTCTCAAAAAGCACAAAGGTGATATCTTACTTGTTCAAATATATGTGGACGACATCATATTTGGTTCTACGAATGCAAAACATTGCGAAAAATTCTCAGAGTTGATGAAAAACAAATTTGTGATGAGCATGATGGGAGAACTAAGTTTCTTCCTTGGTCTTCAAATAAAACAAGCTTCAGAAGGAATTTTCATCAATCAGTCCAAATATGTGACTGACCTCCTGAAGAAATATTCTCTCTCAAATTCATCATCGATGAGAACACCTATGGCTACAGGAGCTAAGTTAGTTGCTGATCCATCAGACAAATCTGTTGATGTAACAACCTACAGAGGCATGATCGGATCACTCCTGTATCTAACTGCTAGTAGACCAGACATTATGTTTGCTACATGTCTTTGTGCAAGATATCAATCAAATCCTAAAGAATCTCATCCCTCTGCAGTCAAGAGGATCTTTAGATACCTCAAGGGAACTCCCTCATTGGGTCTCTGGTATCCAAAGAACTTTGGCTTTGATCTAATCGCCTACACAGATGCAAATCATGTAGGTTGCAAGCTTGATAGAAAGAGCACGTCTGGAAGCTGTCAACTCTTGGGGGATAAGCTGGTAAGTTGGACATCCAGAAAACAAAATTGTGTCTCAACCTCTACAATAGAAGAAGAATATGTTGCTGCTGCTAGATGTTGTTCACAAGTTCTCTTGATGAAGACTCAGCTTAAGGACTATGGATTCCATTATGACAAAATTCCCATCCTCTGTGACTCCAAGAGTGTCATAGCAATCTCTGCAAACCCAGTGCAGCATTCCAAGACCAAGCACATTGATGTAAGGTACCATTTTCTGAAAGACAATATTGAGAAAGCCAACATAGAAATGTAGTTTGTTCCCACTGAGATTCAACTTGCTGACATTTTCACAAAAGCTCTTGATGAGAAAAGATTTTTATTTCTTAAATCAGAGATTCTCAATATCTCATGGTTATGCCTTCAAGTGATAAATAGCAAGAAGCCATAATCAATAAGTACTTTAAACCAGCGTCTCTGGTTCTAAAGACCAGAGCCTCTGGCCATGAAGAAATCTTTTAACATGGCTTAAAGTTTTTCATCGCCTTTGGAACCAGAGACCTCTGGTCCAAAGCAAATACTTAGTTTTTATTAACTAAGTATTACCTTCGCAATCAGAGCCTCTGGTTCTAAAGACCAGAGCCTCTGGATTCATTGTCTTTGGAACAAGAGCCCTCTGGTCTCAAAGACCCATTCATATGCATATCCATTTGCATACTAAGACATATTTCATACATCTCTTCATCTTCATTCACAACTAGAGCCTCTGGTTATCTAGACTAGAGCCTCTGGTCACCTCAATCAATTACGTTATTGTTTCTAGGGGGAGTTTCACAAAAATCAAATCTTATACACATGCATTATTTTAGGGGGAGCTATTCATTCATCATGAATATCCATTGCATAAATATGCATTTTCCATACCAGAACGTCTGGTTCTACTATCTAGAGCCTCTGGACACCTAAATGCTAAATAATACACCAAGTATCTAACCAGAGCACCTCTGGTTCTACATAATGGATTGCCCATGCTTATACAGAGACTTTGGTTTATCATTCAAAGCCTCTTTATCATGCAATCCAACATTTCATCGATGAATTCCTTCATCGATGTTCAACCAGAGCACCTCTGGTTCCCCATCAAAAGGGTTATGTTCAACCAGAGCTCCTCGGGTTACATGACACCTCTTTTTTTTCCTTCTCAAAAACCATCTTTAATTGCGAACTTTTTAAGATGAATACAAAATTGCAGCTTTTGTGACTAAAAACTATACAGTATGGGTTTTTAGAAGACCAAAACTTCGTAATTAGTATTAATCTTACAATTAGATGGAATTTTTATATAAAAATTGTTTTGGATTAATATTTCAAGAGATATTATTTGGAATAATTTTTAAATTATTACACACAATCCAAACGTCATCCTCACACACGCCTGACACCATATACAAACTGTTCCCCATGAACCGTTTCAAATTACCCTTCCCTAACCCCGCCTTGACATGTGTCTTCCAATATTAATGGCACGTACAATCAAGATGGCCCACGATCCCCAGCTCAAATCACCTTTTACCAAACGCCTTCCCATTTCAAGATTATTTAGATAAAATAATCAAGAAAACCGTTTCCTATTCCCCACCCCCCACCCCAACCCCCCTCCTCGCCACCTATAAAAAACCCTTCTTCAACCTCCATTTACCCTTTACACTTCCTAAAACCTGCAAACAGACTTTCACGACCAAACTTACCTGCAACTTCATACGCAATGGCTTCCTCCGCATCATATGAGTCCAATAACAATGACAGACACGTTCAATCCCACATCATCTACCCCTGGCGATCAAGGCCAAAGGGGTATTGAACAAGGACGACCCAGTCCAAACCCAACCTAAACCAGCCATCTAGAGGCCATTCTTCGGGTCTCTGGAGAAGATTTATCTGAGGAATCACAACACTTATTGCCCCTCTCCCAACGGAGAGGCGATGAAGATATAAAAGCCCGATCGCCTCAAGGCTCGACACAACCACCCACACACCCAGAAGCATGTGTTGCTTCTTACATTGATGCACCCCTAGATCGTTCAGAGCGGTTTCTAATTCGTGCACAAAACGCCCCTTCGATACTTGATATAGCGAAGGGGAAACACACTTACTTCTCCTATCCTACCGAGGAAGAAGAAGAAGTCGCAATATCAGGATATAGCTCCTCACTTGAGGGCTATCAAGGACATGATGGAAGTCCTTCACGGCCTATATTTTCACAAGGCAATGAAGACGCCTCTGGAGCTGAGGCTCAACCTGCAGCATTTGTTGCTGCAGGGGTTACCCCGTGGCCGATCTGGTCACAAAGGCTGAGTTCAAAGCCTTTATCGACTCAGTTCAGCGGTCCTTGGAAGACCTAAAACTCAACATCCAAGGGATTGTTGACAACCCACCATCCATCGATACCACCACCCTTCAACAATCCCTTGGCACCCTTCAACAAACCCTTGCCACCCAAACCCGAGACAATACAACATGTCTTCAAATGCTGCAACAAACCGTCACCCAACACCATAACACCACCTCCTCCCTTGCCACCCAATGAAACCAATTCCTCATTCACTTCATCGCCACTCTCACGGCCTAGGCAACTGCGACCGATGAGACCCTAGCCTCCATCACCACTCAAATAAACACCATCTTCCAAACCCTTAACGCCCTACCAACCACCATAATCTCCCAAATCCCTCAACCAACCCCATCCCAAACAACTTCATCAATCGATGAAACCCTAGCCTCCCTCACCAGCCAAATGACCAACATACAAACCATACTGAACCAACTCCCAGCCACCATACTTGTCAACATACCTCAACCATCACCACCTCCACCTCCCTCTACTGGCCCATTCTTCGATGAAGCCTTTTCCTCCTTCACTACAGAAGTGAGAAATCTCATCGTCAATCTTCCCATACCTCCATCTACATCCACCACCACCTCCGTGCCACCACAAGCTTCATCTTCAAGCCCGAAGTATGCCACTAGAGCCGACCTCAAGGCTCTATCCAAGGCACTTATCTCCTCTTTTAACAAGATAAGTGCTAAATTCATCCATCGAGTGGCTCAACCTACCAAGGCTCTCTCCCAGAGCCTTGCTGACCAACAGGCACGCACCACCTCCCTCCTACAAACCATGGAGGCCGATCAAAGAAGAAAGGCCATGAAGGCCTACCTAGTCTCCCACCGCTCAAAGAAGAAGAGAAGCAGAGCTTCATGCTCCGCCAGCCACCCTCAGAAGAGGCCAAGGCATGAGGATCCAGGCCAAGATGATCATGGTCTCGGTCCTCATGAGGGGGAGAACCCGGCTGCTACAACTGAGGAAGCACCATCCGTTGCACTTTCATCATCCCACCAACAAACACAAAACCCACCATCACCCAACCAAGGAACCCAAGCAACAGAACCAGAGGCTTAGCCCTCTGAAGATATACAAAATGTACATGTTCCCCTTGCTACCACACCTGAACCCATCGTGTTGAGTTCCTCAACCGATGAAAATCCATCAACCCCACCAACAGAAACCATCCCACCTTTCACTACCTCACCAACACCAAACCTACCATTAACCCCATCACCAACTGATACACAACCCATAACCCAAACTCAACCCCCAACTGAACTGAACTAACCCAGGTCCAAGCGGACATTCCCTCTTCATCAAGGCACCCTCCACAGAGCTTAGTCAATGAAATAATTAAGAACATGGAGTCGCTAAGGAGACGTCCGGAGATACCACCAAGGGAACCCATCATGATGGAGAATATCCATTAGTACCTATACCACGATCGCAATGAAGGTTTGACTCTCAATCCTCCAGTTCTATTGCCAGAGTCCATGGACCTCCTACACCATAGGTTTGTTAGACAGACTACCCAACCACCACAGGCTGTCTTTTCGAACGATGGGATAAAGATGGTTATGGACATAAAGATGAGGACGTTCGCTAACAGAGCTATAAGATATATCGAGTACACAGTGAAGAGAGCCCTTGGTCAGCTCAGCGACATGATCAAGCAATAAGATTTGGGATGGGAAACAGAGTGATTGTGAAGACGATGGAAATCTTGGTGAAGCATCAAGCCAAGAGTGATTTTCATATTGCTCTTCATTTAGGCATCGAAAGACTCTTATGCACTCCACGTAATGAAGACCTTCCTGGCCTGCAAGAGAAGAGATCTGCTTCTGTCTTGACTCAACCCGAGCTTGGACTTGTCTTCAAGAATGAGTTCGGGATAAAGAAATTTTTTAGACTAACTGACGCATTCAAGTATTCAACCGATACACTTGAGTGGTTTCAAAAAGTTATCAGAGAAAGACTGGGCAGAACTGACATGCCAAGAGAAGATGGGAGTCAACTCATTTATGAGATATCAACAGTCCTCAGTTATCGAAGACTGCTTCTGCGCTTCTATGAAATATCTCAAGGTAGATCATGAATAGAGTTTTAAATTTTTGACTTAAATTGAAATGTCTTTGCTTCCAGTAATGTAAGAATTCATCATCCAATGAAAATTTGGAATTTGATGCTTTTCTTTAGATTAGTCTCTGTTCTTCGATATTGTTCATAGATTAGTTCATGTTTTTTCTTTCATTACTTAGGGGGAGATTCTTAAACCCCATAATTTATAAGTGTAAAAGTAATGAAGAACAATAAGTGATGAAGAACCAAAAAACCGATGAAGACATTAAGGCAAAATTGACCAAGTCCGGAGAACAACCAGAGGGTCGATGAACAACCAGAGATGCGATGGAAAGAGCATCTTCATCACCCATCTGGTCAACAACACTTAGAGTTTTCTTCAGCAATTCAACCAGAGGCATACGATGAAAATATGAAGATAAGGTTGAATCATTATCCCATGGAAGACAGCTGGTGATAACTAGTTGACAGCTGTACTTCAAGTTTATCTTAATTTATAGCTTATCCATAATTTAGATAAACTTTATCTATTAGTAGGAGATTAGCTAGATAGTCTTATTAGTTAATTATCTTCTTATCACTAGTATAAATAGGTGATTAGGCCTATTGTAATTAACGTTGCTTTTTAAGTTTTCATATTGAATAGAGTGAAATTATTGGCACTCAAGATTGTTATTTGAATGTTCATAAATTGTTCTTGAGTGTTCATCATTTTATTCATTCAAACACTATAATTTGGTTATTCTTAACTTAATTATTAGTGTTATTGAGAGATCTAGGATCAACAAATGTACATGAGAGTTGAGTATGAGTTATAAGAAAGGATTACATACCTTAGAAGTCCACACAGAGACTCATGGTTGGACTATACAGATATTCTCTCTTGAAATTTGGAAATTTAAGGAGACAGACACTCTGTATAGTACATATAGAGGCTCTGTATGGTCAACGATCCGGTGTTCCCCCTTGAATTGGGTTGTCTGAGCTTTCTCCCCCTTGAACTATTTTTGGATCACAAAATTATAAGAAGTGTTCTAGCACTTAGAACAAGGTATAGAGACTCTGTATCGGATATACAAAAGCTCTATATGGCAAGGAGATAGAAGATTCAAGCAAAAGGCTCTGCATAGTAGATGCAGAGGCTCTGTCTCATAGACAATAAACTAAATAACCAGGTGTCAAACAAAAATATACTCAAGAAGGATGCTGAGGCTCTATTTGAGTTAATGAAACTTGGGCATACCCAACTTGATAATTGTTGGACCGATAATAGGGAACCGCCCACATGATATTGTCCACTTTGGGCTGCCCCTCTTGACAACAACCCCTCACGGCTTTAAAA
>NC_037544.1:16816826-16824799 GCF_001531365.2 Cynara cardunculus var. scolymus | reverse complement strand
ACCGGCTCGAGGGAACGATGAGGCGGAAGTCCCAAGACTAACATAGAAGTTGAACCTATTTTCATTGAGAGCCTTAGGGGCTGTTTGGTAGCCTCTTAACGGTGACATTAAGAGGGAACCTCTTAATCAGTAAGAGGCTTGGGTTGTTTGGCAAAAAGAAAACAACATCTTAATGGTGACAATAGCCTCTTAATTATTTTGTGCCAAGGCCCTTGCTCAACGATTCAGATCTAACTTGTTCCATTATTACCCTCATCATGTCTCCAGCCGCTCTCTCCTCCCACTCGAGATCCTCATTCCTCATCCCACTTGCTCGTGTTCTCCAGCGTCTTCTCCGTCATCTTCGTTGTCTTCTACATCGTCTCCCACTCGATTTCAGGTATTTCCCTTCTCTCTCCTTTTTCCTTCCTTCTACAATCATAATGTCGATGAACTTAGGGTTTTTTGAAATGCTTATTCCCTCTGCAATCACATTATGGATGAAAGCATAACCCAAATCCACAAGTGAGTGAAACCCTAATTTCTTGTATGAAATCTCATGTTTATGTGCATCATTTTTTTGTTTTTCGAATTGATATGATGAGGTAATCGATTTGATCATTGGTGGATTCAAGTTATTTGTGCAATTTGTAATACTTAACAACAAGTGTGCTTTTTGTTCATTCTTTTTCGATCTTCTTTTAACATATGAGCTAGTTATTTTGGTATCTGCTAGTTCAATACAAAAATAGTAGTAAGTAGTATTTTAGTAATGGATTTAGGAACCCATAGCTCAACCCATGTTTTGGACTTGGAAAATATGTCAAACCGGGAACTTTGTGTTTATGCAGGTTGCTCAGGTGTAAGATTCCTGGATGTAATCTCAAGGCTAGTCCTCATATTGAATCAAGGCTCAAAACATTAAAAAAGCACTGTGATGCAATAACATATATGAAAGATGCATTTGGTATAGAGTGGAGAGGTACATAGTGCACATTAATATGCTATGATGATGATGTATGGGATGAGTGGGTGAAGGTAACCACATCAAACAGAAGAGTGTTGAGGGCTTGAGAAATAAGCCATTTCCTTATTATGATGAGTTGTGCCT
Organism: Cynara cardunculus var. scolymus; assembly: GCF_001531365.2. Lineage (NCBI taxonomy): Eukaryota > Viridiplantae > Streptophyta > Magnoliopsida > Asterales > Asteraceae > Cynara > Cynara cardunculus. The sequence continues at coordinate 16,823,709 of NC_037544.1, read as the reverse complement.
GATATTTGGAAAGAGAAGAGGCAATGAGAAGAGTGTTGAAGATGCATCGGATGCTAATAGAGCCCTGGACGTGTATGAGACTAGTGAAAAACTATCATATTGGAATTTGATTGTTATGTTTTTGTTTATTCTATAATTTGAACAAGTAATGTTATGTTGGTTTGGATTAATATGAAATCTTGTTTTGAACAAGTAATGTTATGTTTGTTTGGATTAATATGAAATATGTAGTTACATTTTCAAAGTAATTGTTTTATTCAGATATCTATCAAACAACTATATTTCATTATGTACTAAATCATACAGAGGGTTAAAATGGTAATTTGTTGTCATTCAGAGAACATTTACCAAACAACCATATTTCATTCAGCACTTAACCATTCTGACCCTCTTAACCATTTTGACCTCTTAACCATTCTCCACAAAACCATTCAGTAACAGCCAAACAGCCCCTTAGTAAAAATGTCAGCAAGTTGATGGTCTGTATTGACAAAGAACATTTCAATCGTACCTACATGGTGTTTGATGAAATGGTAATGCATATTGATGTGTTTTATTTTTGAGTGTTGTACTGGATTCACTGTAATCACAATCACGCTTTCAGTGTCACAGAGGATGGGAATCTTGTCAAACTCAATGTCGTAGTCTTTGAGTTGAATCTTCATCCAAATTACTAGATAACAACAACTTGCCGCAGCTACATACTCTGCTTCTGCAGTTGAAGTAGATACGCAGTTTTGTTTCTTGGATATCCAGCTGATGAGCTTGTTGCCAAGCAGTTGACAGCTTCCAGAAGTGCTCTTTCGATCAAGTTTGCATCTTGCATGATCAGAGTATGTATACATGATAAGATCAAACCAAGAATTCTTAGGATACCAGAGACCTAAAAATTGAGTTCCTTTGAGGTATCGAAAGATTCTTTTGATAGCGGAAAGATGAGATTCCTTAGGATTAGCTTGGTACCTAGCACAGAGACAGGTAGCAAACATGATATCTGGTCGACTAGTCGTGAGATTCAACAGTGGTCCATTCATGCCATGGTAAGTCTTGACATCCACCGGTTTTCCAGATGGACCTGTGTCAAGCTTTGTCCCAGTTGCGATTGGTGTTCTCATGGTGGAAGAGTTATGAAATTAGTACTTCTTTAATATGTCAGAGCCATACTTAACTTGGCTAATGAAGATACCGTCTTCTCTTTGTTTTACTTCTCCCATCATGCTCAATTCAAATTCACTCTCCATTAGAGCAGATAACTTATCACAGTGTCTCTAGTTTGTAGTACCAAATATAATGTCGTCCAGATATATCTGGACTAGAAGCATCTCATGTTTATGCCTCTTAATAAACAAAGTTGTATCGATTTTACCTTTTTCTAAACAATTTGATAAAAATAAAGGACGAAGGACGTTTATACCAGGCTTGTGGAGCTTTTTTGAGTCCATATAGAGCTATGTCAAAATAGTAGAAATACTCTGGGTGTGTGGAACTTTCAAACCTTGGAGGTTGTTGTGCGTAGACTTCCTCCTTCAGCTTACCATTTAGGAAGGCTCACTTAAAGTCCATTTGATAGTCTTGGAATCCTTTATGTGCAGAGAACGTTATGAATAAACTTATAGCTTCTAGCCTTGCAACTAGAGCAAAGGTCTCGTCATAGTCTATGCCTTCATCCAGGTAGTAGCCTTTTGCAACGAGTCTGGCTTTGTTTTTGACTATTATACCATCCTTATTCTTCTTGTTCCTGAAAACCCACTTACAACCAATTACAATTTTATCCTTTGGTAAAGGAACGAGAGTCCATATCTTGTTTCTTTCGAACTGTTGGAGCTCTTCTTGCATGGCATCGACCCAACTAGGATCTTGTAGGGCTTCATGAACTTTCTTGGGCTCTACCATGCTTAGAAAGTTTACGAATAAACAGTCATTTACTGTGGCAGCTCTTGTCTTTACTTCACTTGAAGGTTCACCAATAATTTAATGAAGAGGATGATCTTTTGTCCCCATTGTCATTGGAGCTGGAACAAATGTTGGAGTCATTGGATAATGCTCTACAGGTATGTGTGGCATTTGGCTCATAGAAGGTGATGAGGTCTCTGCTTATTCCCCTCAGATGATGGTATAGATGAACCAGTTTCAGAGACAGAGGTATTGTTCTTTGGGCTCTGATCCAAAGCTTGAGGGCTCTGGTTGTGGAATGTCTTGATCCAAAGTGTTAGAAGGGCCAAAGATAGATGTACTTGCAGTTTGTGGCTCTTCGTGAACACGTGTAAAGTCATCTCTGGGTGCACATGTAGAGATGTCCTCATCACCAAAGAGGTCTTCAAATAGTTGCCTGAGTTCCAGTTCCCTTGACTTCGATAGAGAATTGGAAGTCTTAGAGTTAAGATCGAGTCCAGAGTTGAGGTACTCTGAAGTCACAAGTTCTTTATCATCGAACGAGACATTGATGCTTTCCATGACTGTCTTCGTTCGTAGATTGAAGACTCTGTAGGCCTTGGCATGTGTGAAATATCCTAGAAATTTGCCTTCATTGGCCTTCTATCGAACATGCCAAGGTGATCATGGTCATTTAAGATAAAGCATCTGTAACCAAAGATATGCAAAAATTTAACATTAGGCTTTCTCTGGTTAATGAGTTCATAAGGAGTCTTCATATGTCTCTTAACCACATTTGCTCTATTTTGGATAAAGCACATAGTTGAGATTGCTTCTGCCAAATATGGGTTGGAAGACCAGAGTCTGCAAGCATTGTTCTTGCAGCTTCAACTAATGTTCGATTCTTCCTTTCTACTACACCATTTTGTTGTGGTGCTCTTGCAGTAGAGAAGTTCTGAGATATGCCCTCTTTGTCTTGGTACACATTGATTTTTGCATTCTTGAACTCATTAGCATTGTCACTTCTTAGCTTTTGAATTATGCTCTGTAGTAGGACTTGGATCTTAATCATTAGCTTGATCAGCAGCTCTGGGACATCTGACTTTGCCTTACAAACTCAATCCAAGTATATCTTGTAAATTATTCAATAAGCACAAGGATATACTTCTTGCCAGACAAACTCTGCACAGAGATTGGACCGCAGAGGTCCCCATGAAGCATATGCAGAGGTTCCCATGAGTTTTCTCATTTCACAGGCAAGACAAAGATGGTCCTTTTCAAACTTTATTGCTGATAGTCCGTCAACCATATTGTTTTTCTCAAGCTTCTCTATGTTTTGAAAATTTAAGTGAGAAAGCTTGTGGTGCCAGAGCCATGCCTCTTCACATTTACGAGATATGACACAGAGAGTCTCTAATTTATCTCTTGGTAAGAAGTTCATAAGGTATAGATTACCCTTACGTTTGGCTTTTAGCAACTCTTGACCTGATTCTAACAGTATTGAACAAGATTCCTTCTGGAACTTGACATTATAGCCATAATCACAAAGTTGACTTATGCTCAAAAGGTTATGTTTAAGCCCAGAGCCATAAGCAACTTCAGAGACAGAAACCTTACCTTGGTGAACATCTCCATAGCCTTTGATTTCTCCTTGCATGTTATCCCAGAAAGTTACTCGTCCTCCAATTTTCTCACTGTATGAGGAGAGTAACCTCTTGTTGCCCGTCATGTGTCTTGAGCACCCAGAGTCAAGATACCAAATGTCCACATGCAGCTTCTGCAAAATAAAATATAGGGATTTAGGTACCCATTTCATGATGAGTCCCGATGATTGGACCTTGGAGATTTGATAACAGATTTAGGGAGAGGATCTGTCTCGACACCTGATTTTTTAGACATATGATCTGGTTTGCCAGATTTGGCCTTAGGAGTTTGCTTCTTCTGGGTCCTCTTGAAATTATTCTTCGATGACCTAGAAAGAATACAGTTGGGACTTGAAAGGTGCTGCTTAAATTTTCGCAGTAGAGAAAGACATTTGCATGTATAAACACGGTTTTGATTACAAAATGATTTATTGGATTCATAAAAGAAATTATTACAACCATTCCTAGCATTGTTAGTTCTAATGAACTTCTTATCTAGTTTTGATTGTTTATAAAAGTTGTCCTTTGTCTTCTCTAGACTTCCTTTCTCCCCTGTTACTCCTTTGGCCTTCAGAGGCCTCTCTGAAACAAAGGAATTTAACTTAGAATTAGCAGCGGATTTTCCTTTCTGTTTCGGAGTGAACTTAATTAGCTTTAAAAAATTGGGTTTAGAAACATTCAATGCAGATATGAAAGGTTTATATTTCCAAGCCTTGTTTTCCTTCTCAAGCTCTGGAGAAGACTTGGCTTTTAAGCACATGTCCATGAAAATCAGTACATATGGGAATATTTTTCCACTACTCCATAATTGGAACTGTTAGCTCTCAGTTCCTTAAATGTAAAAGTATAGAAAAAGTAAAACTGCAAGTATTGAAAGAAGATGATATGTCACAGAAGACCATAGAGGACCAACAGCAAAAGATGCACAAGGTACAAGTCTCAAGTGACAGAACCTCTGTCGTGTCTCACAGAGGTTCTAGAACATATCCTCTGCTTTGAAGTGCTTTCAAGTTATATSTAGCAGAGCCTCTGTGATGTCTCACAGAGGGTCTGCAGCATGTCTTCTGTATAGATCTTCTTTAGCTGTTTTACTTAGGTTTATTAGCTACTTGTGCTTATCACGTGTTCTTGTCTGTAATTTTTTTTGATCGAACGGCTTAGATTAATTTACTTTAGGTCGTGTCAGAAAACGGTTACTTGCTTGTATAAATAGCAGCATAGGCCTTTGTAATTCAGTGTGCTTCCAGAATTGTAATTGTCAATATTTTCATCTAATTGAAAATCCTTTGAAGCTTTCTCCTGTGTTCATCATTCGTCTTCATCGTGTTCTTATCGATTTCTACTTGTTTGATTTATTATCTTTTCAGCTGCACTATATATGTCAAACCAATCATTCAAGTAAGTAATCTTTTCCAAGAAATAGAGTTATTCGGTCCTAACAATTGGTATCAGAGCAGGAATCAAATTTTAATTTGATTATTTTTGTTCTTGGTATTCATTCCTTTTTGCTCAAGAATACAGCCGTCTTCTTCATCAGCTTACCCTGTTTTTTCACTGTTTTATCAATCTTMTCCTATTTTCTTTCAATTCTTCTTCATTCAATGGCAAATATGGCCAATACATCGTTTATGAGTAYGGGTTCACAGTCCAAACCTCCTACACTCATTCGTGAGGAAWTTCYTCAATGGAAAATCCGAATGGTGAACTTTCTTGAGGGTATTCATCCGAGGATCTGCGAATTCCTGTACAACCCTCCTTATGTCCCAATGAACCTCATTCCAAGAGTTCCTGCAACTCAAACCACGCCTGAACTACCAGAGCATTACGAGCCACGTCTCGAATCTAACTAGAGCGACGAGGACAAGATAATCGTCGAATTAGGGAACAAATGTAAACGTTTGTTAATCATGGTCATTCCTAATGACATCTTCAAATGTATCGATCACTGTCAACTGTCCATGAACATATGGGCAGAACTGGAGAAATTAATCGAAGGTGGAAGGAAGACGCTAAAGAACAATCCTTCTATTTGCATCGACGAATACTACAGCTTCAAGGCCAAAGAGGGTGAGTCTCTTACGGATACATACGCTAGACTAAACACGTTGATCAGCAACTGTAAAAGGTATGGTATCCCCAGAACAACAGAGGAGAACAACTCACTGTTCTTGAAGAGCCTTGGGGATGAATGGTCGAATATTACAATGTCCATGAAGGCCATCCTAGATCTCGAGACATGGATGTTAGCAGACTTGTTTGGATCTCTCAAGAGTCAAGAGTCCCAAGTTATGCAAATGAAGAGAAATCTAGGTGGCCCTCTGGCTCTAGTTGTAGTGGACGGGTGCTCCGGCAAGGGAAAGGAGGGGAAGGAGGCGAAGAAGGAGAAGAAGAAGAAAAAAATGGTGCTGCTTGCAGATAGTGACAACAGCTCTGAAGAAGAAGAGATCTCCATAAAGGATAATGAAGACTCTTGCATTGATCACAAGAGAACACAGAAAGGGTGGAGACAGGAAGGAGTATAGAAGCTTCAATCGCAGAAGCTTCAAAGAAGGAAATAGATCTGAGAAGAAAGAGAAGGAGCAGAAGCCCTTTCAGAGCGATGAAGAACAGAGGAAGGAAGAGCCCAAGGATGGCTGCTTCAAATGTGGCAAACCTGGCCACTATGCTGCAGATTGCTGGTCCAAAGGACCCAGGGCACCACAGAGGGGTCCAAAAGACGTAGCCTTCTACAGAAAGAAGGCTGAATACTACCAACAGAAGTCACTACTAGCTCAATCTAGTRAGCTAGTCACAGATGAATCCTCTGACGATGATAATCAAAAGGGTCTTCTTGCATGGGAAGACTCAGACATAGAGGATGAACTCTTCTGTGGGATGGYTGATGTTGAGACAGACTCCTTTGTGAGAAAAGATCAAAAGGTATCTACTTCCTCCTCTTCTGATTCTTTTAATTTCTTCACAGAGATTCTTGAAAATCTCGACCAATGTCATTTGGAGCATCAAAGTTCAAAAGAAAATCCTTTGTTTTGTGAAAAAGAAATAAGGTTGCTAACAAAAGAACGAAATCGTTTTTTCAAAATGTTTGAAGAAGAGCAATCCAAGTTTTTAAATCTTGAAAATTCTTCCAMACTAAAGCTAGCCAAGCTTGAAAAGAATTTGAAAACAAAGGTGGAAGAGTTGAGACAGATGGAGCACGAGAAGTGCAATGTTACCTCTGAGAAGGAGTTCTTTCAAAAAGAAAGAGAATTTTTGCATCAAGACGTGCTTGACAGAGAGCTCAAAATAAAGAAATTTCAAGAGGCTCAAAACATTTACAAAAGGATAAAGGTCAACTTGGGCATAAGAGGTCTAGGTTTCTCGGAAATTGA
>NC_037544.1:16805231-16816726 GCF_001531365.2 Cynara cardunculus var. scolymus | reverse complement strand
TATATATATATATATATGTATACAGAAATATATATATATACATATATACATACATCATACATATACACATTCAACATCTAGCTAGATACGAAAATATATATATATATATATATAGAGAGAGAGAGAGAGAGAGATACTTACCGGAATGGTCGGCGGGAAGAGGAGGCGGTGGCGGGAAGTAGGCGGCGGCCGGAGGGAAGCACACGGTGGCGGAAGAGGGAAGCAGTCGGCGGCCGGAGTGAGGAAAAATCGGGGGGAGGGGGGGTTAGGGTTTTCTTTTGCGTGGAGGCTGTGAAAAGAGGGAAGATGAGTTTTTATATCCCGTGGTTTTCGGTGGATTATCGGCGGAGATTTCCGCCGGAAATAATAATTTCATATTTTTTTAAATTATCCTGATTTTCTAGAAAAACTAAAAAAATTGAAATACCAGCGGATTACCGGTCGAAATTTTTCAAAAATTTTTAATTGTTTTAAAATTCAACCGGTTGCGCCTATTTTTTTGAAATTTTCGTTTTCCGACGGAAAATCCGCCGGTAATCCGCCGGTATTTTGAATACATTATTTATATTATTATTATTATTATTAAATTTAAAATCTGATTGTTATTACACTAAAATTATTATTATTATTATTATTATTATTATTATTATTATTATTATTATTATTATTATTATTTATTATTATTATTATTATTATTATATATACGATCCATTAATTTCCAATACGATTCGTTAAAGCCCAATACGGTCCGTTAAAGCCCAATACGGTTCATTAATGTCCAATACGGTCCGTTAAACCCAATACGATCCATTAAAGCTCAATACAGTCCGTTAAAGCTCAATACGATCCATTAATGTCCAATACGATCCATTAAGGCCCAATACGGTCCATTAAAGCAAATACGGTCCGTTAAAGCTCAATACGGCCCGTTTAAGCAAATACGGTCCATTAAAGGCCAATACAATCCATTAAAGGCCAATACGATCCATTAATGTCCAATATAGTCCGTTAAAGCCCAATACAGTCCGTTAAAACCCAATACGGTTTATTAAGGCCTAATATGATCCATTAAAGCAAATACGGTCCGTTAAAGCCCAATACGATCCATTAAAGCCCAATACGATTCATTAATGAACAATACGATCCATTAAGGCCCAATACGGTTCATTAAAGCAAATACGATCCATTAATGTCCAATACGGTCCGTTAAAGCCCAATACGATTCATTAATGAAGAATACAATCCATTAAGACCCAATACGGTCCATTAAAGCAAATACGATCCATTAAGGCCCAATACGGTCCATTAAAGCAAATACGGTCCGCTAAAGCCCAATACGATCCATTTAAGCAAATACGGTCCGTTAAAGCCCAATACGATCCATTAAAGCCCAATACGATTCATTAATGTCCAATACGATTCATTAAGGCTCAATACGGTCCATTAAAGCAAATACGGTCCGTTAAAGCCCAATACGATCCRTTAAAGCCCAATACGATCCATTAAAGCCCAATACGATCCATTAATGTCCAATACGATTAAAAGATTTAATTTTTAATTTTAAAATTTTTTATTATTTTTCTGCCGGAAATCGTTAAATAATTTTTTAAAATTTTAAAAAATGAATTTTCTAAACATATTTCCGACGGATTTATTTTTTTTAAAGATTATTATTTTTTGTTCGGAAAATCTTAAAAGATTAATCTTTGAAAAAAATAAAAAATGAAATTCCAAAAAACATTTCCGGCGGAATTATTTTTTTGAATTTTTTTTAAATTGTCGCCGGAAATCCGCCGGAAAAGGTTAAAAGTTTTTAAAAAAAAATTAAAAATGAATTTTCTAAAAACATTTCTGGCGGAATATTAAAACAAAATAAAAAATAATAATTTCATCGGAAATCCGCCAGAAATGTTTTTAAAAAAATCATTTTTAATTTTTTTTCAAAGATCAATTAATTATAAAAGGTTAATTAACCTTTAATTAAGAATTCCGCCAGAAATACAATCAGTTTAATATTTCCGGCGGAAGTCAATAAAAGTTGACTTTTTTGAAGGTTGACGGAAATCCGCCGGAAATGCCCAGTTTTCTAGTAGTGACAAGATCACCCAAAAAAAAAAAATTTTGAAACAATTTCATCAATAATTGTTGATAAGATCAAATAATAACTGAGCTTAAAATTCATTTTTTTAATCAGTATAATCGTGAAAATAAATAAAACATATTTATTGTGAAAAAACTAAATTAAGAAAAAGCTTTAACTCCTGCGATATTAAAAGTTTCCTTTCTTATGTTTCTAAAATTAACAAAATTTAATACCTTTCAATATTAATCAAAAAACAATGTAAATGACTATTAAACCCTTAATGATCAAAATTAATTAAAAAATCAGAATTTTGCTACTAATCGTAATTAGTTTGCATGGTTTTTAATAATTGAGTGGTTTCAACCTAACCCGCCTCTGTATATATATATAGATGGATACCCACGTCTGTCTCTAAGTTCATCGATTATTTCTCGTTTAGTTCTTGAAGGGTGGCTGTCTCCAACTTCATCGATTCCGGATTGTTCACGTCCAAGGTTTCATATAACTGGTACCTATCTCCATCTCGTTTCACATTCTCTTTTCAGTTTTGATTATTGAACTGTTAGCATATTGTTCTTCCTAATCTTGATATCAGGACATAGTTTTTTTTCCATCCATTCATAGGTATTTGATGAAATTGGTAGTTGTTTGCTTAATGTTCTGTTTACTCAAAAGCTTAACAGTAGACTCAAATCTGTGACCATGCACAACTTACTCTTCTTGTTTTGCTTTACTTACAGTTTGTAAGTTGGTAATGGATCCTATTCCTATTAACTTGTCTGCTGATGAAGTTCTACCAGCAGCTTCTAGGAAGCAAGTAAACTTAAACCCATATTCTCTGGTAAGCCTGTCTGTTAAATGCCAATGTAACTTACTTGTACTGTTTGGGATGATTTTGAAATGATCTTAATGGAAATATGCAATGCAAATGCAAGAGATGTGGGGTTAAATACATTGCTGAAAGTAGTCACGGGACGGGGAACATGCATAGGCATCTTAAGTCTTGCAAGGGAAACAATTATAGAGACGTCGGGCAGCTTATTTTACAATCTAATTTGAATGGTCCATTGGAAAGTAAATCTCCAAGATGAATTGGTGGGAATTGGTATTGCTAGACACAGTCTCCCTCTTCAATTAGTTGAACATGAAGGTATTAGGAGTTGTTTTGCTTACTTGTATCCTGAAGTGAAGTATTTTTTCAAGACAATCCACAAAACTTGACATACTCAAAATGTATTCGATGGAGAAACCTAAGCTTCTTAATTTGTTGCAGTCTGTTTTTGGTAGTACAGCATTAACATCTGATTGTTGGACACATCGACGGATATATGTCATTGACTGCTCACTTTGTTGATAAACTTAACGTTGGTGCTTGCAAAAAAAGAATTTTATCTTTTACTTGCATGCCTTCTCTCCATACCGGTGCTGCTTTGGCTGAAAAAGTTTGTGATTCTACCGATGATGGACTGAAATTTGATTTGTAATGGTGATTATTTCCATGTACGCAGGGTCGGCCTGAGATTTTGGATGTCCACGGCGGAAAGTCAAAAAAATGCCCCTTATACGTGTAAATAAAAATCAAAATAAATTATTTGAAGGGTTTTAGAACCTAGTCAATCTAACAAAAAAGTGCCCCTTAAATATAACAAAAATGATGCAAGGGGGGGGGGGACATAAACCAAAGCCCTGTGTAACAAAAGATAAAGTACATCACCGTTCACCTAAAACGATGTCTTCTTGTTTTTTTTTGAAGCAAAAATATCTATCACTTCGTCATAACTAATATTAGCTAAAAACTTACTCTCAATACTCAAGATTGTTAGCCCGTTCAATCTCTCTTGACTCATGGTAGACCGTAGATACGACTTTAACAACTTTAACTTTGAAAAACTTCTTTCCGCAGATGCTACGGTCACCGGTACGGTCAATAGTATCCTGTAAGCAAGCAAGACATGTGGTGATGTGGAAACATGTCCATTTTCTTTGCGAACTCCATAATTTGTATCGATGTCCAAGCATTTCCACTTTTAGATGCCTCTTCTGGTAGCATTCCCTGCAAAACTTGTAACTCCATAAACAAATATTCGCCATCAATATCAGAATCATTACCATTTGTTAAAGCAAGTTCAAGGTTCAAACAACATTTTTTTAACTCGTCATCATGTAAAGTAACCAAATTTCGCCCATCAAACAAAAAGCCAAACATAGATTCAAATTCTTGCATTTGTTCAAATCTGGTTCGTAACTGCAAAAGAGCCATATCAACTAAAATAAGAAAATAATCAGTTTTAAATATCTCTTGAGCGGATTGTTGTTCTCTCTCCGTATTTGGAATTTCATCAAATTGTTTTTTCCTTGAGAAAAAAACGTTTTACAGCAAACGTTCAATTCCAATATTACTTGCAATCTCTTTAGCTTCACGAATGGCACATGTAAACCCACTTTCCCTATATTTTTCAAAATATTCAACTAATCTCTTTAGATTATGTATTGCAACATCAAGAAGCATATCTTTAGACTGTAACTTCTTGCTGATTAAATTAATTATATACAAAATTTCATGCTAAATAACCAAACTTACAATAAACTCAAAACTTGAAAGCTCACCATTAACCAAAGACTCGGCTTCCCTACACACTCTTCCATCCTCACTTACTTGAGCCAATTGTACTAAAACATCTCTAATTTGTCCAACTTGAGTTTTGATAGCTTTAACACTTTCAATATAACTTTCCCATCGAGTAGTAGATAAAGATTTCAAAGTCAAATCATCAATATATTATAATAAAACAGTCCATCTCTTTGTAGAATTAGAAAAGACATTGTATATGGCTTGACAAGTACCAAAAAAGGKTTTTGCTTTGTGACAAGAATTTGYCATATCACATAAAACTAAATTAAGACTATGACAACCACATGACATATAAAAGGCTCTAGGATTTATATCAAGTAATCTTTTTTGCACACCTTAATGTTTCCCTTGGATCAAATATATTGAAACGAATATCACTAGAAGCATCATCACAAGCACAAACAATTTCATCACTAACATTTTCATTTGCATCACAAGCATTTGCATCAAAAGCATTTGTATCACAAGCATTTGCATCAAAAACATTGGTATCACAAGCATTTGCATCACACACATTTTCATTTTTATCATTAGCATTTCCAGAAGCATTTGGTTGTCTAACAATAAACTTATTTAAAGATCCTTGCAAAGATTGAGCAATTTCTTCTTGCCTTTTCTTTCTTTTCCTATTTTGAGCACCCGATGGTTGTGATCGAGGCAACATAACTTAAGTAGTTAAATTGTTAAAGAAATATACGAGATAAAGAATAGAAAGGTAACACCTGGATTTGGTACTTCGTTGTTTGTGTTGTGAAATTGCCAAGAAAGTGGAACTATTAAGCAACCTGGACAAATTGATAAATGAGAAAACATAAGCATCTGTAAAACATTAACAAATGGTTGTCATTTGTTTCTAAATTCTAATTTTGTGATTTCACTGGTTTGTAACAAGTGAAACAAAAATAATCAATGAGTCTGGTGTGAGTCAAACAAATTAAAATAGTCCAACAAAACACTGTTACTGGCTTACTGCTTCCCGTATGGCTCAAATAAAATTCAACCACTTGTATGGCTCAAATAAAATTCAAGGCAAATGGTTGTCATTGGTAAAACAGTAAAACAGCCCAACAAAGCACAATCAAAGAATCACAGCTTCTAAGCACTAAGCAGACTAAGCTAGTTTCATACTTTCATTATTAGGTTTCCCAATCAAACAACTTTAAAAATTTTAAAAATAAAGTAAATAAAATAACCAAATAAGTACTATAATAACCTAAGTTAAAGACTTAAATATTAAATCCCTAACCTCAATGTCAATGGCTCAACAGTCAACACAAGACTACAAGAGAGAGGGCGATGGGCGAGAGCGACCAGCGACAAGAGGCAGCCGCAGACGGCAGACGGCCGTCGATAGTCGAGAGCGTCGAGCGAGAGCGTCGAGCGAGAGCGTCGAGCGAGAGCGTCGAGCGAGAGCGTCGAGCGAGAGCGTCGAGCCAGCCGATTGCAAAAGGATTTCGATTTCTGTTGCGAGAGCGAGAGGCGAGAACGAGCGAGGATGAATGGATGATGGACATGGACCGGTAAGTGGAATGGACTAAGGTTAAGAAGGCTAACGGTAATATTTTTTTTAAGGCCCAAATACAAACTGAACATATATACATATACATTAGGCTTAAGAATTTTTGATGCCCTTAGGATTTTTGATGCCCTGGGCCGTCGCCACTTGGGCCGGCCCTGGTGATTTGCCCATCCGTTGGAATTCTGCATTTCACATGTTAGATGGTGCATTATTTTACAAAAAATCACTTCTCCATTTAGCAAAGACCGATGCTAATTTTGTTCATTGCCCAACTTCTGATGAGTGGACGAAGATTGAAGAATTTGCTAGTTTTCCATGAAGTGACAGTAAAGTTTCCGGGTTCTAAGTATCCAACCTCCAATCTTTAATTTCCTAATGTTTTCAAAATAAGATTGCTTCCGATAGACGAGATGACTAATATGATGAACTTGAATTTTGACAAGTATTGGCGTGATTTTAGTACCATCATGGGTATTGTCGTTTTCGATCCCCATTACAAGTTTCAAGTTATTGATTAGGCTCTCGAAAAAATATATGGGTCTTCTTCTTCTTCTTCCAAGATTGAGTTGGATTTGTTTAAGGAAAAACTTTGATGAGTATGCATCTTCTACCACATCCAGGGGCAATCAAAGCTCATGTCGTGCAGCCACAATACTATGCCCGACATAGACATATATGACGGTAATAAACTTTCCTTAATTGATTTTGTGAATTTAATTTTTTGTTTGTACCTTGGCTAAGTTATGCCTTTTTATCAGGATTTGATGAGTTCTCTAACTGTGAGTTCACCATCAGTGGTAAATCTGAGCTGCAATCTTACTTAGAGGAGCCGAGATTACCTCGCATAGATGATTTCAATGTGTTGGAGTATTGGAAACCCCTTCAAGGATGGTATCCCATTGTATCTCAAATGGCTAGAGATATTTTGGCCATCCCAATATCTACCGTTGCTTCTGAATCGACTTTTAGTATTGGAGGACGAGTTATTGATGCCTATTGGAGTTCGTTGAAAGCAGAAACCGTTGAATCATTGGTTTGTCTTAAACACTGAGTTTTTAATAAAGGTAACGTTTACCTGGTAAACATTTAATTCTAAATTTTAACTTAATTTAAACATTTCTTTTACTCATTTTAGCATCAATGCATTCAAATGAAGAGGAGCTATGCAATTGGCTTTTAAGATTAAAGGATGACGATGACTGTGAAGAATCAAAGTCTGGCTAAAGAGGAGCTATGTTTTGATTTTGTTATAACTTAGAACTTAAAAAGATTTTTGGGGTTGATATATTTTTATGCTTTGGATTTTTAATGTTTTGGATTTGGATTTCTACAAGTTTGAACTATAAAATTTGAATTTCTAGTGCTTTCATTTTTCGATCTTTAAGTTTTAATTTTATAAATGTTAAACACTTTAGCAGGCTTAAGAGGATAAACGGGTTAATAGTATCGTGTCGGGTTAAGCAGGTTAAATTCGGTCGTTTTAGGTTGAGATTTTCTTATCCGTTTATTAAGCGTGTCGTGTTCGGGTTAGGCACTCTCGACTCCTTAATTTTGAACCCGACACGACACGTTTGCCAAGTCTACCAATTATAATAAAAACGTATTTTTTAGTGCATTTGATTGACCAAATTCTTCAAAAAAAATATTTTTTATATGTTTAGAAATCAATTTTTAAAAAAAATAAAATTAAGTGGGATCAATTTAGGCTTGACTTGGAACCGGGACCGCGACCGGTACTGAGCCATCCCTTTTTGACCGGGACCGGTCCGGATTGTCAATGTTTCGGTCCGGGACTGATTCGGACATGACCCGGCTTGGGACCGGTTTTTGACCATTAATGGTAGTACTTAGTTATGGTGCGAAGGGCGGTGGTAGGGTGGTTTTGATTGGGGTGGTTGGGAGTAGGGTTGGGGGGGGGGGGGGGGTGGGGTGTAGGGGTGAGGGTGGTAGTGCTTGGGCGGGGTTGATGATTGAACATGATGGTAGGATAGTGGGATCATGTGAAATCACTATTTTGAAGAAAAGATGGAAGATTTGTATGATGAAGGAGATTTAATAGTAGTTAAGAGGTGGTCAGGAATCCAACCCAAAAATTAGATGATAAAATTTACATTGAAGTCAACAAGGAGATTTTATTTATGAACAACTTTGAGCATTCATTTTGTATTTGATATATTCATTTTTTGACTTCTAAATTGAGCAATAGATATTGAAAGTAGTTTTCCCTGGGACTAAGAGGCTGTTTATCCAGAAAGTGTTTATCAATAAGAGCCAACTCTTTTCACTTAATTTATTGGGTAAATTTTAGTCCATTAAAACAACGTCATATGCAACATTTTTATCGATAAATGGTTACGAGATAATAGGACCGTCCATACGGAGTGGGGCGCACACCCAAGGCCCACAAGAAACAAGGTCCATATTTTTTTAGCATATGCTATATATTATATAGTAGTAATTCAAGAAATTAGTAAATAAAACAAACATTTTTTTAGTATATAATAGGACCCAAAAGAAGTTTAGCATTATGTCAAGAGCCCAAACATACATAATTAATTATATTAGAGAAAAAAATATGTAAAAAGTTAATTGGTCATTCATTTTACAGTATTATTTTCTATAAGTTTTTTATATGGTACCATAATCTAAAACTACTTTGCGTAAAAAAAAACCTTGATAGATTCTCTATCATCATCTCCCAATGACTTTTTTTTATTATTTCATCCACATGAATTCTATTTTTGTGTTATAATATAATAGAATTTTTTTTATTAACCTGAATATCCAATCCGCTATGCGAGCCGACTAATCCCAGGACGACCACCTGCTTTGCAGGTAGCCCAGAGTCACCACATTTGAACCTTCGTGGCTACTAAGAGATTTTTATTCCTCTTTGAATTCGAACTTAAGACCTCCAAACACTTTTGACCTTTGGAGCCCAAACTCAAATCAATACTGCACCAACCTTGTGGTTGAATATAATAGATTTTTTGTTATTATGAAAACTCCTACCCCTGTAAAAAAAAATTATCAGCCATATAAGATGATCCAACTTATGTTTATATTTAGAATTTCAAAATTACCCTTGTTTTTTCATATATTATTGACTCCTTGTTATCTAATATTAGGTACATGAATCTTAAGTACTCTCATATCCCTAAAACAAGAATAAAATATCAAACTATAATTAACATGAGGCTTTTGATTCTAAGATTGATGGTTCCTAAAAAAAGTTTGTTTTAAGCCTCAAAATTTAAAATGGTGGTGAAAACATTAACATGAGATGATATGAAAACTCAACTGATTTATACTGATTCACATAGAGTGTTACGTCGAATAGTCAACACGGTAACACCAAATTATGTCAAGTTATATATATTAAAGGTATACCATATGATGTGTTTGACACCGGAACTGATTGTCATATCTATATAAATGATATGAAAGATAATATTAATATAGAAATAATTATTACATCTAGGAATACTAGAAAAAATGGTTTATGTTATTAGTATTTCTTGAGTTCAATATTATTTTTATGATAGAAACAACATATTGAAAAAAAATATGTACTTATTGAGGGCCTTTTTTTATATCTCACGTTGAACCTATAAAATGTTAGGAACGAACCTGCCATATAAGAATCGTCATTCTTATATACTGGATAAGACTCTCAATCTTTATTATTGATTTTACTAGATAAGATTCTTAATAGTTGTAGGTTGATCCGTGAAGGCAAAAAAATCTGGTATGCATTTATCACTTAAAAATTGGATGAATCAAAGGTTTTATTGTTCGTTGTCATCCATGTGTTGGTTCATAATGGATGAGTTGATTGACAACTTATTGATGCATTCATTGAAAGTCTACAGAAAAAGAAAAGGAAACCGTTTCCTTGGGCTAAACGACCATTATTTTTATTAAATTGATTTTTTAATTATTTTCTTTCATAAATTGATTTCTTAATTGTTATTTTTTTGGATTGATCAAAATATCACTATAATCGTAATACTTAGGTTCACAATAATGTGATAACCGGATCCTGGTTATCACCCAAGGTAAATAATATGTGATTATATGATTAAATGATTACGTGATAGCATGATAAATTGATACGTTTAGTCATGCTGGTATGTGAAAATTATGTGCATAATGTGATTATGTGTATGAAAATATATACATGGTATATGTGCTTGAAATGGATGTGTATATATTTTTATATATATGCATAGTGTATATGTGCATACATGTATGGTAAGGGCGGYTTAGCCGCCTTACCTTATTTAGAAAGTATAAATATGARGGTGAGACCCTCATATCTCTTTTGCTTGCCATTTTTTGAAGAAGTGTGTAAAAGTTTAAAGTGAGGTTGACCGGATTGCAAGTGCCTGATTTCAAGAAGTTGAATCTCATTTGATTGCATAAGGTGAGTAATTTCTAAACTCTTTTGCATAAAATTATTATTGGTTTTGTATGTGTGAAGTCCATATAATCACTGATCAATCTTCGTTTAGCTTCATAACAATGGCAGATCTAAGATTTAACAATAAGAACACATTAAGAACTTTGAGAGGAAAAGTCAACCACTCAATCTTGGTCAAACCTCTATTACGTATGATTATTACAAATGAATTCTCCTCTTTTTCTAATTACAAAACACTAACCACTATTTATATGGTCAACATATCTAAACAATAGTCAAAGTCAAACTCTAAAGAAAAGTCAAACACGCTGACTTTTTACAATTATAGACTATTTATAAACTTTCAAGACGAATACAATTAATACTGATTTCTCAATCCTAACATTCTCCCCCTTTGTATTCAGACTTGAAAGAAAATTTTGCGCTTTGAGTCCTTGTTTGAACTTTGAAACTTTATGCACAATATGTCTTCTTCAAATGAAACCTTCAACTTGAAATCTTCAAGCAATCAACTGTTGAGAAAGATCTTCTAGCATTCTCCTCCTCGAATGTAGAATCACGGTGATCTTCTCTTTTGACAATATAGATCAAAAATAATCTTCAGAAACACTGTACAAGATTTGATCTTCAAAGGATCTTCAGAAAACAAGTCTTCAGTAAACTTTTGTGAAAAATGATCTTCACATTCAACATCTCTCAGTCATTGTAATACACAAATAATCTTTCTTTAATCATCTTCAGTCGCACTTCTTCTTTTGAGTCTTTTGCCATTTTCGAAGTTACTCCCCCTTGATCTTTGCATCAGATTCCCTTTAACAATGTTCGGAAATGAATATTT
>NC_037544.1:16795572-16805131 GCF_001531365.2 Cynara cardunculus var. scolymus | reverse complement strand
CTCCTCCTTCTTCTCCTCCTTCTTCTCTTCCTTCTTCTTCTCCTCCTTCTTCTCCTCCTTCTTCTTCTCCTTCTCCTTCTCCTTCTCCTTCTTCTTCTCCTCCTTCTTCTTCTCCTCCTTCTTCTCCTCCTTCTTCTTCTCCATCTTCTTCTTCTTCTTTAACCATATTCGACAACATATTCGACAACATATTCTAGATGCTTAAGAAAACTAAGCCTTACTCTTTGAGGCGGTTAACTACCCTGAAAACGCAAATGCTTTAACCATGTTTGCACCCTCCACCTCAGAAGCTGAATCTTTTTTTTCTCTACCTCTCACCTATGAACCCCTATATCTCTTTGCAACACCTACCCTCAACCCCTCAATCTATCTTCCTTCCTCTAAAACCTTCAAGGATAATGAAGATGAAGATGAAGCCTGCAATCTCATCCCCATGAAGTCGTCAAGACAACCTGTATTCTCCGAGGTTGAAGAAGATTTAAGTATGACTCAACTTCTAAGTCAACTTAATCAAGAGCTAAACAAGAGCTGAAGCAACATCAGCAACAACTACAAGACAATCTAGAGTTAGACATGACTCTAGCTGAACAAGCTCATGCAGAAGAGATGTTCATGCAAAATGATCCTCTTAGTGCTCAAGCCCTACTCTTGGAAGAAGCTGAACATAAAAGACAAAGGGTGCTGAAGCTGAAGGATCATGATCTGAATTGGTGCAAAGAAAGGATTGAAACAAGAATGAGCCCTCAGAGGATTTCAAACATCACAATCAGTGAATGAATGAATGATGGTGGCTTTCTAGTTTATATGGTCATCATATAAGAGAACAATGATGCTGTCACTGAGTATCCCTCCTTTCTCAATCAGTATGGTTTCTATGAATGGCTCAAGAATCGACATGCAATTCAAAAGTCCAAATCTAAGGCTTAAATTGAAGAAGTTCTAAATGAAATATTCAACAAAGTGTTGAAAATCGTCGAGGTTCCTCCTCGGTCGTAAAAGTCCTCTCGAAGAAGAAACCTTTATGATCCTGGAGAAGGTTCGTCCCACATAAACGAGCAAGAAACAATATTTTCAGTGGATGAGTTCTTCAAGAACATGAAGAATCCAGATATCTCAATGTTGAATCTGTCATTGCCTGAAAAGGGACCCTTTATCCCAATACAGTGCATGTGAAACCTGAATATGGACTTATGTTCATTAACTATGATGGTCAATACAGGTTTCAGCGAGTATCCGAGCTCCATCTCTGCCTAATGGATCATTTAGAATATCTTCGAACTTGGCTGAACGAAGATATCATTGGAGAGATGATGGATCACAGGATTCAAAAGGAAATAATCAGAGGAAAGATTCGAGGAGAAGATGTCCCTGAATACATCAACATCAACAATCTAGATTAGGAAACCTTTCAATCTTGTAAACCTTGTATATCTTTTATCTTTTCTTTCAATGTATATCTTTTATGTATTAACCCTATGAAAACCAATTGTAATCATTTGTAATATTTTGTCTTGAATAATATTTCAATATAATGATTGATTCACTGAAAAAGATCCCAAAAAAGAATAAATGGAACATGCATTTATGAGTTCTATTTATCCTTTACATTCTCTGACACCTTTCTTGTCAGTGAATATGCTCTTAATGTTAAGTTACCTATATTATGCAAATTCATTCTTTCCTTGTAATCCTTTACAAAGAAGTGAACTTTCATAATGAACTCTATCATTGAAAAAGATCCCAAAACAATAAAAAGAGAAATGTATACTAGTACCTTTTTCCATACTATAACAACTAAGCATAATGTTGCTTTATCATCATCAAATAGGGGGAGATTGTTGATCCTCTCTCTTAACGATTTGATGATGATCCTTTTTATCAAACGAAAAGTACTTAGTTCTCTTTATTCAGTTTCAACGATCATCACTGAGTCTGTTCAGTGATCGCTAAACATGTGTTGTATTTCTCAAGAGACAAGTATTCTTCAAGAAGACAAAACTCACACCACAAGAACTTTCAGTAATATCCAAGATAAAGTTGAAGATAGAGACAAGTGTTCATGATCTGATGTGGTTTCAGTGATAACAAGCCTATCTACAAGCATGTGTGAAGTCTACTCAAGATTTAGCATGCATTAAAGAAGCCTTAAGAGTTATTCTAGTGTCAGGGATCATATCTTGTTGATCAAGATTAGTTTTTGTCTTATCCTCCTACACACAAAGGACAAACCCATACCTCTCAAAGTAAACACTCGTACAAAGTCACCCTATTGTCTCCAAACATGATTTCCTAATTTGTGAAAGACCACTATTCATATACGACCAAAATCCTGTATATCTGAAGACAATCACCTCTAGAAGCTTGCTACATGCCTTGTACTGTCTGACTTGCATTTAATGCAATGTGTATAAATAGCCATGAAGACTCTTCTCTTCATATGAGATCTCAGATCATCAAATACTCAAGAAGAGACACATACAAGCACAAACTTCTTAACCTTGTGATGTTACGTTTACTTCAAGTGAAGAACTCCAACTAAGCTTTCTCTCTAGCGAAGTTATTGCTTCTTCTTTTAACAAGTCTTTTATTCCTTGCTTTTTGTATCTTGTGTGTTCCTTAGATTGTTTTAGATAAGTTATGTATCTTGTCTTATTCTGTAAATAATCTGTAAACTCTATATTGATCTTCTTTTATCAATAATGGATTTTAAAAAGTGAAAAATCTGTGTGTTTGTATTCATCCCCTCTTCTACAAACTGTTACCTTTAAACTCTTGTAGATCCATCTGGACCAACAATTCCATTGAATTTCTTAATGATATGTCCACAAATTGACAACCCGAAAGCTATATAGAAGATGATGGTTAACCGTCTACATTCTCTACTGAACGAATTGGAAATCTAGCCACTTATATGGCTAATAAGGAACAACTTCGTGATAGGGAAGCACATGATGCTCTAAAAAATGATTTGATCGAACATATATGGCAAAAATTCTCATTGATAATTAATTATGTCTTTTAGATATGTAATTTCGTACTTTTTTGTAACTTGTTTTATTTATTTTCAATTGTATGTTTTTCTAATTATAATTATGTTTTAAAATCTCGTTTTGCATTTTATCTGATTTTTATATTCAAGAATAATAAAAAAGAATATTTTAGATATAATAAAATATATACATATTTTAAAAATATTTGAGATTGGGTTAGATCACTAATAAACCATAAGAAATGTAAGATTGGAAATTAGGTAGATAGAAGAGAGAGAAATTAAATTTTTAATAGAGATTGAGTTGGATTGGATTGTGGTTAAAAGATAGTCTAATGGCTATTAGTTATGCTATAGGCAACTATAAGCCATGTAGGTAAAGATTTCGTTGTTGTCACTTTGTTTTGCTTTCTTCGCTCTCGATCTTCAACCAATGTGATGATTTTGCTCTTGATTTTCTTTATATCTTAACATTTAGTTATTTTTCGATAATATTGCCTTAATTTAATGATTTTAATTTTGATTTTGATGCAGTCACAAATGTGCACAACATCAATGGTTTTTTGGAATCATATTTTTCCCATAGATTTTCACAACTTCTGACTATATTCAAGCTTATGAAGATATAGAACCAACAACTTTTAAGATTATTAATAACTGAATGTGAGTGAAGGTTTTTTTTCTCTCTTTTATAATTTCATTTTTTGTATGACGTTTCTTACAACTTCATTGCTTTTTTTATTAACAATCTGGTAGTTTTTATCGACATCTACATTGACGTTGGATTCATCGTTCTTAATAAGAATCAAGAAATGTTGTCACATCTTTCTTGGCTTCAAATCTGTAACTGAAGTTCGTGTCTTGATTTTGGATTTACTGATGGTTGTTTTTTGTGTTTTAAGTTGAAGAAATCCCAAATGGTTGGCTTCTTGGTACCTCTATTTTTTTGCTTTTGTTTTTCATGTAGTGGTTACAGCTTATGATTTGAGCTCATACTCTTCTAACTTGTAAGTTTACTTTTGTCTTGATGCCCTTAAGAAAGCCATTGTGTTAGTTGGGGAAACTATGATCACTAAAGCTCGATCCAATGGACACCCAAACTGGATCATAGCACATATTTTTCTGTCAACAATACTTTGATCCTGGGATCCCACTACTAAAGGCATTCTATGGAGACGAAGCAGTTGTGCTTCTTGCAAGTGACACCTAACTTATCATTATAAAGGATTTATATAACAAGCAACATATTCAATAATAATAATAGTGGTGATGATGATAGTGATGATGATGATGATGGTGATGGTGATGATGATGATGATGATGGTGATGATGATGATGGTGATGGTGATGGTGATGATGATGGTGATGGTGATGATGATGGTTATGATGATGGTGATGATGATGATGATGATGATGATGATGATGCTGGTGCTGGTGCTGGTGCTGGTGCTGGTGCTGGTGCTGGTGCTGGTGCTGGTGCTGGTGCTGGTGCTGGTGCTGGTGCTGATGATGATGATGATGATGAGCCTAGTCATAACCAAATTCAATAACCTTAAACTCAAACTCCTTAACGATATCAATAATTTAACATGGGATAACTAGAATAATAAAACCATGAAGCTTTCACCTTAATTTATCGACAAGAATCATAGAATACACTATTAATGGATCGAAGTCTCAAGCATACAAAGTCTTTAAAACACGACATCCCATAAACACAAAAGATTTCAGATAACATCTTGATAACCTCCACTTTTGTGGATGAATACCGTGATCAAGATTCCACAGAATGGATAATCACTACATTTGATTACCCGCATATTGAAAGAATGTAGATATTCGTACCTTGGAAGTGTTAGAAATAGTCACAAGAGACTTGAGGCTTATGAACGGTTCTCTCCTTCCGGGTTACCTACACTTGTTAGAAAGAAAAAAAAAACCTTTAGACGACTTTCGATAACAATTCTTATCAATTTCAAGTTCCTACAAGCCCTTATAGATAAAAAGATCCTACAGACCTTCAAATGTGCTTAAAATACCCTTAGGACACTTAATAAACACTCAATACAATTAATAGAACCCTAAACAAAATTTGTAAAAATCTAATCTATACATATCAAAACAGTAGCTAACATATTCTTAACACCTAAAGTTTAAGTTTTTTTTCTCATACTTAGAAGATAAACAGAACTTTAATGCAAAAAAGAAACTTGTAGATATACCTCTTAGGATATCAAAAAAACTAGATTCATATAATTTGGAGCTCTAGTATAATTACTACAGAATTTACACTAACAGAGTGAAATTTCGAAGCTGCAGAACAGGGCTGGGAAAACCAATGTTTTCGAGTTTCTTAAACTATGAACTAGGTTTTGGTGTAAACTACAAAGTTGTAGTACACTCATAGATCTTTCTGTTCATATAAATAAAATCTTATTTGAACAAACGGTTGATTTTATACGAATTTTCAAACTTACTGAATTGAATCTGTCACTTCCAACAACACCAATCTTGAAGAAATTCCACCTCAATTCATCAATCTTTCACCTATATTCATGAATATACTTAGGGGGTGTTTGGTTCATGGAATTTGGTGGAATTGGAAGGAATTGGAATGTCCAAATCTTTGACCAAATTCCAAATACCATGTTCGGTTCACATAATAGATGTGAAGAAATCCTTCTAATTCTAACAAATTCCTTAATTCATTGATTTCACAATTCCACCGCATATACCACAGATTTCAAATTCCAATCCGACAAATTCCTTAGCCCTCATCCATTCATCGATACTGTATCTCGATTTGCTCTGTTCTGCTATGCTCGATCTCGTTTAAAACTAAGAATGACAACGGGCCAGGTTCGGGCCGATTATTGGTATCCCCGTCCCCGTGACATCCCCGATCCCCGTCGGGGATCCCCATCGGGTCCCTGTGGTTTCTTCGATCCCCGTTGGGGAACCCGTTAAGGTAAAAATCCTCTTTTTCCCGTTCACCGTTGGTTTTAATCGAACCCGAAACCGAAACCCACAACAGATCTAAAAAAGATTACAATATGTTAATTTTCACAACTAAAAGTAAATTACACATTGTTTAAAGATGCAAATTTAAATATCTCAAACATAATCGAACCAATTACAAACAATGTATTAGATTACAATATAAAGTAAACAGAACTTCAAACATCATACAACTAAAATCACGATTTCACAATTAGACAAATAACCTAGACTTTTTCGTGAGCCTTATTTGGGTTGTTGAAGTAAAGTGGATAAAAGTTTTTTAAATTTTAATGTTACTATTTACATTTAATGATATTATATATATATATAAATTAAAATTAATATATATACACATATCAGGCCGGGTCAGGCCGATGATCACCGTCCCCGCCCCCGTCTCCTTTAAAATCCCCGAATTTGTCCCCGATCCCCTCCCCGTCCCCGATAAAATGTCCCCGAACCCAGCCCGAAATTTTTCGTTTTCGGTTTTCACCATCGGTTTCGGTTTTTTTGCCTGTAATTTTCCCTTTGAATTCCGTGAACGAAACAAAAAAAATTCCAATTCCGTTAAGAATTCCATACCAATTCCATTCAACCAAACGCAATCAAAAGACAAGATCAAATTCCATCAAATTTCATTCCATTCCCTCAAAATCAAATTCATTTGATGAATTTCAATTCCATCGAATTCCATTCTGCGAACCAAACGCCCCCTTAGGGTTTAACCCATTTTCCCCAAAGAAGAAGAAATCACAAGAAAAAAAAAATTTAAACCATAAACATACCTTACTTTGAGTCCTAATTCCAAATATAGCCTATAATCTTCAAAGATCTTGGAATTCCTTAAGAGATTTGAGATTTATAGTTGAATTTTAGTGTTTCTAGAGAGAAGGTGGGCAAAACCAAATAAACCTTAAGAGAAATCTGATTTTGGGTTTTAAAATAAAATCAAATATATAATTACAATATTTACCATCTAACCCTTGATCTTAAACTTATTCTCAAATTAACCCTACTTTAGCAATTCCTTTACAATTTGGTCCTAACCAAGATTGTTTCAACCAACAATGGAACTTAAAAAAATATAAAAAGAACTTGCCTTAATGAACAACTCTTGAATACTAAGATACAAGTCAACAAAACACGATTTCAAAAATTGAACATAATTGGGCTTTCGGCTATAAGATTAGATTTTATAAATACGGGGTATTATACTGATGAAGCTATTTTCCCAACTACCCTATATCTTGACCTCAAACCCAACAACCACCATCTAAACCTTGAAATGCCTCCTGAATAACCGATTATCCTTGAAAATCCTAAAAGACCACAAAATAGCCTATGCGTTAACCACAACTAATGTTCCGCTAGTGTATATGCAACAATTCTGGCATACACTATCGTTCATCAAAGATGGATTTTTTTATTTGAAGGACATGTTGATCATTTCCTAGGCCATCTAACGCTGAAAAGATTTCAGAGAATTCTGAACATGCCAAAACCTGATTTTGTACCTGGCAAAGATGACTATGATGAATTTATATCTGATGAAGAGCTCAGTGCTGACATCAAAAGGATGGGATATTCTGCAATTCTCAACCATCCATCGCAGTTCAAATGCAAATTTCTACCTTTTGTATGACATCTACTGTTCTCCATCCTGAATAGGTGCCTTAGCTCAAAGACTGCGTGAGTAGACACATTCATCATAGCGTTTCTTAGAATTTTCCATGGCATAGGGTTCAACAAACACTATGACTATGCGATAGTCATCTGGAATGAGCTTGCGGATCTGGTTCATGCAAAAAGATTCCCCTCAAAAGCAAGAAAACTTGTTCCATTTCAACATTTTCTACAGCTGATCATCAAATCTATTATGCGGTCTAATAAATATATTCCTTCAAGAGTTGGCAGCACGTCCGATCCAGATTATGAGATGCAATTCTTAAAAACCCATGCTGAATTCAAAGATGTGGATTCTATTATGAACATTCCTGATGAACCACTTGCCTATGCCGATCAAAGTTCTCAATATGTGATAGAATATAGGAGAAAGCCAGTTCCTATAGTCCACCCAGAGACGGAGGGACTTACCCATAGAACAACCCATGCCTCAGTTGAGCATAGCGAGGGTCTAGGTCTAGACAAATGCGTTCATTTACATGGGGTATTTGAACAGGGTTGTAAGCTGAGGAAAAATGTAATGCAGAGACTCTGATCAGGCAACTTCTGAAGGCGGTGCTTTCTCAACTTCTTCAAGTTTGGAAGACACTGAAACTGATTATGATATTCATGATGATCAAGCTGGCAATGATATTGATGATGATGATAATGATGATGATGATGATGATAATGACAACAATGATGATATAATCAAAGTTCGGACGGAGCTAAACATATGAATGTTGAAGATCATCAACCATTAGAATTCAAGTTTCCATGATGCTATTCAGAGTTTGATTATGAAGGAGAAATTGATACTATTATGGAGTCGTTAAGGATGGAAGAGGGAGAATTAGTTGAAAATCAGAGAGGTTGTGCAAGTGGGAAGAAAACTATGGAGAGAGGGTGACAGGAACAGAAGAAGAAATATCAATTTCTACCTAAACTTTCAGGAGAAGACGGGTAACCACATCTACTATTGACATTCATTCATTGAATGTTGACATTGAAGAAGACATAGTCCACCCAACTATGCAAATGCACACCCTCTTAGCCACTCTGATGCCTCTCAACATGTATCAGTTTCATCTTCTGACGGGGAGTTAGCACATAATCTTATATGTTTCTCATTTGGAGTGTTGGTCCCGTAAGGGTCTACAAGAATAGAAACAGTTTGTAGAAGGGGAGGGGATAAATACAAACACAATATTTTCAAATTTAAAATATATATTGATAGAGAAGATCAATACAGATTTTACAAGACTGTTTGTGAAAAGATAAGGTAAAGAAAAGCTATCTAAACAATCTTTGGATACACACAGATCTTTAGCAAATACAAGAAAAGAGATTGCTAAAGGGAAGATCCTTTACTTAAGCTAGAAGATSCTTGAAGTAAGAATAGGATAGCAGAGAGATGCGTACACTCTGCATGGAGAAGAAACACTTCTATTTATACCCAGTGCATTAAATGAACATTTAATGCAATATGGTAGGTTTAGAGTGCGTGTCAAGCCTTAAGAGGAAGGCTTGTCCTTTGCTACAGTGAATATTATAAAAGCACTATTTTAGAGCAGACATCCTTGCCTAAAGCTGGTGGACAAAGAGTCGACTAATAGGCTCCGTACCGTACTAACTTTTGCAAGGGTATGGGTTTGTCCTTTGTGTGCATAAGGACAAGACAACAACAATCGTGCTAAGCAAGCTTCCTTTGATCACTGAATGCTGGAATGACCTGGAGGTCTCATCATCATTCGCTGAAGCTAGAGCAGTCTTCACACATATGTAGTCAGGCTTGTAATCACTAAATACCGCTTCAGATCACGTATTCGCAAGTCT
This sequence comes from Cynara cardunculus var. scolymus, assembly GCF_001531365.2. Lineage (NCBI taxonomy): Eukaryota > Viridiplantae > Streptophyta > Magnoliopsida > Asterales > Asteraceae > Cynara > Cynara cardunculus. The sequence continues at coordinate 16,795,644 of NC_037544.1, read as the reverse complement.
CTAATCTTTAGTTTCAGTCTTCGACGTTCGCTGAAGGTTCTTTGGTGTGAGTGTTGTCTTCTTGAAGTATTG
>NC_037544.1:16792091-16795060 GCF_001531365.2 Cynara cardunculus var. scolymus | reverse complement strand
ATAGAAAAAGAATTACAAGGAAAAGTGGATTGTTGTTATAAAGAGAATCTTATTCTAGAACACTTAGATCTATGTGATCAGGTACATTTTCACCAAGGTTTCTTCGACGTAGGAATTCCCTTTGTATCTTCAGATCGATGAATTTTCCAGGCATGCTATAATCTATCCAGAGCAAGAGATAAACCAAGTGATCCATTGGACATAAATGTAGCTCTGACATTCTCTAAAATCTGACTTCACCTTCATAGTCAAGGAATATAACTCCTAACTTAGGTTTAAAATGCATAGAGTTGGGTGTATAGGGACCCTTATCTGGCAAGTCAAGATTCAGCATAGAAATGTCAGTACTCATATGACCCTTCAGGACTTCATCTAAGGAGAACCTTGTTTCATGGTCGTTCCTTAGGAATGGTCCTTCATTAGGATCATAGAGCTTTAATTTCTTCTTCCCACCTTTCTTCAGAGTTGGCCTGTCAGGGACCTTGACATACCTGGACATCTTTTTGATGAGTTCGTTGATGGTGTCCTCGATAAGTGTCTTGTGTCTCGACTTGGATTGCTGAATGGCTTGTCTGATCTCCATCCATTCGCTGTATCCATAGCAGCCAAGGTAGGAAGGGTACTCGATAACGGCATCAAGATTGTCCCTGGTGATGAGCATTAAGACCAATGTCACACCGTCTTTAGATCGTTCGCTGATGCTGACGCTGATGATTGGGCGGGGACTGAGTCTCTTTTTCAGCTTTGCTTCGCTCCATTGCTTATCCTTGTCCACTAGCTTCAGCTTCTTCTTGCGTTCAACTTCTGCCATAGAAAGAAGTTTAGCTTGGGGGACAGCACTCACCGTTTTCTTGGACTTTTTCTTGGGAAGGACTTTAGCAGCTAGAGACTTGGCCAGCTTTAAGCTATCTTCAGTCTGCTTCCTTTGAAGCTCTAGCTCTTCTTCAGCCCTTAATACCTCGAGTCTTTCAGCTTCAGAAAGGAAGTCAAACTCACCACCACTAGAGGTACGAAGAGGAATTTTTACTCTAGTCTGGTCGAGTGACTCCTTAAGCTGAGACATCTGCTGGTCTGTTGGAGTATAAGAGTTGGGTTGATTAGATACCCACTCTAGTCGACCGCAGGTTGTTAAAGGGATATGAAGTTGGTACTCTGAAGTGATCACTACCTGAGAGGTAGAGTCTTCAAATAAGGTTTGTTGAGGGCATGAGAAAAGTACCTTCAAGTTGCCTTCTTCAGCGACCGCCTTGCCTTTCGACTTAGGGTCCTGGTGCCCTGATGGAGTCGATTCGCCTTGTCTTTGTTCCCCCTGGGATTTAGCTTCCCTGAGGGCAACACCTTCGGTGACGGTTGATGGTTTCTGGAACTTGATGGTAAAGTCATCTTCATCATCATCGTCGTCGTCACCATCTAGATCATCTTCGGTGTCTGGAATGACAGGTTCATCATCGTCTTCATCATCATCATCTTCATCCACATCAACATCATCATCATCACCAGCAACAGTGATGGTATGGACATCATCCCTAGGGATGGCTTCGTCAACCTCAACTAGAGCAGCTTCGGTGGACGTGATTACAGGAGCAGCAACTGCTTCAGCTTCGAGAGCCTCAACTTTAACTGCAACTGAAGCTGATACTGGACCAACAGCCTGAGAAGCTGTAGGAGTAGCATCTGATGATCCACCAGCGTTGGACCTCATCTCCCCCTCTCTGGCTAAGACTTGAGAGAATTGGCCAGAGAGTTCGTCCAAGCGCTGTCGCTAGAGAACCATGGAATCCTCCAGCCTTTGCAAAGCATTGGCTAGAGTTTTCGTTGCCTCACATATCTCATGGAGCTGGGTGCGATCATCAGCAGAGAATGAAGGTGCACTCACTGGAGCTGGTTGACGGACAGCATCCAGGATTTGCTGAAGAAGTCCAAGTTGCTGATCAGCAATCGCTTGTGCATCGTCAGCCCTGCTGTGAAGAACAGCAATGTCGTCGTTGTTGGCGTGAACAACTTCTTGGAGAGTCTTAAGCTGACTCTGAACTTCTTGAACGTCTGCCTGGAGGGCTAGTAAGTTCGCATCAAGATCGCCTTGGCGGGACATCTCTTGGTGAACTTCGTTGACCTTGGAGAGGATGGTATCAACGGCTGGAAGGAGAAGTTTGATGTCTGATGCCATGTCATAGTCATCATCGACATCTTCATCTCCTCCATCATCTTTCTCTCTTTCTCCCTCTTCCACTTGAGGAGCCTTCAGTGACATCAAAAGGAGTGTCACTGGTGGGAGCAAAGATGTCCTCAAGAGGATGGAAAACCGTATGCTGAGGACCATCGAGAGGAGCAGCCTCAGGTCTTGTGGTGCGTGTCTTAGTATCAGGAAGGATAGTCGCTGATACATCATCGACATGTGTAAAGACCAAGAAGGGAGGAGAAGAGAAAATGGTTGAGAAATGACGTGGGTGTTCAGCGGTGGCGGCGCTGATGTCTACACTTTCAGTGATTTGGGTCACTGAAGTGATTGGTGAAGGTGCCACTGATACGATAGTGATGGAAGAAATCACTGAAGAGCTAGGAGGGATAGCAGAAGACGCCTCGGGGGTAAGGCCTATTTCAATAACTGAAACATTTTGAGAGGCCCCAGCTAGTGACGTGGCTGTCCCCCTTTTGGCTTTCTTGGCCCTCTGAGGAGAACCAAGAGGTGGTTGATAGGGTCATTTAGAAGAGGTTGTGGTGACTGGGCTAGACTCGAGGGGGTTTTCCCTTGTCCTTGTCACATGAGAGGAAGAGGTAGTGATGGCAATAGAAGAGAGAGGCMCATCAYTGTCCCTCAGCTTGTGTTCCAGAATCCTGGACCCAAGCCTAAACGCTGGAAGGTTTCCTTCTTTGGGGTAAAGATTTTTGAAAATCTTAGACATTACCATTGAAAGAAACCTGGTGTAAGGCACCACCTTTTCTCGCTGGCGCTTGTTCAGCTTTAGCAC
>NC_037544.1:16787935-16789476 GCF_001531365.2 Cynara cardunculus var. scolymus | reverse complement strand
CAACTTATTGCGATAGACCCATTTGGTGCCTATCACTGATTTGTCAGATGGACGTGGGACAAGGTACCAGACTTTGTTCCTATCAAACTCAATGAGCTCTTCTTGCATAGCAAGAACCCAACTAGGGTCAGAGATAACCTCATTGATTTTCTTGGGTTGAACTAAGGAAAGAAAGTTGACAAAGAGACATATATTACCTAGACCTCGACGTGTCTTGATACCTGCATCTATATCACCAAGAATTTGATGAATAGGATGGCTTTTAGTCCGTCACTGAGCCGGTAAAGGAGCTTCATCTGAATAGGAGATTTCAGGTAGAGAGGATGAGACTTCAGCAGCAGTTTCTTCAGCAATAGGGACTATCGCTAAAGGAGTCTTAGATTCAACGACTGAAAGAGGCTAAAAAACTGTAGGTATTTTATTTACTGAAGGATCATTGTTTTAAGTAGAAGGAGGTACACAGCTAATGGGCACTGCAGCGATCTCTGAAGAAGATACATTGGAGTGACTAGCTGCAACTGGAATGATGAGTGGATCACCTTCAGCTTCTGGAGATTCAGTGTTAAGAGGAGCACTGTAGGAAGCTTCAGGTAGTCCATAATGAGATATCATCCAGTTCTCTAATTCATCCTCATCAGAAGAGATGGGTTTTGAATTAGCTGATTGAGATTCGTCAAAAGTGACATTAATAGATTCCTCTATTGTTTGTCTTCGTTTGTTGAATATGCTGAAGGATTTGGATATGGAAGAATATCCAAGAAAGATTCCTTCATCAGCTTTGGGATCGAACTTTCCAAGTTGGTCGCGGTTGTTGAGAATGTAACAACTACAACCAAATATGTGAATAAAGCTAATTGAGGGCTTTCGTCCATGGAAGAGTTCATAAGCTGTCTTCTTGAATCTTTTTACGATCAGCGATCGATTTTGAGTGAAACAAGATGTGTTGACAGCTTCAGCCCAGAATTGAGTTGGAAGACGAGATTCGCTGAGCATTGATCGAGCAACCTCAATGATTGTTCGATTTCTTCTTTCAGCGACCTCGTTTTGCTGAGGAGTTCTCACAGAAGAAAAGTTGTGAGAAATTCTCTTATCCTCAAGGAAGTTATCCATAGTACTATTTTTGAATTCAGTACCATGGTCACTTTGAATAGAGCGTACTTTAACATTGTTTAGTACTTCTATCATCTTGATGAACGAAATGATTTCTTTAGGTGCTTCGTCCTTGGATCTTAGAAAGAATACCCAAGTATACCTGGCATACTCATCAACGATGATGAGCGTGAACTTCTTTCCAGCTAAGGATTGCACGTTGACTGGACCAAAGAGATCCATGTGCAATAGCTGAAGAGGCGCGGTCACAGACGAGATTTGTTTCGACTTGAAACTAGCTCTCGTATGTTTTTCTTTCTCACAGGCTGAGTAAAGAGATTCCTTTGCGAACGAGTGTTGAGGAAGACCAGTGACAAGATCATTCCTTGACAGCTCACTGAGTGTCTTGAAGTTGAGATGAGATAGTCGTTTGTGCCATAACCAGTTAATAT
>NC_037544.1:16770367-16786663 GCF_001531365.2 Cynara cardunculus var. scolymus | reverse complement strand
GAACCTGAGTGGTTCCTTCGTATTGGACACAAAGAGTATCCCATATGGATTTAGAAGTTTTGAGTTTCATCACAGAGTGATATATCTCATCAGGAAGAGACATAGCTATTATAGACCGAACACGCGTGTCTATAGCTATTTTCTTCTTGTCCTCATCGCTCCACTGATGTGGAAGCTTTGGAATCTATCGTTCATGAATCACGGTAGTCGTAGCTGTTGCTGGAACAGCCGGAACAATAGCAAATGGAATATATGGTCCATTTTCTATGTAGTATGGAATTTCAGGATCCACACCTTCCAGAAAGAAGGACATCCGGTTCTTCCAGAGACTAAAATTGTCACGGACAAACCGGGATGGTTTGGCAAGAGAGCCATTATTCTCTGTGTGTGTGTTTGTGATTTGTAAAGCCATTTAAAAGCAGTAAGTTATCTAAGAAGAGATAAAATAATACAGAAAGTTAGCTARACACAAGGAAAGAAAGAAAACACTGCTCTGATACCACTTGTTGGTCCCGTAAGGGTCTACAAGAATAGAAACAGTTTGTAGTAGGGGGAGGGGGATGAATACAAACACAGTATGTTCAAATTTAAAATATATATTGATAGAGAAGATCAATACAGATTTTACAAGACTGTTTGCGGAAAGGTAAGGTAAAGAAAACCTATCTAAACAATCTTTGGATACACACAGATCTTTAGCAAATACAAGAAAAGAGATTGCTAAAGGAAATATCCTTTACTTAAGCTAGAAGATGCTTGAAGTAAGAATAGGATAGCAGAGAGATGCGCGCACTCTGCATGGAGAAGAAACACTTCTATTTATACCCAGTGCATTAAATGAACATTTAATGCAATATSGTAGGTTTAGAGTGCGTGTCAAGCCTTAAGAGGAAGTCTAGCTCGGAAGAAGAGCTGAAATGACTAAGTGTTAAGTCTTACAAAGTTCGATAGCTTTTAGAGTTTGGGAAGTCTAGCTCTGAATGAACAACTTAGAGTTAGAGACTTAGAATATTTACAGACTATGACTTCTCATAAATGAAGATTTCTTCTATGATAATAGAACAGATGTCCAAATTTAATTAGATTGTCTTGTATATCTTGTAACTATATCATTTCCATTCTAGTATAAATAGGAGTTAGTTAGAGTTGTTAGATAGTTTTTATACACTTTATTGATACATCATATATTCATATGTATAGATTTCTCTGATTCACTATTGTATTCATAAATATCGAGATCAATGACATGATGACTTCCTTGCTCCAATTCTTTGTTCTTAATTGATTTTTACCTTGTTATTCTTACACTCTTGATCATAGTCAGCATACAGGAACCTTTAATTGGTATCAGAGCAAGCGACAATTGAATTCGACTCTTTTTCTAGATCTAGATCTAGATCGAGATCTATTTTTTTCTATTTGATCGACAATTTCTCTTTTAATTGATCATTTTCTTTCTGATTGATCAGCTCTTTAGAAATTGATCAATATTCTATATTTTCTTGATCAATTTCTATTCGAATACTATATTGTCATTTTCGATCATGTATATTGATTCAAGATGTCTATGAAAATATGTTAGCATTGGTTCCAAAACAAAACCTCCTATATTGTTTGTTGGAGAGTATCATCAATGGCGTATAAGGATGATTCAATTTCTGGATGATATTGATGAAGAGTTGATGAAATCAATTACTGATGGTCGTTTAGAAGTTTATATTGAAATTCTAGCTTGTGAGAAGATTGATGATACACCTGCAATTCCAACATCCAGAATTAAGAAAGATCCCAAGGTGTATAGCATTGAAGAGAAAGCTAGAGAAAAAATCGATAGAAGAGCTCTAACTCTGTTGACAATGGCTTTTCCTAATGAAATTTCTAATAGAGTGGAAAGCTTCACTTCTACAAAAAGGATGAAGTTGAAGCTCAAATGTTAGGAGGAGAGAAAGCCTTACAAAATAAGATAAATATATGTGTTGGTGATTAAGAAGGTTTCAAAGCTAAAGAGTCTGAAAGTGGTCCCCCTGGAACTGCCCGGTAGAGCGGTCGGCTGTTAACCCATTGGTTATAGGTTTGAATCCTAATTTTATCACTAAGACTTACATTGGATTCAATGATATTCTGAATGACCAAGTATAAACTCTGAAGTGGAAGACCAGACTTTATATTAAAGATCGGGAGTTGAAGACTCAGAGGTCTAGATATGAAGGCTTAGAGCTTTGGTAACTATTCAGACTTAGCACTTGACGGTTTTATTTTAGTTCTTGAACATAGGAACTCAAGCATATTAGAACATGTGTCTTGTAATCATTAGTTTGTATCTTATCGTCATGTGTCTTTAGTAGTTCTTTTGTACTATAAATAGAAGTATAGAGAATTTTTGAGAGAATCTTACAGCAGTTAAGACACGTAGTCTAATTGTTATTATTTCTCAATGTATATTCATTCTATAATCATATTCAATATCAATGACATGATCAATCTGTATATATTTACGAATGTTATTAATTCTATTGATTACTGAATTGTATTAGATCTAGTTTGGGGACCAAAGACTTTGTACTTTTGTACTTCGATTGACTTTTGGGTAGATAGTAACCTTAGCCAATGCTTTTAGTTATTTTTCTAGATGATTTATTTTGTATAAATAGTAGTTCCTCAGTAGTTTGTAATATGCAAGTTGGATATAAGCTTTAAAGCTTGTGAAAACTTAGCTAACTCCTATAGTTTTTATGCAAGTAACATTTTGAACCTTGTCAGTTGATACAAGCATCATTCATAGCAAGTCATGAATCATCACACACTTTACACTTTCAGCACATTTACATTTCTTCAAATGTACATTCCATGCATCTTTACATATATTCCAGTACTTAATGTTTCTAGCACTTCACATTTTTTTTGCAAGTTTACATTTCTGGCAAGTATACTTTTCTCGTATTTTATCTTTAAGCACTTTACTCTTATGTCATTTACATTTACGTCTTTACTTTTTCCAATGATGATAGGCTAAAAACCCTATTTTGGGTGTGAGTAAGGGTTGAGAGAGTATGTTCTAAGTGTATGTGGATAATTGCATTTACAATAGCAATCGACTCCCCTATACACTTGTTGTAACTCTCTTATACATTTGTTGTAACAATATTACATATAAGTAATCTTTGACCTAGTGACATAGATATTTTACTTAGATGAAGTTGCTTGTAACAATATTACTCAGTTGTTGCAGATAGCCATTTTGTGCTCCTGCTAACCTAATTGAAGGTTTAAACTACATGGTGAGAAAGATAGGATGCACACCTTATTCTTGGATTTGTATTCTTGAACTACCAGTACGGTGTTCCGTTTTAACATCGAAAGAAGGCTGTTTAAACTAGTTGTGGAAAGTTTGGAGCTCTACTACAACATCTAATTTAGATGTTGTAGCAAGGTTCTGCTGCACTTGCCTTTTTGGCATCTCAACTTAAGCTTACACTCATGCTTTCTTTTAATATTGTCATATCTCAGTAGATTGTTAATTCAAATCAAAGATCATTCCTTTGAAATCACCATTTGGAAATCTCGTTTTAAGATCAACTTGTTGGAAACTCTAACTAGCATTATCCCTGAGGAACGATAATCTGATATTCTTACCATTATTACTTGTTTACATACGATATATGATGAGTATGTATACTTGCGTATTCTTCCATTAGTCTTAACAGTTTGAGGTATATCCTTAATCGCAACAATGGTTTTTTTTTTTCGTTCTAACTGATTATACATGAAATAGTGTGTCTGTGTAATTATTATTATGAATATTCATGTATTTTCACATGTATCTATCTCTTCAATATTCATATATCAATATGATATTAATCATGAATATAATTTTTCATTATATTAATCATAATGAATATATATATATATATTCATTATGAATATTTATGTAATTTAATGTGTGTTCAATAGTTTCCTAGCATTTATATGTTATTATGATATTCATCATGTATATACACTTTCACTATACTATTCGTCATGAATATACCATGGTTTCAACCTAAATACTCTAGCTTTTCTTTATTGGGTTCTCGATTGGTCTTGATAGGTTCTCGTTTCGTATCGATCGGTCGCGATGGGTTCTCAATTGGTCCCAATGAGTTCTTGATCGACCTTGAAGGATTCTCGATCGGTCCCAGAGGGTTCTCGATTAAAGATGAAGGTGGTGGTAGGGGTGTACGTGGGTTGAATTGGGTGGTTTACAAAATTTTTACAACCCAACCCATTCAAAAAGTATAACCCTGGGTTGACAAGTTAGTAGTTACATAAATTTGACTAATGAAATACTTTAAAGGACATGGGTTTATAGGACCAAACTACAAAGCGTCCTAGCTAAAAGGGTTAAAATAAGTTTATTGGACGTTTTTAGGCGTTTCAATAAGTTTGTAAGGATGTTTTTTTTATAAATAAGGTGTCATATTAGCTATTTTGTAGAACAATTGTAAGAAGTGTCTTGTAAACTCATCTATTTATAGGACAATTGTTTTCACGACACTTTGTAAAATAGTGTCGTATAAAATAACTCCTCCTATAAAGTATCATACTAGGACGCTTAGACATTTTAAGCGTCCTATGAACCTAATGTTGTTGCAGTGAAATGTTATAACTATTAACATTTTCTTTCTACCAAAGTACAACATCAAATGAGATAGTCTTTAGATTGATAGATTCATCAACCAAATATTTATCAACATTATTCATATTTTGCGACACATTAATTTGTTGTTGCTACAAAAAGATGCTAGTAAGTTACTCCTATTAGATTCTTTGTCATCATTTTTTGGTGGTGAATCTCTTTTGGTAACTTATACATATAGCTAAAAAGAAATGTAAACATAAACTTAACACATTATATAAAATTTTACATCTTATATGTATAATAGATTAATATATTGTACATAGATGTAAATAAACTTTTTTAGAAGTTAAACATATTAGCGGCCGGTTGGTGGGTTTGGTTGGGTTAAACTAGACTAACAAATTTCAACCCTCTTAATTGGCGTTTTAGCGGTTTGGCGGGTTGGCAGTATAGCAGGTTAGGTTTAATTGGGTTGTTAGTGGGTTTGGTTGGGTGGGTTTAGCGTTTTGACGGTTTTTTGTACACCCTTAGATGGTGGATTGTGGTTTTACACACACTACATCAATTGATGGGTTCTCAATCGGTATCAAAGGATATTCAATCGGTCTAGATGAGTTCTCAAACTGGTCTTGATGGAAGATGAAGGTGGTGGGTTTACGGTTTTACACACACCAAACTAATAGATGAGTTCTCATTGGGTTCTCTATCGGTCTGCATGGGTTATCGGTTGATCTTAATGTATTAAGATCGGTCTTGATGGGTTATCGATTAGTCTTGATGGGTTTTCAATCGATCTCGATATATTCTCGACTGGGTTCTCGATGTTCTCTCAATTGGCCTTGATGGAATCTCGATTATTCTTGATGGAAGATGAAGGTGGGTATGGTTTACACACACTAAAAATTGATGGAATAACTTCCAAACAGATAAACACTAAACCGCCAATTAAGCAGACATGGTTTGATCTACGTTAGTGTATTAGAGCTGCCCTAAAAAATCCCCTAATCAAACAATACCATGGCACACCACCATCTTCAAAGCTTTATTCTCCTTATCTCCACCAAACTCTCTTTTGGCTTATTTTGTCTTTCAATTCATCATCGTAATTATCTCTTATCTTCGCTATCTCTGTAATTTATTTAAGAGCCTTCCATTTTTTTCCATACCTCTTGTCACCATCCTCTCGAGTTACTGTGGCAATTGACATAAATTCTTCATCTTCCTGGATTGAAAATCAACTCAAACTACTGGTTTCCATCCAACTCTTACCGTCTTTAATATCTGCACTTTCATACCATTACTCTCGAAGTAGATAAAGTACAATATGCGTCTTGGACCGACCTTTTCTACATACGTGCTCGGGCTTACCAAGTGCTCGATCATATTGTTCCTGTTAGATTAATCTCGATTAGATAGTATGTATGTATGTATATATATATATATATAGTTAGTTATTAGGTAGTTATCCACGAAGAGGTGCGACTGTTCACGAAAAGATGTGATGGTTCGATGGCACCTTTTCGGTATCTATAAATATGTAAATTGTACACACTTTTCACAGTGTGAATTCTCAGTTTATCAATAAACTTTGGTTGTTTTAGCATATCGATCCAACATTTGGTATCAGAGCTTTAGGTTCATCCAACCAAAGTCTTCTCATCATCTACCATATACGATTAGGAATCAAGAGAGTCACCAAAACGCCAGAGATTAACGATCAACCACCATCACAGTTGTTCATTTGGGGTTAATCAGAATCTCAAGGATATCTAGCACAGCCAAACACCAGAAGGAGTTTTACCACCGACTGACACCCATCGTAAAAGGTATTTACATACCTTAATCTGAACCAGAGAAGACAACCGGAGACTCAAATCGGTCAAAAAGACCATCGATCCAAGGCTCGAGAGCAGAAGGCATCGAGTCGTAGGAACTAAATCGATCAGAACGACCATCATTGTAGGCAGAAAACGCAGCAAGCGTTGCCAACAAGAACAATCGATCGAGGCAGAAAACACAGCAAGTGTTGCCAACAAGAACAATCGGTAGGAAACCGATTTTTGTTCAATCGATCTAGGGCACAAAAACGCAGCAAGCGTCGCCATCCAGAACAACGATAGGAGATCGTTTGTTCAATCGATCGTCAGGCACGAACGCAGGAAGCATCGAGCCTATTTTTATTAAAACCTAATTTTTACTTTATTTATTACTAAAATAAAAGAAAACCCTATTTTTATTAAAAATAAATAAATAAAAAACTATTGTTTCTCTTTCAAATAAACTTTTGGAAACAAAAGAATAACAAACATTTTTAATAAAAATTTATACTAAATTATGACTGGGAAAGAAAACAAAGATAGAAAATTCTAAAATTTGCAAAGAAATGAGTCTTAGTACCCATTTTCAATGTCCAATGTTGAATTCAACAAATTACACAACTTGGGCAATTCGAATGCAAATTATACTGGAAGCAAATAGCCTTTGGGAAGCAATTGAACCACAATCATCAACAAAACCCGATGAGAAAAAGGATAAGACCGATATTGCGTATCTCTATCAATCGCTACCAGAAGATCAACTGCTTCTCATCTAAAAATACAAAACTGCAAAGGCAGTTTGGGATGCACTGAAAACAAGACACGTTGGTGTCAGCAGTATTCAAAAGGCAAGATTACAAACTCTCAAGACGGAATTTGAGATGTTACAGATGAAAGAAAATGAATCGATTGATTCATTCACTTCAAAATTAACGGGTATTATGAATAAAGCAGCAAGCTTGGGACAGACATATGAAGATTCCACTCTCGTATGGAAGTTACTGAATGTCGTACCCGACCGGTTTCTCCATATTGTCGCGTCCATTGAACAATACTCAGATCTAGATACTATGTCTCTAGACGAAGCAATCGGGAGACTGAAGACTTTTGAAGAAATATTGAAATTCAAGAAGGAAAGAAGCGTGGACACTCAAGAAGGGTTGATGTTCACACGACATGAACACCGAGGCCAACCTTTCAGAGGACGTGGTCGTGGAAGATTTAATCAATCACGAGGCCGAGGATATAACAGATTCAGACCAGAAAAGAAAAATTGGGAACCCTCATAAAATAGTTTCAAGAAAGAAACTATCAATAATACAAAGAAATTTACTCCTGATAAGAGTAAAGTATAGTGCTTCAAGTGCAAAAAGCATGGACATTATGCAACAAGATGTCCAGAAAAGGATCAAGAATCGAAACACTCTAATCTCATTGAAGAAGATTTAGAACCGACACTACTCATGGCGACTATTGAAGAACACCAGAAAGTTCTCATGAATGAAAGGAATCTCGAAGTAAGCAAGATAAATTCAAGTGGCAAAAGCCTATGGTACTTAGACAATGGAGCAAGTAACCATATGACTGGAGTCAAAGATCATTTCAACRAGATTGACGAGAAGATTACCAGGAACGTAAGATTCGGAGATGGATCATACGTAGAGATCAAAGGAAAAGGTTCCATACTGTTGGAATGCAAAAATAAAGAACAACGGGTTGTGTCACAGATATATTACATTCCAAGTCTTAAGAGTAATATACTAAGCCTTGGTTAATTGACATATAATGGTTGCAAAGTAGTCATTGAAGAGGATCTGTTACTACTATATGATTCAAGCAACAACATTCTACTAAGGGTCATACGATCAAAGAACCGACTATATAAGGCAAGTCTCACAATTGGCAAACCCATCTGTTTGTTAGCTAACCTACATGACAAAGCATGGTTATGGCATGCAAGAATGGGCCATCTGAACTTTGGTTCAATGAAGAAAATGGTTTCAAAGAAATTAGTTTTTGGAATACCCCACACTAAGTATACGGCAGACATTTGCGACATATGCTTAATAGGAAAGCACAGCAGAACTCCGTTTCAACAACATACGAATTTAAGGTCAGAGGCACCATTGAATTTGGTGTTTGGAGATTTGTGTGGTCCAATATCACCACCTACACCAACCGGCAAAAGGTACATATTCCAACTAATTGATGACTACTCAAGATATATGTGGGAATACTTTTCAGATTCAAAAGATCAAGCTTTTGGGATCTTCAAAGAATTTAAACCAAAAGTGGAAAAGCGAACTTGGACTCAAGTTGAAGATGTTCAGAACAGACAGAGGAGAGGAATTCACTTCAAATGAATTCCTGCAATATTGCAAAGATAATGGAATCTCAAGGTAATTGACTGCACCATACTCACCTTAACAAAACGGAGTAGTTGAACGAAAGAATAGGACAATTCTTTCAGTAACAAGATGCATGATGAAAGCAACGAACTTGCCACAGAAMTTTTGGKCAGAAGCAGTTAGACATGCCATACTAATATTAAATTGCACGCCAACAAAGTCACTTGATGACATTACTCCATACRAAGCATTGAAAGGAAGGAAGCCAAGTCTACATCATCTAAGGATTTTTGGCTGCATCGCATATGCAAAGGTACCTTCACAACACTTGACTAAATTAAATGATAGAAGTATACGAATGGTATACTTAGGCAGTGAGCCAGGATCAAAAGCATATCGCTTATTTGATCCAATAAAGAATAGAATTTGCGTCAGTAGGGACGTAAAATTCAAAGAAGACGGGACATGGAATTGGGAGGACTTTACTAAAGATTTTGACCTAGACAAACCGGGATGGAATGATTTCATTATAGGGAATAATGAAACACCTGGTACTCAGTATATCTCGAATGAAATTGAAGATTTCGAGAATAATGTTAGACATGGTAACAATAATTCAGATGAAGAAGTTCCTACTACACCAAATTCCCAAACGTCCACTCATGAATATAGCCCACAACATCCACCATCCACTCACCAGATTCAGAAATTGACACCTTCTACAACCGATTCAAGAATTGATCATACACCTGTAAGAGATTACAGGCTCTTAAGTGATATATACGCCAAGACAGAGGAGTTATTACTAGTAGAAGAAGAGCCAAGAAACTTCAAGGAAGCGGCTAAAGACGACAAATGGATTGAAGCTATGAAAGCAGAAATTGATTCTATCAACAAGAACAATACTTGGATGCTAACTACCATACCAAAAGATCATAAGGCAATTGGTCTGAAATGGGTATTCAAGACAAAGAGGGATGCTGAAGGAAGAATATTAAAGCATAAGGCACGACAAGTGGCCAAAGGATATATTCAAGAACATGGAACAGACTTTGATGAAGTCTTTGCACCAGTAGCACGAATCGAGACAATATGATTGATATTGGCTCTGGCAGCATACAACAAATGGGAAGTACATCATCTAGATGTAAAATCAACATTTCTGCAAGGCGAACTAAAGGAAGAAGTTTATGTCTCACAACCTAAAGGATTTATAGAAAGAGACAAAGGAAAAGTCTACAGGCTCATGAAAGCACTTTATGGGCTAAGACAAGCTCCACGAGCATGGTACACCAAGTTAGATAACACTTTGAAGACACTTGGATTCAAGAAATGTACTTTGGAGCAAGCAGTCTATACAAAGACAAGTAAGGCATCAACATTATTGATTGGAGTATATGTTGATGACTTAATAGTTACTGGATCATCAAAGAGAGAGATAGAAACATTCAAGGATCAGATGAAAGAGAAGATCGAAATGAGTGATCTTGGATTACTTGCTTATTACCTTGGCATTGAGGTTACAAAGAACGGGGGTGAAATCTCAATAAAGCAAACTGGCTACGCAAACAAGATACTCAGTGACACGTGGATCTTAGACTGCAATGAAGCAAAAATACCTATAGAACCAGGTCTTAAACTCACAAAAGTAACCAAAGCAAGATTCGTAGACGCCACCAAATATCGAAGCCTAATTGGATGTTTACGATACTTACTACATACAAGACCGGATCTAAGTTTTCCAGTTGGATTACTTAGTCGTTTTATGCAAGACCCACAGGAGCAGCATATGAAAGCAATCAAACAAGTGATGTGTTATATCAAAGGAACTAAGGACTATGGTATAACTTATGGGCATGAAGAAGGAAACAAGATACAAGGATACAGCGACAACAGTTACAGTGTTAACACACAAGAAGGTAAAGGAACAACTGGTATAATTTTCTACTTTGGAAATTCACCTATCAGTTGGAGTACTCAGAAACAAGAAACAATAGCTTTATCCTCATGTGAATCAGAGTTTATTGTGGCAACAGCAGCAGCAACACAAGCTCTCTGGTTAAAGAGAGTACTCAACAAAATCACTGATACTAAGGAAGAAAAGGTTACTATCTATGTGGATAACAAGTCAGCAATATCACTAATGAAGAATCCAGTATTTAGTGGACAAAGAAAACACATTGATACTAAGTATCACTTCATACGAGAATGCATGGAGAAAGAAGATTTGACAGTTGAACACATCACTGGAGAACTACTACGAGCTGACATTCTGACAAAGGCACTACCAAGAATAAGGTTCACCACTATGAGACAACTACTTGGAGTTAAAAATCTTATTCAACACAATCGAGATTAAGGGGGTGAATGTTAGATTAATCTCGATTAGATAGTATGTATGTATGTATGTATATATATATAGGTAGTTATTAGGTAGTTATTGGTAGTTATCCACGAAGAGGTGCGACTGTTCACGAAAGGGCGTGATGGTTCGATGGCACCTTTTCGGTGTTTATAAATATGTAAATTGTACACACTTTCCACAGTGTGAATTCTCAGTTTATCAAAAAACTTTGGTTGTTTTAGCATATCGATCCAATAGTTCCTCCTCGTCATGCTTCTGTTGGTGAAAGCTTATGGCTTCAGTTAGATGCCATCATTCTCCAATGGATCTAGGGAATGATATCGAGTTATCTTCTACACACAATTCTTGAACTCGGTGCAACTGCACAGATGACCTGGGATCACTTGAAAGAAACTTTTCAAGACAAGAGGGTTGTTCACCTCAAACATCAGTTCTCCCATACCCATCAAACTGACTTCCTTACCATCTATGCATACTGTCAACACCTAAAAATGCTTTCAGATCAACTTGCCAATGTTGGAGCTCGAGTCACCAACCAAAGACTAGTACTTCAACTCATCTTTGGTTTCTCCAAAGCCTATGACAGGGTTGCAACCATCATTCAACAATTTGACGCACTTGCTTTGTTCTATCGTGCCAAGAGCATGCTAACCCTTGAAGGGACTCGTAAAGCCAAGCAGGCCTCGATCTCTCCCGATACTCACTCTGCCCTGTTCACCACCGGTATTCCCTCTACTAACATTGCCAAATCACAGCCAAGGGTTGCTTCTCAGCAAGAATGCTGATGATATGAAGATCATTACCCATCCTGTGACCACAGAGGTTGTGGGTTCTGTTTGGGTAAAAAATGTCAAAGTCATTACTCACGTAAGAAACTTGCAACCAAATACCTTTAGACTACTTGTCACCATTATTGATGACAATCGTACAACATTCTTAAACTACTAAAAGTACTCATATTGTTGGTCTCCAGTAACCAACGACGGTCAAATGTTTCTTATTGTCATCGTCGCTAACTCTCGAAAAACAATGTTCTATAATGTTTAATGCAGGTCTTCTTGTATTTAATGATAACAGACATAACCGAAGGCAAGCATTCAAGACCATTAAAGATAGAGACCATTGTTAATATCAAGGCTCATAATGACATATTTATGAAGACAACTCCTATATAAAAGAAGCTCACCCCAGATTATACAAGCGAAGTTGACTTGAAGCATTCCCGAAGCTACCATATTCCTGTGTTTTATTTAATTTTCTATGATTGACATGTGTTAATCGAAGAATACTATTTTTAGTTGTTATTTTTACAAAGTAATTTTTGGCATAAATAGTTTAGCGCCATCCATGGCCCCAACTAGATATATTCTTCGAGAAATGTCCATCATTCTAACGATTTTCGTCAAGTTTTGTGACTTTCAAGAACATGGCCAATAACAGAGCAAATCATAATTCTTGGCTAAAATAAGAGTGGAGTTGGAAGCTGCTCGTCGGCGTATCGATCTGTTGGACGAACAAAATCGCAAGGCTCAATAGAAGATCTTTAATTTGAGATCGACAGCAAGGCCTCCTTTAAATCCCATGTATCTCCCTGGACCACTCCTCATATAGGAAATCCGATCTTTTACCCCGTAAGTACTCCTGCAGTAATTAGTGTGCAATTTCCTCCATCACCACTGTTACGAGAATTATATTAATCAATCTCTCTGATTGTTAGTAAATGGAGATTAGAGCAAGTATACACTTATCAATCCACTATCGTCTTTTACAAGTAATAAAGTGGTAAAAATACCGAATATCGTCTACGGAGAAAAGAAATAAAAGTTTATTTAAAAGTCTAAATAAAGATATGATTTCAGATGGTGAGTTTGAAGAAATATTTGTGGTGCGTTGGTTCAAACTACTGTTGTGAACAATAAATAAAAGTGAGCTTAAGGTGTAGGGATTTGTTAAGATATAAAACCAATTTTTTTAGTAGACAACATGCTACAATATGGTTCTATAGCATGCTTTATAAACAACTTATCTTTACAACTAATAGCCTC
Source organism: Cynara cardunculus var. scolymus (assembly GCF_001531365.2). NCBI lineage: Eukaryota > Viridiplantae > Streptophyta > Magnoliopsida > Asterales > Asteraceae > Cynara > Cynara cardunculus. The sequence goes on along the minus strand of NC_037544.1, from coordinate 16,773,470 downwards.
TTTAAGGTACTCTCTCGAGATGCAGAATGTCGCACAGTCATAGGTTAAGCCTTCATATCTCTATGCAAGGGTGAAGTCTCGACTTTGGCTCAAACAATTCCTTATATAAGCTAAATGGAGTGAAAACGAGTCTCCTCGATTCTAAGTAGCTCTCTCGAGCCTACTTCCATATTGTTTAAGTTGACGTATGCTTGTTGTTTATCTCTAAATCCAACACACTTTAACAACTTTAAACAAGTGATCAACTTGTCCATGGATGATTTTTTACAATATAAACTTGAATGATGTAGTTGAAAAGATTTATTATTTATTTTTCTACAAAGGGAATCGGTATTTCCCTTAACATCGCCCAACTTCCAAGCTATATTTTTAGCCTACCATACGTGAAATAATAAAATTAATTGCATAAATAATAAAGCATAATAAGTAAAACACAAGAAAAGAAAAAGAAGTAGAAGAAATAAATGTTAAAAAGAATTATAAAGAAGACTTGAATGTAAAGAGAATTTAAAGATACTTTCAAACTATACTTTCATACCCAAGTGAACTTTCAAATTGCATCTAAAATTGATTGCAAAACTACTTACTTTAAAATGCCAAGCATCCCTCCTTTATATAGTAGGAGAAAGGAGGACAATGACCCAAAAATAAAGCTAATATCTAACTATTTACATTGTCCAAAAGGTAAAGCATTGTTCATCCAAAAGATAGTCAAAGAAAAAATGTTCACCATGTACCATGAGATCTTTAAAACTGCAGAAGATGGGCTGTCAAAAAAAAGTATTAGACATCAAAATATCATCTGTACTATTATAAAAAACGCCCCTGGAATCGTCCGGCAACACATGTTGTAGCATGCTTCAGCCAGAACACCTATTAACATGATTTTTTCCCAAAAATATGCACATACCCAAGAAGTAAACATGTATATCACAACAATTTAGCTCTAATATAAAAAAATAAAAAAAATAAAATAAAAAGACTCAATTTGTGGAATTTTAGGAAACTAAAATGGATAAATAAAGTAAGAAAAAAATGTAAAAGCATCAAATAAGTTGATGCTTATCACACCCCAAGCTAGAATTGTTTTTTGTCCCCAAACAACATAAAAAGACAAATAAAAGACTCAAATTAGATTAAAAAAATGGACACAGGCACTTATGACTACAACTTTCTTGTTATAAATAGCTTTTCATAAGTCAAAGTGGAAGTTGTTTTGTACTGATCATATCTATATGCCATAGGCTAGCCTCACTTTTCCTTTGTCTGGTTTTTTTTATTCAGAACTCAAACTCACGTCACATTTAAATTACTCAAGCTATAAATATAAGTTGGTTGTAGTGTAGATTAGGCCATACATTTCCATCCATAAAAAAAATCTAAGACAAATAAAACTGACACGGACAATTCCCAGACTCATGAAAAAGAAAAAGAAATGGAGCTAAAGGGATGATAGATAAACCTGTCTACTCGGGTGGAGTAGGTGCCATGGATGGGTCTTTGGTGCTTCGCGACATCCCAATAATCATGATCTTCAAATCGGCCATTAGATGCGCATCTCTTTCCTCCATCCTTGCAAAAAGCTTGTCCTTGTGTGCTTTCAATGCTTGCTCCACTGCTATTTGGTGTGCCCGAGTGGCCTTCTTTAAAGTGGTCTCCAAAGTGGTGACTTGTTCCTTCAATATTTTTCCTTAAAGCATCAATTCCTTATCCATGTGGCTGCTGTCTGGTACAATAGGGGGCTGTCTGAAATCAGTTCTAGATGTCTTGGGAATTTTACCGACCGTTTTGCACTTAATGGGTAGTACATTTGTTGTTAATGCCTCGTCGGGTGGTACATGTACTTTCACCTTCTTCATAAAACCATGTATCAACACCGGGAAGTAAAGTCGGTCGGTGGTTTGTGTGTGCATCCATGAATGGCATCAGAAATGACTGCCCCTACATCAATTGCCTTGCCTGCAAGAATACAATACAGTAAGATCATGCGGTCTAGTGAGATGCTTGAATCGTGTGTGGTTGGGTGAAAAGAGTATCTCAAAAAATGGTTCCAAACAGCCGCATTCTTTTTCAAAAGATTGGTTTGGAATTTACATGGGATGCGTTTTCGGGGTGACTTCCAACTTGCTACTTCTTCTGCCATGATACTAAGTATGAGCTGCAAATCTTCCTCGGTATGATCATGTAACAACCTGCGATACTCACAAACTGGAGGTGCAATCAAATCATAGAAAGAGTTGATAGTGTGAAGAGTAAGAGATCTTTTTACCTCAGATATGAACCGAGGTAGTGCGAGTAGATGAGACTGAGGCATAGAACTCTTGTACCCACTTGAGGAAGTAAGGCTCTCTCAATGCTGTGAAAGCCTCCCAACCCCTTTGGGTGATAATGTCATTGATGAATGGTTATGTCTCAAGTAAACTCCTATCAAACCCTCTCTCTCCTAACCCCAAAAAGGTCTTTAATTTATGGAAATTCCTTGGTTTCCGGCCACTCTCACTAAGGCTGTCTGATCTTCTAGTTTGGGCACTTTTTCTGGCTGGCCTGGATGCTACATGCTGCCTTGTGGACCTCCTAAGTTGGGACAGTGGTATATCCTTATCGGGTGCCCAATTAGAGTCTTCAGACTCGGCCCTTCTCCTTTTGTAGAATCTCTCAATAGGAACTATGTTAGAGTCACTAGAGTGCGATTGCTATCCTCAATGGATTTGTGTCCGGACATATCAGGAAAAGGGGCTGAAGTGGGCTAAAATTCGGGGATGGCATCATGGGTAGTGCTCACAAGTGGTGTTGTGTAGGAGCTGGTTGTTGGTGGCATGGGCATAATAGCATTCTGTTCCCCAATGATCATGTGTGATGTATGTATATAAATAGGAAAAGGGGGCGGTGCATAGAATGGATTATTAAACCTATCAAATGCAATCAAGATGGGTGGGGAGTGTAGTGCTAGGAAGTCAAATCAACCATCCCCAAATCAATTATGTGAGAATCATTAATGTTATAACCATGATTCTACAAACATGGGTCAAGGTAACCTTATGTGTTTATTATATGAATTATGTGATAACATGCATAATTATAATGATACTTGCATGGATTATGT
>NC_037544.1:16763538-16769742 GCF_001531365.2 Cynara cardunculus var. scolymus | reverse complement strand
ATCTAGAACAGAGTGTTCTTATGATTTGGAAGGTTTGAATATAAACATGTGTTAAGATTTTGATTTGAATAAAACTATGAACGAGGTTCACTCTGACAGAAAGGTCTGCAGCCTGTCATTGGATGAAATAGTTCATATGAATTTCAGGGAAAATAAGGATGGTCGTTATGTGTAATGGATAGCTATTGCTATAAACAGGGGGCTTATGGATGTCATAAGGATGGTCGTTGTGTGTGGATATGGTATAACTCTTGCTATTATATCTATTAAGATTACAACAGATTGGAAATCTCTTTTCTTGGTGATTTGAGGATTCAGAAATGTTGTTCTTATTGGAAATAGTAGTATTGATGTTATGGTTATGGGAAAAATATGGTCTATGATAAATAATTTTGGCTAAAGGTATTTTGGAGCAGAACATACATTTTATGAGGAACCAGAGGAGCTCTGGTTGGTTCTCACTATTGGACCAGAGGGTTCCTGTTATTGATTTGATGAAAATGCAAATTTTTACTAAACGTACTAGTCGGACCAGAGGCTCTGTATCTATTGATAAGAGCTTCTATGTCAAAATCATGTTTTAAGAAGTTTGAAGAAAAAAAAATTTTATACTTGGTATTTTATACGAAAGACAGACCAAAGGGGCTCTGGTTGACTCACACGTTGAAGCAGAGGCTCTCGTTGGTCATAACTTTTGAACACAAAAGCTCCGGTTAGTACAACCAGAGGCTCTGGTCGAATGAGAACTCTATATAAACATTCCTTTGTGAAAAAGATTATATTTTTTGTTGGAAGCTTAACTCAAGAATATTACAAGAAATTGATGGACGAAAATAGAATGTGATTTTCAGTCTTTGCTATATGAGAGGATTATTTGAAATAAATGTTTTGGTGATCTTCACCCTGCATTACATAAAAGGGAACCACACTAGACATTCATGTCTAACCCTCATTCTGTGTTTTCAAAAATATGTGTGCAGGTAATGATAATAAGGGCAAAAGCATTTTGTGAAATACTTCCCTATGTGATTTGCTATATGATGCTAGGATACAAAAGCATGTACTTTTGGAATTTTTGATCTATGTATTATACATTATAGACTCTTGTATTATGGACCTATGTGGGAAAACATATATTCTATGTATGCAATATGTGTTATATGCAATGTATGGATTTGGAGGTGTTATAGAGATGGTATCAGAGCTTTTAGTGTAAGAAATTTAGGTATTCACATGTATGATACCTAGACTTAAACTGTTTCATTGCATATTAGGGTTCCAGATATAGTTAGCACCTTTGGAATAAATATGATAAGCTAAGAGATCAGTGTGTAAGGTATATTCAGATTACATCTGGCCAATGTAATTTGGAATTTACAGGTACGTAACTGAATTTGGACACTTTATTATATTTGGGAATGTGAAAATATGTTTATAAATTTTGAAAATCTGCAGATGACAAGCAGATCTAGAAGGTCAGAAATGATCACCCGTCCCAACCCCACTAATGAAGAGGGAGATTCTCCTATCCTTGCTCCTATTGGCACCTCTGGAGGTAGAGGCAGAGGCAGAGGAAGAGGCAGATGCAGAGGTCAAGATAGAGGACAGACCAAAGGTAGAATAAGTCAACCAGAAGTTAATACAGATCAGGCTGAATCTAAGTCTGAAAACATAAATCAAGAGCATATATCACAACCAGAATTTGTGACTAGAGATATGTTGGCTGAATAGATGGAAAAGCTAAGGGAAACATTGACTTCCATTATGGGGGTTCCGGCCAGAATCGAGACTGGCAAAGTTGAAATTAATCCAGCAGTTCTAGATATCAATAATCAAGAAGGAGATATAAAGATGTTCTTAACCTGCAAACCACCAACTTTCTCAGGAGACAAAGATACAGTTAAAGCCATGTATTGGATCAAAGAGATTGAGTCTGTATTCAACACTATTCGATGTGCAGAATCAGATAAAGTCAGATTTGCAGTTTTCGTTTTGAAGTCAAATGCCTTGTTTTGGTGGGAAGTAGAATCATTGGCCAAAACAGATATTTTACAAACTATGACATGGGCAGAGTTTGTGAATAGATTCAAAGAACAATTCTGTCCTAAAACAGCGGTCAGGCAGATGGAAGAGGATTTCTTAAAGTTAGAACAAGGCTCTGGATCAGTCAGGGAATACACTAAGAAATTCATAGAATATTCAAGGTTTGCTGAGCATTACATCTCAACAGAGGCTAGAAAAGTAGAATGATATATTTGGGGTCTAAAACCATCCATTAGAGAATTTGTTATAGCAATGAATTCTGCTACCTTTCCAATGGCAGTAGATGCAGCAGAGATCACTGAGAGGAATAAGAATTGAAGTGAAGAAGGGAAACAGATGGAGAAAAGAAAATGGGAAGGATTTACGGCCAGTTATCGAGGACCAAAAACTGACAAGTTTAGTAATAAGGCAATACAGAGATTGATGGAAAGAGCCTGTCCCCGATGTCGACAGTATCATCGAGGAGAATGTCGAACGAAACCCATAAAATGTTTTAACTGTGGTGAAGTTGGGCATACTTCGAATTTTTGTCGACAAAAGAGAAAATGTTTTCATCGTAATTCCCCAGATCATTTCAAGAATAATTGCCCATAATTTAGAGCTCCATAGCTCACTATGGGAAGCAATACTTCGACCGGCCGTGGGAGACCAAGCATGGGTAGAGGATCGGGTGGGGCGCGGGGTCGATCTTTTTAAATGACCAAACATGAAGCAGAAACCACACCTGATGTAGTAACAGGTATGTTTCTTGTGAACTCATTTCATGCTAAAGTGTTATTTGACTCGGGTGCAAACTTCTCGTTTGTATCCCCATCATTTGCTTTGTATGCTCGCATGAATTTTGTACCACTTGAAGATAAATTAGCAGTTGATACAGCTAATGGTCAAGTTTCTGTGAACAATGTATTCAATAATTGCACTATCATGATTGAGGGATGTAAGTTGCCCATCAGAATATTTCCCATGCCTATGAAAGATTTTGATGTAGTAGTAGGAATGGACTGGTTGGCCGAAAATCAAACCAGCATTGTTTGCGATAAGAAGATGATTAGAATAGTTTTGCCAGACAAAGGAACAATTGTTATTTTTGGTGATCATCAGAGTCATTGTACCAGTTTGTTATCAGTAATGAAAGCCAGAAGATGCATGTAGAAGGGGTGTCAAGGATTTTTGGCTTATATAATCAATGTCAAGAAGGAAAAAGAAGAACAAATATTGGTCAACAACTTCCCAGAAGTATTTCCAGAGGATTTGTCTGGTCTTCCACCAGATAGAGCGATAGAATTCAGAATTGACCTCTTACCCGGGGCAAGGTCTGTAGGCAAAGCACCATACAGATTAGCCCCACCAGAGCTGAAAGAGTTATTCACGCAGTTAGAAGATCTGCTTGATAAAGGCTTTATCAGACCAAGTACATCACCTTGGAGAGCCCCAATTCTGTTTGACACAAAGAAAGATGGATCTATGCGAATGTGCATAGATTACCGAGAACTCAATAAATTAACGATCAAAAATAAATATCTATTACCCAGGATAGACGATCTGTTTGATCAGTTAGTAGGGCTAGCTACTTTTCCAAGATTGATCTGCGATCTGGATACCACCAACTAAAGGTAAGAAATGAAGACATTCCTAAAACTGCTTTCAGGACAAGGTACAAACATCATGAATTTTTGGTTATGCCTTTTGGATTAACCAATGCACCTGCAACCTTCATGGATTTAATGAACAGAGTATGTCGAGAATATCTTGATAAGTTTGTGATTGTGTTTATTGATGACATTCTGATTTACTCAAAGATAGAGGAAGAACATGCAGAGCACCTCCGTCTGGTCCTGTCTCTTAAGGAAAGAAAGGTTATATGCTAAGCTGTCAAAATGCGAGTTCTAGTTGCGAGAAGTTCAATTTTTGGGGCACGTGATATCAGAAAAAGGGATACAAGTAGATCCAACAAAAATTGAAGCGATTGCAAAATGGGAAGCACTAAAATCCCCATCTGAAATCCGAAGCTTTTTGGGATTGGCAGGATATTACCGTAAGTTCATACAGAACTTTTCAAAGATAGTTGTGCCATTAACCAAGTTAACCCGGAAGAATGTCAAGTTCCAATGGGAGGCAGAGCAACATAAAGCATTTCGGTTATTAAAGGATCATCTCTGCAGCTCTCCAATTTTATCTCTGCCCGATGGAACAGAAGACTTCATAGTATACAATGATGCATCGAAGTTGGGATTGGGCTGTGTATTGATGCAGAGGGGAAAAGTCATATCTTATGCATCTCGTCAACTAAAGGATCATGAAAAACAATACCCTACCCATGACATGGAATTAGCAGCCGTGGTCTTCGCACTAAAGATATGGAGGTACTATCTTTTAGGAACTAAATGCCAAATCTTTACAGATCACAAAATCTTACAACATTTGTTCAACCAGAAGGATCTGAATATAAGGCAGAGGCGATGGATTGAACTCGTTAACGACTATGATTGTGAGATTCTTTACCACCTAGGAAAGGCAAACATAGTGGCCGATGCTCTAAGCCGAAAGGAAAAAAGTGGCACCGTCAGAGCAATGAAAACCTACTTAACTCCAGACCTTCACCAAGCAATTTTAAAAAATTAGAAAAAAGTTGTTAAAGAAGATAACTAGAAATCCGAAAAGGTGGGAAAGATGATTTCCATTATGGAGTCAAACAATGAAGGGATATTATATTTCCAAAGCCGAATATGGGTACCAAGCTATGGTAATACACGAGAAATCATCCTGAATGAAAGTCACAAGTCCCGTTATTCAATTCACCCAGGTACCAACAAAATGTATAAAGACTTGAAAGTATTCTATTGGTGGCTAGGTCTCAAGAAAGATATAGCGACATATATGGAACAATGTATAACTTATTTACAAGTCAAGATTGAGCACCAAAGACCTTATGGAACTCTGCAATCATTAGAAATACCAGTCTGGAAATGGGATCACATTACGATGGACTTCATTATGAAATTACCCCGAACACCAAAAGGATATGATGCAATTTGGGTAATAGTGGATCGTCTATCAAAGTCTACACATTTCCTACCAATGAAAGAAACTTATTCATTGGAAATATTGGCTCAATTATACATCAAGGAAATCGTGACTAGACATGGTGTTCCATTGTCCATTATTTCTGACTGTGACAGTCGTTTTACTTCCAAATTCTGGGAAAGTCTACAAAGAGCTTTGGGATCCCAAATCAGATTGAGTACAACTTATCACCCACAAATGGATGGACAAAGTGAAAGAACCATCCAGACTCTTGAAGACATGTTGAGAAGTTGTGTCATCGACTTTGGGGGATCATGGGATGAACATTTACCATTGATAGAATTTTCCTACAATAACAGTTATCACTCCAGCATTCAAGCGGCACCTTATGAAGCCTTGTATGGAAGAAAATGCCAAACACCATTGTGTTGGAATGAGGTAGGTGAAAAGCAGTTAACAGGTCCTGAAATTATGCAAACAACATCTGAAAAGATTGAAAAGATTCGTACAAGAATTAAGACTGCCCAAGATCGTCAGAAAAGTTATGCCGACAAACGAAGGAAAGTGATTGAATTCAATGTGGGAGACTTTGTGATGTTAAAACTATCTCCATGGAAGGGTGTTATGAGATTCGGTAAGAAAGGAAAGCTCAGTGCAAGGTATATTGGACCATTCAAAATCTGCAAAAGAATTGGGCCGGTAGCTTATCAGTTGGAACTACCAGAGGAACTCAACTTAATTCATAGCATCTTTCCTATATCAAATCTGTGTAAGTGTTTGGCAGACCCAAGTCTAGCAATACCACTTCCTGAGATCAAACTTGATGATAAATTGAATTTCATCGAGACACCAGAGGCAGTAACTGACAGAAAGACCAAGATCTTGAGAAATAAAGAGATTAGTCTAGTAAAAGTATAGTGGCATTTTCACAAGGGTTCAGAAGTAATATGGGAACTAGAAACTAACATGAGAACCCGATATCCTTGGTTATTTGAATGAATTCCGGGACGAAATTCTTTTAAGGGGGAGAGAATGTTACCAGGATTCTACAAACATGGGTCAAGGTAACCTTATGTGTTTATTATATGAATTATGTGATAACATGCATAATTATAATGATACTTGCATGGATTATGT
>NC_037544.1:16753519-16762959 GCF_001531365.2 Cynara cardunculus var. scolymus | reverse complement strand
TTGATTTGAATAAAACTATGAACGAGGTTCACTCTGGCAGAAAGGTCTTCAGCTTGTCATTGGATGAAATAGTTTATATGAATTTCAAGGGAAACAAGGATGGTCGTTGTGTGTAATGGATAGCTATTGCTATAAACAGGGGGCTTATGGATGTAATAAGGATGGTCGTTGTGTGTGTGCATGGTATAACTCTTGCTGTTATATCTATTAAGATTACAACAGATTGAAGTTCTCTATTCTTGGTGATTTGAGGATTCAGAGATGTTGTTCTTATTGGAAATAGTAGTATTGATGTTATGGTTATGGGAAAAATATGGTCTATGATCATTAATTTTGGCTAAAGGTATTTTGGAACGGAACGTACATTTTATGAGGAACCAGAGGAGCTCTGGTAGGTTCTCACTATTGGACCAGAGGGTTCCTGTTATTGATTTGATGAAAATGCAAATTTTTACTAAACGTACTAGTCGGACCAGAGGCTCTGTATTTATTGATAAGAGCTTCTGTGTCAAAATCATGTTTTAAAAAGTTTTAAGAAAAAGGAGTTTTATACTTAGTATTTTATATGAAAGACAGACCAGAGGGGCTTTGGTCGACTCACACGTTGAACCAGAGGCTCTGGTTGGTCATAACTTTTGAAGACAGAAGCTCTGGTTAGTACAACCAGAGGCTCTGGTCGAATAAGAACTTTGTATAAACATTCCTTTGTGAAAAAGATTACAAGAAATTATATGAGCCAGAAGCTTAGCTCAAGAACATTACAAGAAATTATATGAGCCAGAAGCTCTGATTAGTATAACCAGAGGCTCTAGTCGAAGAAACAAAAGATCTGGTAGAAAGACCAGAGGGGCTCTGGTCCTGTTTCTTGAAATATATCCCAAGTTTGGTTTGGAACCAGAGGCCTGATGGACCAAAACATAATGTGATTTTCAGTCTTTGCTTCATGAGATGGATTATTTGAAATAAATGTTTTGGTGATCTTCACCCTGCGTTACATAAAAGGGAACCTCACTAGACATTCATGTCTAACCCTCATTTTGTGTTTTCAAATTATATGTGAAGGTAATGATAATAAGGGCAAGAGAATTTTGTGCAATACTTCCCTATGTGATTTGCTATATTTTGAAGCTTGGATGCTAGGATACAAGAGCATGTACTTTTGGAATTTTTGATCTATGTATTATACATTATAGACTCTTGTATTATGAACCTATGTGGGAAAACATGTATTCTATGTATGAAATATGTGTTATATGCAATGTATGGATTTGGGAGTGTTACAATTGTTGATCCCAGATCTCTTAATAACACTAATAATCGAGTTAAGAATAACCAAATTATAGTGTTTTGATGAGCAAAGTGATGAACACTCAAGAATAAATTTTGAACATTAAAGAACAATCTTGAGCGTCAAAGGTTTCACTTTATTGACAAGAAAAACGTAAAAGAGACATTTAGTACAATAGGCCTAATCACCTATTTATACTAGTAAGCTAATTAGAAGATAACTATCTATTAACAGATAGATGTTTATCTAAACTATGAATAAGATTTAATATTAAGATAAATTTGAGGTGTAGCTGTCGACTTGTCATCTCTAGCTGTCTTCCATGGTATGATGAATCATCCTTATCTTTAAATCTTCATCATATGCCTCTGGATGAATTGCTGAAAAATTCTCTAAGTGTTGTTGACCAGAGGGGTGATGAAGATGCTCTTTCCATTGCATCCCTGGTTGTTCATCGGCCCTTTGGTTGTTCACCAGACTTAACCAATTCTGCCTTGATGTCTTCATCGGTCTTTTGATTCTTTATCACTTATTGGTTTTCATTACTTTTACACTTTATGGATTATGGGGTCTAACAATCTCCCCCTAAGTAATGAAAGAACATAATCTAATCTATGAACAGAATTTGATGAACAGAGACTAATCTAAAGAAAAACATCAAAATCCAAATTTCTATTGGATGATGAATTCTTACAGTACTGGATTCAAAAGACATCATATTAAGGCAAAAATTTACAACTCATCATGATCTACCTTGAGATATATCCCAGAAGTGTCGATATCTCACGGATGAGTTGATTTCCTTCTTCTCTTGGCACGTGATTTCTACCAAGTCTTTCTCTGATGACTTTCTAAAACCATTCAAGTGTATCCGATGAATACTTGAATGCCTCAGTTAGTCTAAAGAATTTCTTTGCCCTGAACTCATTCTTGTAAACAAGTCCAAGCTCGGGTTGAGTTAAGACTGAGGCAGATCTCTTCTCCTGCAGGCCTGGAAAGTCTTCATTTGGTGGAGCATAGGAGAATCTTTCAATGCCTAAGTGAAGAGCAATTTCAAAATCACCCTTGGCTCGATGGTTTACCAGGGACTCCATTGTCTTTACAACCGCTCTGTTCGCCATCCCAAATTTGATGCCATGATCCTGTCGTTGAGCCGTGTATGCATAAAGTTCAATCAAGTCATAGGGACTGAGGTTGATGAGGTCATTTTCGTTGAACACGCTGATTTGATCATATGCTCTTTCCATTGTGTACTCGATGTATCGTATGGCTCTATTGGCGAAGGTCCTCACTTTTAGATCCATGACCCTCCTTATCCCATCGTTTGAGAAGACAACTTATGGTGCTTGGGTGGTCTGTCTAATAAACCTATGGTGTAGGAGGTCCATGGACTCTGGTGATAGAATCGGAGGATTGAGGGCCAAACTTTCATCGCGGTCATGATACAGGTATTGATGGATATTTTCCATCATAATGGGTTCCCTGGGTGGCAACTTTGGACGTCTCTGCAGCGACTCCATTTTCTGAATAATCTTATCGACTAGGCTCTGCGGAGGTTGCCTAGATGAAGAGGGAATATCCGCTTGCACCATGGTTGGTTGGGCTGAGGGTTGTGTATGGGTTGGTGAAAGTATGGTTTCTTGTTGGGTTGGTTCTGGTTCATTGGGTTCAGCTTGGGTGGTTTGTGGTTCATGGGGTTCTATTTGGGTTTGAGGTTGTTAGGGTGATGAAGGTTGGATTATTGTTGGTTCTGGTTGTATGGATAAGGTGGTGAAGGGTTATGTGGTGTGAGGAGTTGGTGAAGGAGTTAAGGGTAGGTTTGGTGTAGGTGATGAAGTAAAAGGTGGGGAGGTTGGATTTTCATCGGTTGAAGAACTCAACATGATGGGTTATTGGGTAGTAGCAAAGGGAACATGTACATTTTGTACATCTTCAGAGGGTTGAGCCTCTGGTTCCCTTGCTTGGGTTCCTTCGGTTGAGGGTGGTGGTGGTTGTGTTTGTGATGGTTGTGGTGGTGGTGCAGCGGATTCCATTTGTTGAGTAGCTACGGCCTGTGTCTCCCCCTCATGAGGTCCCAGACCTTGATCATCGGGGTCTAGGTCCTCATGTCGTGGCCTCTTGTGTTGGCGGCTGCTGGAGCATGATGCTCTGCTCCTTTTCTTCTTTTTGTTCTTCCTGAAAGACGCAAGATACGCCTTCAGGACTGCTTGTCGTCGGCTCTCCTCCATTGTTTGAAGGAGAGAAGTGGTGCGCCTTTGTTCATCAGCCAGGTTCTGGGAGAGAACCCTGGTCGGATGAATAGCGCGATGAATGAATTTGGCACTAATCTCATCGAAAGATGAGACGAGTACCTTGAACAGAGCCCTCAGATCGGCTCTGGTTGCGAACTCTGTGGTTGATGGAGTTTGTGGAGGCACGGAGGTGGTGGTAGATGTAGATGGAGGAACGGGAAGGTTGGCGATGAGATCTCTCACCTCTGTAGTGAATGAGGAGAAAGCTTCATCAAATGATGGGCCTGCAGAGGGAGGTGGGGGTGGAGTAGGCTGGGGGATATGGCTGGAAGTTGGGTGAGGGTGGTTTGTATGGTGGCCATTTGGTGGGTAAGGGAGGCAAGGGTTTCATCGATAGATGAAGTGGATTGAGGTGGGGCTTGTTGAGGGATTTGGGAGATGATGGAGGTTGGTAGGGTGTTAAGGTTTTGAAGGACGGTGTTTAGTTGGGTGGTGATGTAGGTAAGGTTCTCATCAACCTCAGTTGCCTGGGCCGTGAGGGTGGCGATGGAGTGGATGAGTATTTGGTTTCTTTAGGCGGCAAGGGAGGATGCAGTGTTGTGGTGTTGGGTGATGGTTTGTTGGAGAATTTGGAGACGTGTTGTATTGTCTCGGGTTTGGGTTTCAAGTTGGGAGAGGTGGAGTTCAAGGATAGCAAGGGATTGTTGAAGGTCGGTGTTATCGGTTGAGGGTGGGTTGTCAACAATCCCTTGAATGATGAGTTTAAGGTCTTCCAAGGACTGCATAATTGAATCGAAAATGGATTGGAACTCGGGCATTGTGACCATATCTGCAATGGGGGTAACCCTTGTAGCAACGGATGCTGTAGGTTGAGCCTCTGCTCCGGAGGTTCCTTCATGGCCTTGTGAAAATGTGGGCCTAGAAGGACTTCCATCATGTCCTTGATAAACCTCAAGTGAGGAGCTATCTCGTGATGTTGTTGCATCGGCTTCCTCTTCCTCGGTTTCAGAGGCCGGGTAAGTAAAGCGAATGTGTGTCCCCTTCGGTAGATCAAATATCAAAGAGGGTGTGCAGGAAAATATGATCGCTCTGAACGATCTTGGGGTTGGTCAATGTCAGAAGCAACACATGCTTCTGTGTGTGTGATTGGTTGTGTCAAGCCCTGAGGCGAAGGGGCTCTTATTTCTTCATCACCTCTCTGTTGGGAGAGGGGTGATGGAATATGGGGTTCCTCAGCTGATTCATCTCCAAAGGCCCGAGGAATGGCCTCTGGATGGCTGGCTTGGGTTGGGATTGGACTGGGTCGTCCTTGTTCAATACCCCTGTGGCTTTGATCGCCAGGGGTAGATGTGGTGGTTGCCCTTTGGGTAGTGGGTGGAGGAATTGTATAAGTAGGACCGGAGGAGGCACGATGAGTAGCATCATCATCATCATCATCATCGTCGTCATCATCCGATGAAGATGTCTCATGTGCTCCCTCGCTTGGTGATGGGGACGGCTCTAGTCGCTCTGGGTAGCTGCCCTCGGTTCCTGGGACAGCATAGAGCGTTCATAGGTCTAGCATATCTTAGATGTCGATGGAATGACATTGAGCATAGCCCTTGAGAGTGGGCGGTTGATGGTGTAACCCTCCTTCGATAGGGTTGGTCGATGGCCGTGTATCTTGTAAACTGGAGTGAAGGGCTCTTCAGCCTGTAGTCCATGTTTCCTCATTGTGTCCCCAATGAAGAGGGCGAGGAAAAGAGGGAAGAGAACCGTAGATAAAGGCTTGCCAGCGGCTTGGAGTTTGCATTTCTTGACCACCACCGAGTGGATCTCATTGTAGATGAGAAAGGCATAGTCAAGGTTGAGGTTGAAGAACAGCCCGTACATGATTGTCATGATGTTGATGTTCCCTTGGTCCAAGGACCCTAGCTTGCATGTGAGGGCCCTGTTGAGGATGGAGAAGAACATGTTCCACATCGGCGGGAGGAATTAGCGTTTGAAGTCTGAGACGTTGCGTAGGTCACGTTTGTAACCTAGCATTTTAACGAAGCGTAGGATGTTGTCGGAGGTGGGTGGTTCGTCATATTCTGCAATTCCAAGTTCCCGTCGAGTGGGAATGCACAGAACTCGAGAAACTTTAACCCGCAATATTTTGAGCGAGTAAATCATATCGTTTGGGGCATCCATGTCCCCCATGATTCCATGGCTGTTAGGGTAGAACTCACATGTTTGTCAGTACTGTTGGACGTACTTTAGTGATACACCGGTGTCAGCAAGAGTCAGGGCGGGAAGGAGAATACAGGTCTTGAAGAACTCAATCACGACGGCAAATCGGTCGTCGAAAAGTGTGTTTCTTAGTTCAATGGCGTGGTTGTTTGGCTTCATAGGTAGGAAAACGATGGCGCGGCTATCGGCGCCGGTGGATTGAACTCGACTGTCATTATTGTTCGATTCGTGGGAGGCGGAGGAAGCCATTGTTGAGGAAGTTGCAGGTTTTTTGTTCGTCAAATGCTATTTGCAGGTTTTTGGTAAGCGTAAAGAGGTAATGAAGGTAGAAGAAAGGTATTTATAGGTGGAGAGATGATGGGGTGGGTGGGGTGTGGGAGGGGAGGGGTGGGGTGCGGGTGGAATTTGAAACGGTTTCTTGATTATTATATTGAAATAATCATGAAAAAGTTTTGGCGGTTTGGCAATTGACGATTTGATTTGGAGATCGTGAGCCGTCTTGATTGTATGTGCCATTAATGTTGGAGGACACGTGTCATGGTGGGGTTAGGGAGGGGGAAAGTTGAAAGGGTGTATGGGGAACAGGCTGTATATGGTGTCAGGCGCGTGTGAGGATGACGTATGGATTATTTGAAAATAAGAAGTTATTCCAAATAATATCTCGTTAAGTATTGATCCAAAATTGATTTTAAAAAAATCCATCTACTTGTAAGATTAATACAAATTACGAAGTTTTGGTCTTCTAAAAACCCATGTTGTATAGTTTTTAGTCACAAAAGCTGCAATTTCATATAATCTTAAAAAAATTTCAATTAAGATGGGTTTATTGAAAAATGATTTTGTCTTGTAACCAGAGGAGTTCTGGTTGAACAAAACTCATTTTGTGGGGAACCATAGGTGGTCTGGTTGGATATCGATGAAGGAATTCATCAATGGAATGTTGGATTGCATGATTAAGAAGCCTTGGATGACAAACCATAGGCTCAGTTTAAGCATGTTCAATCCAGTATGTAGGACCAGAGGGGTTCTGGTTTGATACTTGGTCTATTATTTGGCATTTAGATGGCCAGAGGCTCTGGATAGTGGAACCAGAGGCTCTGGTATGATAAATGCATATSTATGCAATSGATATTCATGAWGAATGAATAGCTCCCCCTCAAATGATGCATGTATATTGGTTGAGTTTTTAAAAACTCCCCCTTGAACCAATAAAAGGTATGAATGTGGGGACCAGAGGCTCTGGTCTTTATAACTAGAGGCTCTAGTTGTGAAGGATGATGGAATGATGTATGAAATATGGCTAAGTATGCAAATGGTTATGCAAAAGGGATCTGGATCCAAAGACAATGAATCCAGAGGCTCTGGTCTTTAGAACCAGAGGCTCTGGTAGCAAAGTCGAGGAGAAAGATGTATGAGAAAATGGTTAAGGGTATAGGAAAAAGTATAGTGGTTGAGTCTTTGAGACCAAAGGGGCTCTTGTTCCAAAGGCTTTGAATCCAGAGGCTCTGGTCTTTAGAACCAGAGGCTCTGGTAGCAAAGGCGATGATATGAAGATGATGATATATAGTATGAAAATATGATAGTCTATGTGAAGTGAGAAAAGGGAAACTCTTTGGGTCCAGAGAGGCTCTGGTTGCAAATAGTATGATAGTCTATGATGATATCGCTGGTTTCAAGGGATTTGGAAACCAGAGGCTCTGGTCTTTGGAACAAGAGGCTCTGGTTGCGAAGGTAATACTTAGTGAAGAAAACTAAGTATATGCTTTGGACCAGAGGCGCTCTGGGTCTAAAGGGTGATGTAAAAAGATGTGATTAAATGCATGAATGCCCAAGTCCAAGATTGAGACCAAATTGGATCTGGTCTCAAAGAATTGGAGTCCAGAGGCTCTAGTCTATATAACCAGAGGCTCTAGTGAGTAAGGGAATACTTGGTAAAAAATTACCAATTATATGCTTTGGACCGAAGGTCTTTGATTCCAAAGGCGATGAAAAACTTTAAGCCATATTAAAAGATTTCTTCATGGCTAGAGGCTCTGGTCTTTAGAACCAGAGACGCTGGTTTGGAGAATCTTCATGATTATGGCTAACTTCTTTGTATCACTTGTAGGCATAACCATGAGATAATGACAATCTCTGATTTAAAATATATATATATATATATATATATTGCCTTTAAGTGGTGAGATTTAGCATACCCATCTTGCTGATTAGGAATAAAAATCTTTTCTCATCAAGAGCTTTTGTGAAAATGTCAGCAAGTTGAATCTCAGTGGGAACAAAATACATTTATATATTTCCTTTTTCAACATTGTCTTTCAAAAAATGGTACCTTACATCGATGTGCTTGGTCTTGGAATGCTGCACTGGGTTTGCAGAGATTGCTATGGCACTCTTGGAGTCACAGAGGATGGGGACTTTGTCATAATGAAATCCATAGTCCTTAAGATGAGTCTTCATCCAGAGAACTTGTGAACAACAACTAGCACCAGCAACATACTCTGCTTCTGCTATGGATGTTGAGACACAATTTTGTTTTCTGGATGTCCAACTTACCAGCTTGTGCCCCAAGAGTTGACAGCTTCCAGATGTGCTCTTTCTATCAAGTTTGCAACGTGCATGATCTGCATCTGTGTAGGCTATTAGATCAAAGCCAGAGTTCTTTGGATACTAGAGACCCAATGATGAAGTTCCCTTAAGGTATCTAAAGATCCTCTTGACTGCAGAAAGATGCGATTCGTTAGGATTTGATTGATATCTTGCACAAAGACATGTGGCAAACATAATGTCTGGTCTACTGGCAGTTAGATACAGGAGTGATTCAATCATGCCTCTGTAGGTTGTTACATCCACAGGTTTGCCTGATGGATCAGCAAATAACTTAGCGCTTGTAGCCATAGGTGTTCTCATCGATGATGAATTTGAGAGAGAGTATTTCTTCAGAAGGTCAGTCACATATTTGGACTGATTAATGAAAATTCATTCTGAAGTTTGTTTTATTTGAAGACCGAGGACGAAGCTTAGTTCTCCCATCATACTCATCTCAAATTTGCTTTTCATCAACTCTGAGAATTTTTCGCAATGTTTTGCATTTGTAGAACCAAATATGATGTCGTCCACRTATATTTGAACAAGTAAGATATCGCTTTTGTGCTTTTTGAGAAAGTGGGTTGTATCGATTGTACCTTTTTCAAATCCATTATTGATGAGAAAGGTAGATAGAGTTTCATACCAGGCCCTGGGTACTTGCTTCAGCCCATAGAGGGCTTTATCCAAAAAGTAGATGTAGTCTGGATGTTTTGGATCTTCGAACCCAGGAGGCTGCTGCACGTAGACTTCTTATTGAAGTTTGCCATTGAGGAAGGCATACTTGACATCCATCTGATAGACCTTAAAGCCTTTGTGAGCTGCATAGGCTAGGAACATTCTAATGGCTTCAAGTCTTGCAACAGGAGCAAATGTCTCATCATAATCAATTCCTTCTTCCTGGCGATAGCCTTTGGCAACAAGTCTGGCTTTGTTTCTTATTACGATGCCATCTTCGTCCTTCTTGTTTCGGAAGACCCATTTGGTTCTTATGGCCGTCTTCCCTTTCGATAGAGGCATAAGGGACCATACTTTATTTTCAAACTGGAGTAATTCTTCTTGCATCGCGTCTATCCAGTTTGGGTCTTGTAGGGCTTCTGAAATCTTCTTTGATTCTATCATGCTCA
>NC_037544.1:16749431-16751604 GCF_001531365.2 Cynara cardunculus var. scolymus | reverse complement strand
ACTGGTGGCTTGGTGAGTTTAGAGAAGTGAAACTTTGCTTCGACAGAGGGCATGCCAGTTAGCTCTGGATTGTATGGGGGCTCTGCGTCCATGGATGAGTAACGCCACCGTAGAATCTCTTCGACAGTGGTTACAGGCTCTGTACGCATCTTCTGTGTAGGAATCTTGTTCATCGAATCAATAATTTCAGAGACCCTCCCCACTGTGGCAGACTCTGGCGTTCTGGTGCCTTCTTCAAGTATTGGCCTCTGGGTAGACCCCTCTGGTAGGATTGGCTTGACTGTTCCTAACAGAGCGTCGAACGTACCCGTGGACGTCTCTTCAGGTATCTTGGCTAGTTTGGAAGAGCCTTGTACGACTTTGGGGATGGGAGCTCTGCTTTTGTTCTTTCGAGCCTCTACCAGAGAAGCCTTGAGGGCTTGAACCAGATCAGGGTCGTCATATTCATCTTCATTAATCTCCTCCAGTGTGTCAGAGCTAAACCCTTTCTTTGGCGACTCCTCTTCCACTTTACCCTTGCCTTTCCCCGTAGGCTCTGGAGATTTTTCTTTGGAGAATAGGGCTGCAGCAGAATCCACTATTTTCAGTGGTTTGGCAGAGGTTGATTTCTTTGGCTCTGTCTTCTTCTCCCCCTCATGATGATCAGGGTCATTGCCTCTCTGATCATCATGGATTTTAGTAGCCTCTGCCTTACACGAGGTGAGGGGAGCCTTCTTCAAGCGCCTGAAAACTCTGGAGGCCGCCTTCTCCATCTTCTCTATTACCATTTCAGCATTTAGAGTGGCGGTGTTGATATCAATCTCTGTGGCCCATTTMATGGTAGAGATGCAATGATAGATTTCATTTCAGAATGAGTGACCTTCTTTGACGAGTTGCTTCGTGCAGTCTCTGATGGATTCGTTAGTAGCTCGGGCCTCTTTGAGAAGATGGTCGTGGTGTTTCCGCACGGTCTCTCCGAGGGCCTCAACCATTGCGTCTATCTCTCTGCAAGTGGCTAGATGGTTAATGTTAGCCCTGGAGGATGAGGAGTCAACGCCAATAGTGATCGCAGAGGAGAACATCTCTTTGATTTCATCCTTGAAGGCAGAGTAGTTCGTCTAGCCGGCGGAAATCATGTCTGCAGCGTACCAGGCGGCGACCTCTGTCAGTTTTGTCTTGAGAGTGTTGATGGAAGAAGGATTGAGAGACAGCATGCTGAAGGCTTCTGTGAGATCAGCCTTGTTGAGGACAGAGCTCTGAAGGGCTGATAAGGTCGCCTTGAGTTCAGAAGTTGTAGAGGTCAACTCCTTCAGAGCCTCTGTGAGAGGTGTAAGTACGTCTATTGTCAGAGAGGAGGAGAACAAGCTTTTCAACCCATCCAACCTCTTGAGTACCTCTGTGGTGAAGGTATGTAACTCCTCCTTCGTCACATAGGCACTCGGGGAACCTAGATCACCAACACATGGTGACCTAGTAGCCTTGGAGTGTAAGGCGCCCTCAGTGACCGATTTGGCGTTGTCATCTCGGGGACTTCCACCAGATCTTCGGACATCCCCAATTGGAGAGCCTACCAGTGTTCTGTCGATTTCGTGCCTAATAGGTTCATAGTCTATCTTGGCAGAGGGATCGAGTGGAGACTTTGGGCGTTCTAGACCCGCAGCCTCGATGATTGTCTCGCATGCCTCTGAAGCATGACTGGGTGGTTCACTCACGTGTGGAGGGGCAACGGATGCCTCTCTTGGTAGTGTCGAGTCCTTGGGCGAACAGACTCTTATGATAAAACTACCATCCTTTTGAGAGGATGATGGAGTAGAATAGGGTTCCCGGTTTGTGCGTTCGACAGAGGACGAAAGAATGTCCTCTGCGAGGTTAGTTGGTTTAAGGTTCAGCGTGTGCACGGTTTCTTCAATAGGGGTTCCCTCTAGAACAGGGTCCCTAGCTATGTGGGTTGCACTGGGAGGGGGACTTGGATGTGTGCCTTCGGCATCTTTTTTACCCTCTTCTAACACCATTTCTTCCTCTTCGTTGTCTAGTACAACTTACGTCCCCAAATGTACCACCTCTGTGGGCGCTGTAAAACTCTGTTTGAGATCGAAGATTATATCTTGGATTTTCTCAGTAGGGGACTCTTCTAGAACAACCTTGTGCAACCTTCTGCGCTTAGGTACAGCCTATGCCGGGCCTTCTTGAATTT
>NC_037544.1:16747213-16749331 GCF_001531365.2 Cynara cardunculus var. scolymus | reverse complement strand
GGAAAAGTACAACTGGACATCTACAGTTTTTGGGAGACAAGCTAGTCAGTTGGGCATCAAAGAAGCAGAATTGCGTTTCCATTTTCACTGTTGAAGCAGAATATGTAGCTGCTGCAAGCTGCTATTCTCAAGTGTTATGGATGCAGACACAACTCAAGGACTACGGGTTCTGTTTTCATAAAATCCCAATTTACGGTGATTCTAAAAGTGCTATTGCTATTTCTTGTAATCCTGTTCAGCATACTAAAACCAAGCATATAGATATCYRRTATCATTTTATTAAAGATCATGTAGAAAAAGGAACAATTGAACTGTATTTTGTAAATACAGAATTTCAATTAGCTGACTTGTTCACGAAAGTATTAGATGAAAAACGCTTTAGCTTTCTTGTATCTAAGTTAGGCATGTTGAATTTGAAAATTTGAATTTTTGTTAAAAAACAGTTCAATTTATTGAATTATATTTAATTTCAAATTCGTTTTGTCAAATATCGGTATTTTTTAATACAACTTGGTATTTTAAGTATTATCTAATTTTTGAAAGATAATTGAGTTTTGAAATATAAGTATTTGGACGGTTTAGTCTAAATCCGGACAAAGCTTGTCCGATTTATTGTTAAACCGGACAACGCTTAAGCAGTTTATTGTGCGGTTTAGATATCCGGACAAAAGGCTATATGATAAACTCTTATCCGGACAAGATTAGATATAGTTTTGCAAATGATTGTGCGGATATTAAATCGTTGAAATCAATTGAGCTTATTCATTTTCCAACTCTTAAATCGTTCAATTCTTGAGCTGTTTAATTTCGTTTGTTGAGCGGTTTACTCTTAAGCCGATTAACCTTTGAACGGTTTAATCCTAAATCGGACGTGTCTTGATTGGTGTTCATATAAGCCGTACATGCCTTGAGCGGTTTATTATCCGGATTAATACTTAGATTTTATTCATTCCATAAACCAGACAACTATTGACCGGTTTATTCTAATCCGGATAAGCCTTGAACGGTTTAGCATATGAACGGTTTTTGACCTTTGACTATAAATAACCGTCTCATTTTTCATTTTTACTTTTTGCATTCCTACATTGTTCATCATCGTCTCCGCTCAACATCTCCGCTCAATTCGAGTTCTTTGATTTCATTCCATCAATCTCGTTTACTGTTAATCGTCTCTATTCAAGGTTTCATTTATTTGATTTATATTCTTCATACGTTGATTGTTTCGATTCTTATTGATCATATGGACTGTATTGACTTAAAATGAACAAACCTTCATAATCGAACAATAAACTCATATTAACTCASATTAGACCTTGTATTTTTGGTGTATTTTGTGTCGTTTTTCATTTCGAGTGAGTACGTATTGTGTATTTTGATTGTATTTGTGTTCATTTTGCGTATTTTTGTGATTGTATTTGAATCGTGTTTTGAACAGATATCTCACCGGACAAGGTGATCGGACTTCAATCCGATCAACCTTAAACCGGTTGATGATTGTCCGGTTTAAGACTTTGAGTTTTTTTTTTGTGTGTTTGACTTGTTGTCCTGACTTCTAATCCGGACACCATTTTTTTTATGTTATGTTTTAAGTGTTTGTGTTGTCCGGACTTCTAATCCGGACATAATTCTTTTAGTGTCTAAGTGTTTTGTGTTGACCGGACTACTAATCCGGTCAATCCATTTCAATTTTTTTGCTAAGTCTTTTTACTTTCAATATTTGTTTTCATTTTTTTTAGTTTAATATTTTTTAGGGTAATTTTTTTTTTAATTTTCATTTTGTTTTCAAATTTTTTTTGTTTTTGTTTGTGTGTGTGTATTTTTTTTAATTCAATTTTTTTTTACTTACTTCAATAAAATGGGTACTAATATTTCAGATTTTTTACAGGTAAATGGCGGATCCTAGACATCAGTTTGACGAGTAATCTCATGTTCCGTCCGTCAGATCTGACAACATACCAGCTCATTTACCAAACCAACCTATTGCCTCTGAAAACCTTTTTCCTCTGTTCCAATATCTTGAAATTAAACCGAATAACCATAACTTCTCTTTCGATATGCCAGCCGAATACCCTATCATACCAGAAATCCTGAAAGGCCACCCCATTTCATATGCCTTAT
>NC_037544.1:16742645-16746723 GCF_001531365.2 Cynara cardunculus var. scolymus | reverse complement strand
TTCAGAAAAAGGGCCAACATTTGTCATGACCAGAATTCGGTAGCATACAGAAGTAGAAGATTTGGATTCAATTATGCCAGTTCCACCAGAATTGATWGCTCTAGCTGATCAGAACGCTCAGTGCGTTATAGACTATAGAAGAGTGATAGATCCTATAGTTCAGCCAGAACCGGTTGAACTTGCCCAAGGATCACCCCATGCCTCAGCTGAGAGAGAAATAGAAGTAGAAGAGAGAGTTCAGGAACAAGGGGTACCTGAACAGGGTAGTGTGTTGAGAGAAAATGTAAATGAGAGGGGTGAACAAGTTGGGGGGGCTTCTGATCAGCAACGCACTTTAACTGCGAGAGCTTCATCTAATTCGGAAGCTACTGAATCAGATAATCGAGCAGATTTTGGTGATGATAAAAATGATGATGATGATGGAACAAACGCTCATAATCTTCCCGTTAGAATGTTTGTGGATGATCTTGCTACGATCTTTCCTGAATATTCAGCTCAGCAACCTTGTCCGAGTCTACGTTCTTTATCATTTAATGTTGATGAATGTGATGATTATGATCGCATTCTTCAAGATTTATCAAATGAAAGAGAAGATGAGGGAGTTGAAGTTGAAAATGAAGAGAGTTTGAGAGAACGGGAAGAAAAAGAAAATGGAGAGGGTGTGAGTGGAGCAGAAAAAGAAGATCAAGCTCCTTYCCAAACCGAAACACTTAGCCGGGCAACCACATCTACTAATGACATTCATGTGTTGAATGTTAGTATTGAAGCAGACATAGCTAGCCCAGCTATGCATTTGCACACCCCTCCTATCCACTCAATTAGTTCTCAACAACCAATTATTTCAATTTCACATGGGGATTTAGCTCATATGCTAACTACTTCTCAATCGGAGAATGTAGTTATTGAACCCCAGCCTACGACTTCGATTCTATGGACCTCGAGTCTAGAGCCGATACACTTAGGTACACATGAGTCAGGAGCATCTATTGCTCCAAGTGCAGTTCTTAGTGAACTAGCCGGAACGACCAGAGTGATGTCATTTGACATTTCACGAGGACAGGTCGGAAGTCCTACCAATGCTAACATTATGCCAACATTGAACGTAGGCACATTAGTTTACTCAATTGTTGTTTCAACTGGTATTCTACGTGAACCAGGTGTGTGGTTACCTGACTATGTGTCAAGGGAATATTTGGACGGTGCCCTAAAGGCTGTTCAAGAAAACTTTGACGCTCAAATCGCTAGTTTGAAGAGGTTGTTGAAGGGAAAAGAGCATGTTGTAGAAGAGCCACCATCTGCACCATCGCCATCACCACCACCTGTACCGGAACCGTCAGTACCAAATCAATCGGTGGATGAGCTGAAATCAGTTCTATATACTAAATTGATGGCTTCTCAAAGTGAAGATGCTGAAGATGCAGATTTGGTTGGTCTCTTACGCCAACAAATTGATGCTAACCCTGTAATTAGAGCCTCAGAGTTCTTGACTTTTCAGGATGTGATTAGTGCTAACTTCTCTAAAGCTAGCAAATTGATCACATCTAATACCCTAGATCTAAAACGTTCAATGGATGCTCTTGTCGAAAGGGTGTCTATACTTGAAGAAACTTGCAAGTCTCAAGTCGAATCTCTTAAACGAAGACATGACGATCAGGATGATCCTGATAGTCATGAGGGGGAGAGGAAAAGGCAGAGATTGGCTGAGACATCTCATCAAGGTGCAAGAATGGGTGAAGAGTCATTACCTCAGGACGTAACTACTGAAGGTTCTGCCCTAGAAACAGTTCGGGAAAGAATAATTGAGGCTAGTGTTATTGAAGAAGAAGTGGTGGCAAGTCCAAGGATCGAGCCAATGGTTGAAAATCCAGCGGACTCCATAGTAGAAACAAGGCTGTTAATGGACTTGTCTGCCAATGTAGGGTTCAACAGTGCATTCTCTACAACTTTGGGTGGAGAGCAGGATTTTGGTGAAGACGTTGATCACATTGACGAGTCAACTTAAATGTATTTTGATTTTGAAGCTGACTTAGATGAAGAAGATCCAGTTTTTCCCGTTCAAGGTGATCCTCAGTCTATTCCAGAATCGTCTACTGCTGCATTACCTGACGTGCCTGAAGTCAGTACTCCAAGAGAAACTGTTGATCCTACTAAAATTTTCTCAAAGAATTACATTCCTTTCCATATCAGAGCAAACTTCTTTGGTTATGATCGCGAAAGAATCCGAGAGCCATACTTGGAAGATATCTACTTTGGGATTTTCATTCGTCACAGAAAAGTGCTTTGTTCTGACAGAGTTCTTGAAATTCACAAGAAGCCAAAAGATTTTCGAATTGAATATCGTCACCTTTTAAAAGCCAAGTGCCAGCCTATCAGTCAACTTCGTACAAAGCATAGAATGGTCACGATCAAACAAATTGATGCTCAAAAACTGTTAAGAATTTGGTATCCTGTGTTTACAGTTACAAGGCAGGATGGCCAGATCTAGAGATTCAGTGAAGCTGATTTCTCGAACTTATATTTGGATGACCTTGAATACATGTACTTCGAACTGAAGAATATGACTATTAGAAAGGAAGGAGAACTGGTAGCTCTAGATGCAATTAAGAGATTCATTCGAAATCATGTAAAGTTGTCAATGGKCATTGATATTCAAATGGGTCTTGAAGACAGTCAACGAATCATCAACCTCAAAAGACCTAATCAAGATTTAGAAGACATTGAAGGCTATCCAGTTTACATGGTACTTGAAAGTCCAGATTTTAGGGTCATCTACTTCGCTCAACTTCAAGTCAAAAAGTTCATGAGATTCAGTGAGTTGAACAAGTATTCTGACGGTACGATTAAGCTTGTAAGAAGGGCGCTGGACTTGAAAAGTGTGATGGATGATAAGGTTGTGGAATGTGAACGGATGAATGCCAAAGAAAGATACTTGCTTGTCAATACCATAAATTTGCTCGAGGAAAAGATTCAGTACAAAAATGCTTTGAGAAGGTTAGAGAAAATACTTGGACTGCGCAAAACGAAATTCACAAGGGTCCAAACTTGAATTCAAAGGGGGAGAATGTTGGGTTCAAGTTAGTGCTTTAATGTTGTATTCAAGTTTCTCCTTAGTATAGTTGTTTTGTAATAGTTTAGCCTTTAAAATTTCCTAGTATAAATAGTGATTTCCTTGTAATTGTAATTAACAATCATCATTAGCAGATTGATCAAGATTAGTGATGTAATAATATCTCTCTCTCAATCTAATCATCTTTTGACAATCTTCTTTCTACCTTTATGTTCATCATGATCTATGAAGATTACATCATGTTTGTATGAAATCTGGACTTATCAATCTTGCATGGCATTAAAACAATCAGGTTCTTGCAATGCCTTAAATAACTTCTTTGGCTCTATAGCGCTAAGAAATTTTATGAACAAATGCTCGTTGGCGGTAATAGATTGTGTTTGCACTCTTGAAATCAAATTACCAATGATTTGTGTCTAGGGATGATATTTTGTCCACTTGTGACTACATGGTAGGGATTAAACATTAATTACGTTGTTCTGATCAATATAGTAGTCGGTTACGACTTGAATTTAGCTTCAACTTTTGATTCTATTTCAGCTTGTATTTCAGAATTTTCAGCTTCATCAACAGTTAAAAAAGACTGAGATTGATCAACATCGGGTTGAACAATCTCTGGTTGAGTTTGTGCCTCAGCTTAAACAGGCTCAGATATAGTATCTTCAACAATTTCAGGCTGAACAACATTTGATGTTGAACAACCAGCTTCAGATGGTCTAAATATTGTGTAACTTAGGGAATCGGGACCACTTGTAACATCTCGTTTGAGCAAACCCCAAGTTACCAATTTATCAAAATCTCCAATAAAATATAATTTATTGATTACTAGGACCAAAATTGATCCTAATTATTATAAGAGTTTTGTCAAAGCAATCGGGGCCAAGGATGGAAAATTTGAAGATGCTGCTGAAACGACCAAGTCTGGAGGAAGACCAGAGGCGATGAATTGGTCTAGAGGCAGCCGATGGACCAGAGGCTGCTGAAATGACTAAGTCTGGAAGAAGACCAGAG
>NC_037544.1:16742175-16742480 GCF_001531365.2 Cynara cardunculus var. scolymus | reverse complement strand
CCAGAGGCGATGAATTGGTCCAGAGGCAGGCGATGGACCAGAGGCTGCTGAAATGACTGAGTCTGGAAGAAGACCAGAGGCGATGAATTGGTCGAGAGGCAGGCGATGGACCAAAGGCAGCAGAAATCACTAGGTATGGAAGAAGACCAGCAACGATGAAAATGGACTAGAGACGATGAAAATGGACCAGAGGCGATGAAAATGGACTAGAGGCGATGGATTGGTCGAGAGGCAATGAAAATGGACCAGAGGCGATGAAAATGGACCAGAGGCGATGAATTGGTCCAGAGGCGATGAAAATGGAC
>NC_037544.1:16738299-16742110 GCF_001531365.2 Cynara cardunculus var. scolymus | reverse complement strand
CCAGAGGCGATGAAAATGGACCAGAGGCGATGAAAATGGACCAGAGGCGATGAAAATGGACCAACCCTTTGGAACACACAGATTTGCGCATAGCATTAATTAACCTCAAAGTATAGGATATTAATTTCTAGAAAAACTTCGAATTATCCGTTCTATTTTAGTGATAAAACCACCCGAAACATAATTCCAAACCGGATATAACGGAGTTTTTACTTACAACCCAAATTATGTAGCAAAAGAATACGGGACATATTTATAACCGGAACAAGACTATATATAAGCTACACTTACTACAACTATGAGATACGGTAATAAGCTACTATTTACCAAAACTAAGATCGAAATCTTGAAGTTCCCCGATAAATCTTCGAGTTAGACAACGGGTTCTTTCTTTTTTATCCGTCTTCTTTCTTGAGAGAGATTGCCACTTAAATGGTAAGCCAACGCTTAGTGAGTTAAATAGCTAAGTATTACATATCAATATCACACATGTTTATAAACATACCTAATAAACTCTTATCAATAAAAGAGTTCAAGACATCATCCAGATGCAAACCGAGACTTACTAGAAACCGAGTGAACAATTACGTACCGGATCCTAAGATCATAGGATTCCATATTCAAATCACCATAGTATACCATACCATTGATGCTTAATACGACAAGGAGACAAGATCAACATGTTAGGACTGAAAATCAGTATTAATTGTATTCGTCTTGAAAGTTAAACATTGTCTATAATTGTAAAAGTCATCGTGTTTGACTTTTCTTATAGGAGTTTGACTTTGACTATTGTTTAGTAGTTTGACCATATAAATAGGAGTTGTCTTTGTAATTGTAAGTGTGAGTGCTCATTTGTAAGATTCTATACGTAATATCAGAGTTGACCATATTGAAAGATCTTGACTTTCTCTCTCAATATTCATATACATGTTCTTAATGCAATATCCAGATCTGCCATGATTGTGAAGCTAACATGAAGATTGATCAGTGAATAGGGACAAACAATTGGTATCAAAGCAAGTTTGCAAGAAATCAGAGAAAAGATCAACAGATTTGAAGATTTTATTTTATGGATTTTTTTTAGTTCTTCGTGTTCTTTAGAGTTTGATCCGATTTTGTTTAAAATTTTTGTGTTTTCTTGTTAAGATCATTATCAAAGTGTGCGTTTTAGAGTTGTGAATCTTTGTTATTCACGCAATTTCTTGATCTGATCATTCTTTTTCAAGTTTTGATCGGTTTTTGTGTTTTTTAAAATGTTTTCGTGTTCTTAATTTTTTTTTAAAACCAGTGTTTTTGATCCATTTTTTTAATTTTTTTTTTGTGTTTCTGATTGTTTTTGATCTGTTTTTTAAAATTTTTTTAGTTGTTAAACCGTTCAATTGGTCCATATTCAAAAGGCCCATCCGGTTTAGGTTGGCCCAACAGGCTAAACCGATCAAAACTCAGCTTCCTTGTTCTTGTTTCTAAATCGAAGGAGTCGTACTCAGTTTGTGCGGACTGGAGATAAACCGCAGAAAGCTTGAATGGTGTAACAGAAATCTATCGCTCAAGGTTTTATCACAAGTCACTCAATCTCAAAGGGTTTGAACGGATTAGGTTTAGTGGTGAGAGGTGTAATAGATTTCTTGAGTGGTTTAAGCTAAACCGCACACCATTTCAGCGGATTAAGGAGCTAAACCGTAGAAGTCTTGACCGGATAATTGTCCGGATTCGCACAAATCACAGGTTTAGGGTTGATCTTTGAGCGGTTTATACCTAAACCGATCACCTCTTGACCGGATTAGTGACCGGATTCGATCAAAGCTTGACCGGATAAGTGTCCGGATTATAAATCGCACAATTCATTTATCCGGTTTACTAAATCGCTCAGGTAATCGGACAAAGGTACAATTGTTTTCCCCTAATCCACTCACTGCCTTATTCAATTTCTTGTTTGATTGACTTGGAAATTTATCGTTTTTGACTTAAAGGTTCTCCGATTTTGGTCTATATCGCTCACTGTACTTGATTCAATTTGGTAAATCACTTAATTGATTTTTGACTAGATTTCTTTTAATCGAACAAAGCTTAGACGGTTTTGCTTGGTAATTGATCAGTGTGTATATCGTTCTTTGGTTCTTAAAAGATTCAACAAAATTGTTGATTGGGTTGATTGGATTTCTTAAATCGCACAGGTCATTCATGTGTTCTTCATTGTGTTTTGCCCAAAACTTATGTCTAAATTTGAGATAAATCGTCCATAGATTTGAGTTGATTTGGTCTGATTCTTGCAACCTATTCTAAAATCGCATCATCTGATATTTTTGATTTTGAGAACATATCTGATTTGTTAGTGTTGCTGTATGAAATTGTTGTGTTTGTGGTTTTGGGACTGGTACAGAAGTAGTTTGTACAACAAGGTTCTGTTTGGAACATATTTAGTTGCTGTTTTGATTTTGATCTTGATAGTAGTAAACAATGGATTTGGTTTCTCCACGGGTTTGATAGTCAATGATAACAGGAACCTGTTAACCTGTGTGTTTTGAGCAGATTGGATTGTATTCTTAAACTGTTTGATGAGCAGCTTAAAATCTGTTTATTGAGCTGTTGTTTAGTAAGTTGTTTAGTATTGTGAGTGTTTAAACCAGGTGACAGGTTCTTATTGCTGTTTTACATAAGAATTCTGAGTGTTTGCTGTTAGTCTTATTGCTGTGAGTGCTCATTCGTAAGATTCTATACATAATATCAGAGTTGACCATATTGACAGATCTTGACTTTCTCTCTCAATATTCATATACATGTTCTTAATGTAATATCCAGATCTGCCATGATTGTGAAGCTAACATGAAGATTGATCAGTGAATAGGGACACACACAACAACCAAATATATTCAGCAACGTTAGAATACCAATAATATCAAGAACTAAGAGATCGAATCGGTATACATAACGGGGACAGTGCATCACCCCGTCCTTCACCTCCCGGGCACATGCCAAAGTCTGAGTCAGAATCATACATTACGGGACACCTCGCACTGCCCTCCTTCCTCTACCGAGTATGTGCCAAGGTTCCTTACTCATTGCTCTTCCTCCTTTCTGAGCAATGAGTATTCAGAACCGTAGAAAGTCTCACCCGTCCAACCCGGGATCTTGACTTCGCCATAAACTTCTGGCGTGCCACACGAAGTAGTACTGTACTATGGCGTACAATTCAAGGAACAAAACAACAAGTCCGGATCCGTAAAGCAAACCGATGTAACGAAATAGTAATATGGAATTGACTCAAGAGACGGAATCAAAGACGAATCAAGATAGTGTGATTTAATTCAAGACCAAAATATTCATATGATAGTATATATGTTCAAATCAATATGTAACAATTAACTATATAACTTACCGGACAACCGTATAATACCGAAAAGCTCCGAATTGAGCTCACAAAGCAAGTCCAATCTACCACACTTAGATTGCTTCCAAATTATCAAAATATGTCCTAATTACCCCCTGGAGTGAATGTACGAAATCTCATAAGAAATCAATATAAGAAACTCATGATATACACATATCCTATTTGAACACTTTACCTCAATTTCTATGTACAGCTGTTGCATGCATAACTGTTTTGCCCATTTTAAACTCGGATTCATGCCTTGATCATAAAATAAGAAACAAAATAGACTCAAGTATCTGACTATGGAAATTAGCCTCACCTCATTTGGAGTTATCTACGATATTATACAGTTTTTAAAAGTCTGCACACTTTCAATGCATTCTTAAGTCGAAATTCTCATTTTCATACATTTTTCTCAAACCATTTCGATTCCAAACT
>NC_037544.1:16730409-16737809 GCF_001531365.2 Cynara cardunculus var. scolymus | reverse complement strand
GGTTGGCCCGGCTAGGTACCCATTTTGACCATCAACACTTAAATTACTGATAACTTTTCGCTCGGACCTCCGTTTTCTAAGAGGTTTTTGGCTACACGTTCATAAAGAGATAGTATATAACATGAAACAAAAATATTCCAGAAAAGATCTCCCAAAAAAATCCGTTTTACGTATCTTTTCGACGTAATTTTTTTCCCAAATCCTCTAATATATTCCTAAGAAGTATAATTCTAAAATTTCAAACCCAACTCCCACTAAATCCTAGATTCTCTTTAACCCAAAATTAAATATGCTTAGCAAATAATTTGAGCATATTAGAAATTGGATGTTACAAATACCTCATCCTTTTGAGGATTTCCTCCCCGAAATCACTGTTATGGAAATAAAGAAGGGTATTTCTCCTTCATCTCATCCTTACGCTCCCACGTCCAATTTGGTCCCCGATGGTGTTTCCACTTGATCAATACAAAGTCTACTTTCTTATTACGTAGTTTCACTTTTCTCTCGTTCAGAATTGATTCTGGTTCTTCAATATATCTTAATTTCTCATCTACTTTGACTTTGGCTAAAGGCACCGTCTCTTCATGTTTACCCAAGCATTTACGTAAGTACCCGACATGAAACACATCGTGCATCCCCATAAGTTCCTCGGGCAACTCTAGTGATAAGCATGTTTTCCGATACGCTCCAATACTTTGAACGGGCCAATAAATCGTCGACTTAACTGTCCTTGTTTTCGGAATCGAAACACGCCTCGCCAAGGAGAAACTTTCACCATAACCACATCACCTAGCGAGAACTCTATTGGCCTTTTACAACGATCTGCATAAGACTTTTGACGATCTTGGGCAGCTTTCATTCTTTCGCGAATAATCTGAATCTTGTCATGAGTGATCTGAATGAGTTCGTGACCAACTAAAACTTTCTCCCCCGTCTTTCGCCAACACAAGGGCGTACGACACTTACGTCCGTATAAAGCCTCATAGGGAGCCATTCCAATTGTCAAGTGGTAGCTATTGTTGTATGAAAACTCAACCAATGGTAGGTGAGTATCCCAACTACCACCAAATTGTAAGACAGATGCGCGTAGCATATCCTCGAGAGTCTGAATGGTTCGTTCTAATTGACCATTGGTCTGAGGATGATAGGTCGTACTAAACGCATGATGTGTTTCCAACTCTCGTTGAAATCTAGTCCAAAAATTAGAAGTGAATCGAGAATCGCGATCAGAGATAATCTTCACTGGTACACTGTGTCGCGAGACAACTTCATCAATGTACAACCGCGCCCATCGACCCGTAGAATAAGACTCTCGGACAGTTAAGAACAATCCATATTTGGTCAGCCGATCAACTATAACCAAAATACTATCGTGTTGACGTTGGGTCTTCGGTAGTTTAGTAACCAGATACATCGTTAATTCCTCCCATTTCCACATCGGTACCTCAAGAGGCTGTAAACTACCACATGGTTTCTGGTGTTCAACCTTTACTTGCAAGCATGTGGTACATTTCTCAACATAATGTGCAATATCAGTCTTCATTCCAGGCCACCAGTAATCTAAACGAAGATCTTGGTACATTTTGGTACTCCCTGGGTGTATTGATAATCATGACTTATGTGCTTCCACTAAAACAACATTTCGCATGACGCCAAGTTTGGGGACCCAGATTTGGGTCTTAAAGACCTTCAAGCTACGTCCATCTTCAGAGAGAGAATCAATGTATCCTACCATTCGTTCTACTTTGACATTCTCAGGCTTCAACGCCTCAATTTGCCATTTCCGAATCTCATCAAATAGATTATATTTAACCGCCGTGTGAGTGATAGAGTAGCATAGAAGTCCAAAATGCCTCTTCTTGCTACGAGCATCTGCCACTACATTGGCTTTACCAGGATGATATAGTATCTCACAGGCGTAATCTTTAATGAGTTCCATTGCACGTTGTTGATGCATGTTCAAGGTCTGTTGATCAAATAAATACTTTAAGCTTTTGTGATCAGTATAAAGTTGACACTTCGTTCCATAGAGATAGTGTCGCCAAAGGATTAAAGCAAATACCAACGCTGCTAATTCAAGATCATGAGTAGGGTAGTTCTTCTCATAATCTTTCAATTGGCGAGAAGCATATGCAATCAACTTGCCTCGCTGCATCAAGACACATCCAAGACCAAGTCGAGATGCGTCACTATACACTATAAAGTCTTCGTTACCCTCAGGTTGAGAAAGTATAGGCGCGTGTGTCAGACATTCCTTTAAAGTTTGAAATGCTCGATCTTGAGCCTCATTCCATTCAAATTTAGCATCTTTACGAGTCAAAGAGGTTAATGCTACTGCGATCTTATAGAAGTCCTTGATAAATCGTCGATAGTACCCTGCCAGACCCAGAGAACTCCGTACTTTTGAAGCGTTCTTTGGTTGCTCCCATTCTTGAATTGCTTCGATCTTGGCTGGGTCTACAAAAATACCGTCTCCGGACACGGTATGCCCCAAGAATTGTACTTGGCGAAGCCAGAATTCACATTTTGAGAATTTAGCATAGAGTCGTTTTTTTCTTAACAATTCTAGCATTTGACGTAAGTGTGTAGCGTGTTCGTTTTTGGACTTTTAGTAAACCAAAATATCATCGATGAATACGATCACAAACTTGTCGAGCATAGGATAGCATACTYGATTCATTAAGTCCATAAACGTTGAAGGTGCGTTTGTAAGTCTGAATGGCATTACCAGGAATTCGTAATGCCCATAACGGGTACGAAAGGCAGTCTTGGGTACATCTTCCTCCCGTACCTTGAGTTGGTGATAGCCAGACCGTAAGTCGATTTTAGAAAAATATCTCGCTCCTTGCAACTGATCAAAAAGATCGTCAATTTGCGATAATGGATAATTGTTCTTTATAGTTACCTTGTTAAGCTCACGGTAATCTATACACATCTGGAAAGTTCCGTCTTTCTTCTTAACAAACAGGACTGGAGCACCCTAAGGAGATGTGCTTGGTCGGATAAAATCCTTGTCCAATAATTCATGCAGTTGTTTCATCATTTCTTTCATTTCCGCAGGTGTGAGATGATACGGTGTCTTTGCTATCGGAGATGCACCCGGTATCAAGTCTATATGAAATTCTACTTGACGATCGGGTGGCAATCCAGGCAGATCATTCGAAAATACATCCAGATATTCACAAACAATCATAACGTCCTTCACCGTCTTCTTCAATTCCTTCGCCGCATCCATAACATAGGCTAGAAAAATTGAGAAACCCTTGTTTAGATAACGAYGAGCTTTTAGCATAGAGATTACCTTTATGTCGACCACACGCCGCTCCCCGTAAATGTATAGGTAATTCCCCTCGCTAATTGGTATCCGAATCATTCTTTGTGAACATATGATGTTGGCTTGATTATTTGCCAACCAATCCATACCAATAACAACATCGAATCCATGTATATCCGTTGGAATGAGATCAATAAGAAATTCATAGTTATCTAAAAGCAATTTACACTCTTTAAATACCTTATCAACAACTAATGGTACTCCGCTCGTAGTGTCAATAGTGAAAGGTTTTTCAAGCATAGTAGGCACGGATTCAATATAGCGAACATAATCATTTGACACAAAAGAATTTGTTGCACCAGAATCAAATAAAATATGAGCAGGCCAAGAATTAACAAGAAATATACTCGTAACAACGTCGGGATCGTTCATGG
Organism: Cynara cardunculus var. scolymus; assembly: GCF_001531365.2. Taxonomy (NCBI): domain Eukaryota; kingdom Viridiplantae; phylum Streptophyta; class Magnoliopsida; order Asterales; family Asteraceae; genus Cynara; species Cynara cardunculus. The sequence goes on along the minus strand of NC_037544.1, from coordinate 16,734,101 downwards.
CTTCCTTCGCGGTAATTTGAAATGCCTTGGCTTGAGGTTTTGGAACCTCCTCCTTTTTGGTTGAAGCCCCCGTTGTATGTATCGGTTGTTGTCTTGGTTGTTGTACTGACCCCTTACTTTCCTCCTGTCTATTCTTTGTACATTCTCGTATATGATGACCTAACACACCACAATTATAACATGCYTTTTCTCTTTGAGGGCACTGAGTTCGTATGTGCCCAACTTCACCACAACAGAAGCATCGTACATAAGTTTGATCACCACGACATCATCCCTGGTGATTCTTGCCACATTGGTTGCAGTTCCGTGGCGTATTTGACTGCATTGTATAAGCCTGTGAGGTAGTATGTGGTGTATTATGCGATTGAACTCATTTCGACTTGAAGAATCGAGATGATTTAGATTTCAGGGTCGAGAAGGTTCTCTCAACTCTCGATCGTTTCTCCGGTACATCAGAATCATCAGGGAGACTCAGGTCATGCTCCCGTTTCCTTGCATACTCAACTGCTTTGGCAAATGATGGTACGTCGCGATTGGTGACGAAATGACTAATCTTGTCCTTTTCACTTGGTACGAACCGTTGGGCAAAATGAAGCTTCCGATTAAACTCTGTTTTATATTCAATCACCGACATGAATCCCTGTTTGAGCTCTAGGAATTCCTTCTCAAGCTTTTGTTCCAGATCATCCGGACAATATTGTTCGAAGAACAACACTTGAAAATCTTCCCATGTCGTTCTATCCAGAGTATTAGGATCCGTTGATCGATATGTGGCGTTCCACCAAGTGAGTGCACGATCGGTAAATGTCGTTGTAGCATAACGTAGTTTATCCTCCTCCTGCACGTAAACAATCCTGAATACCTTTTCAGTGTTTTCGGCCCATTGCATTGCAAGTATTGGGTCCGTCAGTCCCGAGAACTCTGTAGCCCCACTGCTTCTAAATGTTTTAAATGAAGGCCGGTCCGACTTTGGTTTGGGTACGTCTTCATTAACCGGCTTCGGTCCTTAGACAACCGGATTCTGAGCATTATCTAGATTTTGCACTTCAGCTAACTTCCTTTCAAACTCTATTCTTTGCTCTCGTAGAGCAGCCCGTGTTTGATCATTCATTATTTTCAATAACCTCTCAATACAAGGTGATAGTTGGGCTTCATCGTCATTGTCGACATTTCCTTAGACATTCCCTACAAGATTGAAGTTTTCATCCCTAATTTCTTGAGTAACCGGCGCGTTGCTAGATGCATCGTGTTTAGACATCATAGTAAAATTATAATACATAAATATAAAGGTCAAATTATATCTTATCCTTTGTACCCCAACAAATCCTAGGTCTCTCCTATTGGTCTATATCCCATATAATCATAACCTAGTCACTATACATCATCAATACCTAAGTTTGAGTCCAAATATCATTAATGATATCTAGTTCACTCAAACCACAGCTCTGATACCATATCTGTAACATCTCGCTTGAGCAAACCCCAAATTATCAATTTATTAAAATCTCCAATAAAATATAATTTATTGATTATTAGGACCAAAATTGATCCTAATTATTCTAAGAGTTTTGTGAAAGCAATCGGGGCCAAGGATGGAAAATCTGAAGATGTTGCTGAAACAACTAAGTCTGGAGGAAGACCAGAGGCGATGAAGTGGTCCAGTGGCAGGCGATGGACCAGAGGCTGCTGAAATGACTATGTCTGGAAGAAGACCAGAGGCGATGAATTGGTTCAGAGGCAGGCGATGGACCAGAGGCTGCGGAAATGACTAAGTTTGGAAGAAGACTAGAGGCGATCAATTGGTCTAGAAGCAGGTGATGGACCAGAGGCCGCTGAAATGACTAAGTCTGGAAGAAGACCAGAGGCGATGAATTGGTCCAGAGGCAGGCGATGGACCGAAGGCTACAGAAATGACTAAGTCTGGAAGAAGACCATAGGCGATGAAAATGGACCAGAGGAGATGAATTGGTCCAGAGGCGATGAAAATGGACCAGAGGCGATGACTTGGTCTAGAGGAGATGAAAATGGAACAGAGGCGATGAATTGGTCCAGAGGTGATGAAAATGGACCAAAGGCGATGAATTGGTCCATTGGCGATGAAAATGGACCGGAGGCGATGAAAATGGACCAACCCTTTGGAACACACAAATTTGGGCATAACATTAATTAACCTCAAAATATGTGATATTAATTTCTAGAAAAAGTTCAAATTATTCGTTCTATTTTAGTGATAAAACCACCCGAAACATAATTCCAAACCTGATATAACAGAGTTTTTACTTACAACCCATCTTATGTAGCAAAAGAATACGGGACATATTTATAAGCGGAAGAAGACTATATATAGCCTACACTTACTACAACTATGAGATACGGTAATAAGCTACTATTTACCAAAAGCAAGATCGAAATCTTCAAGTTCCCCGATAAATCTTCGAGTCAGACAATGGGTTCTTTCTTTTTTATCCATCTTCTTTCATGAGAGAGATTGCCACTTAAATGGTAAGCCAACGCTTAGTGAGTTAAATAGCTAAGTATTACATATCAATATCACACATGTTTATAAATATACCTAATAAACTCTTATCAATAAAAGAGTTCAAGACATCATCCAGAGCAAACCGAGACTTACAAGAAACCGAGTGAACAATTACGTACCGGATGCTAAGATCATAGGATTCTATATTAAAATCACAATAGTATACCATACCATTGATGCTCAATACAATAAGGAGACAGGATCAATAACCAAATATATTCAGCAACGTTAGAATACCAATAAATATCAAGAACCAAGAGATCGAATCGGTATACATAACAAGGACAGTGCATCACCCCATCCTTCACCTCCCGGGCACATGCCAAAATCCGAGTCAGAATCATACATTACGGGAAACCTCGCACTGCCCTCCTTCCTCTATCGGGTGTGTGCCAAGGTTCTTTACTCATTGCTCTTCCTCCTTTCTGAGCAATGAGTATTCACAACAGCAGAAAGTCTCACCCGTCCAACCCGGGATCTTGACTTTGCCATAAACTTCTGGCATGCCACACGAAGCAGTATCCATACTATGGCGTACAATTCAAGAAACAAAACAACGAGTCCAGACCCAGAAAGCAAACCGATGTAACGACATAGTAATATGGAATAGACTCAAGAGACGTAATCAAAGACGAATCAAGATAGTGTGATACAATTCAAGACCAAAAACATTCATATGATAGTATATATGTTCAAATCAATATGTAACCATTAACTATATAACTCACCGGGCAACCGTATAATACCTAAAATCTCTGAATTGAGCTCACAAAGCAAGTCCAATCTACCATACTTAGATTGCTTCCAAAGTATCAAAATATGTCCTAATTATCCCCTGGAGTGAATGTACAAAATCTCATAAGCATTCAATATAAGAAACTCATGATATACACATATCCTATTTGAATACTTTACCTAAATTTCTATGTACAATTGCTTCATGCAGAACTGTTTTGCCCATTTTAAGCTCGGATTCATGCCTTGATCGTAAAATAAAAAATAAACTAGACTCAATTATCTAACTATGGAAATACGCCTCACCTCATTTGGAGTTTTCTACGATTTTATACAATTTTTCAAAGTCTGCACACTTTCAATGCATTCTTAAGTCGAAATTCTCATTTTCATACATTTTTCTCAAACCATTTCGATT
>NC_037544.1:16710812-16730303 GCF_001531365.2 Cynara cardunculus var. scolymus | reverse complement strand
ATCAAGTCAAAGTTCATATTATGAACTTGCATAAATCTTGATAATCTTTTGAATCTAATGATCATTTCATGCAAAAAAATCTAAAATGCACTCATTTTATACACTTAAGATCAAACCTATACGAAACCCTAACTCTATCTCAACATGGAATCTATATAACATGAATGTCAACCAAGAACAAGTGCAAAGATGGATTATATGTTACTTGATGATCAAATCTTTCAAAGATCTTGTAGTTCCTCTTTGATTTGAGTTGAATCGAGCCTATGTGTATGAAAATTGCACCTCTAGTATGTGTATGAGTTCTGGACTTAGATGACATGAAAAATGGGCCAAAAATCCAATTTATAATGCTAAAACTCGAGTTGGGCCNAAAAATGGGCCAAAAATCCAATTTATAATGCTAAAACTCGAGTTGGGCCGGGTTGGCCCGGCTAGGTACCCATTTTGACCATCAACACTTAAATTGCTCATAACTTTTCGCTCGGACCTCTGTTTTCTATGAGGTTTTTGCCTACACGTTCATAAAGAGATAATCTATAACATGAAACAAAAATATTCCAGAAAAGATGTCCCAAAAGTATCAGTTTTACGTATCTTTTCGACGTAAATATTTTCCCAAATCCTCTAATATATTCCTAAGAAGTATAATTCTAAAATTTCAAACCCAACTCCCACTAGATCCTAGATTCTCTTTAACCCAAAATTAAATATACTTAACAAATAATTTGGGCATATTAGAAATTTGATGTTACACCACTGGTTCATTCACTTTGGGTAGATTAGATATTTCATAATCTCCAAAAATATCCCAAGTTAAACCAAATGCGTCATTAAATAATGAATCTAAATTTGATCTAATAGAAGAATCATAATTCATTGTTTTGTTTGGTACATGTTTTATACTGGTTTGTGTAGAAGCTAGCGGTTGTAGATTAAGTCATGAACCGTGTTGTTCAGAAGTCGACGATTCTTCAAATCGAACATTTATGCTTTAAGTGAAAATATTTGTCTATTTGATGTAGACTCGAAAGGCTTTTGACTTGAGAGAATATCCAATGAAGTAGCCTTGTTTTGCCTTTTTATTAAACTTCCCGAGATTGTCTCGATCATTAATCACAAAGCATCTGCAGGAAAAAATATGAAAGAATTTAATGTTAGGCTTGCTATTATTAATCAACTCACAAGCAGTTTTATGAAATCTTTTGACAATGATCGTTCTATTTTATGTGAAGCATGCAGTAGAGACAGCTTCAACCCACATATACAAAGGTAAGTCAGAGTAAGATAGTATTGTACGAGCAACCTCGAATAAAGTAGGGTTTCTTCTTTCAACAACTCCATTTTGTTGAGGAGTTCAAACAACAGAAAAGTTATGAGAAATCCCAATAGAGTTAAGAAAACTTTGAAGAGTCTCATTCGTAAATTCAGTGTCATTATCACTTCGAATATTTGGAATTGGAAGTTATGGAAGAACTTGAATGCGTTTGATAAATGCGATATTCAACTTCGGCCCATCAGACTTGGATCTAAGAAACCCTATCCACACATATCTAGAATATGCATCGTGTTATTCCCAGATCTCTTCATTATATCATTCTCTTGTGAAGCAAGTGTTCCATAGATGTCATGAAGTGACCAACTGACTAAATCCTGATTTGCCTGGAGGGATGTCGACAGCTGAGTCCCCTCATCTCCGAGACTTTTAAGGAATAACATATTATCTTCTTCCTTTGTCCTGGAGATATTGTTTCGACGACATTGATTGATCAATGTGTTGAAGCGATCATACATCTTCTGAATCGGTTCATCAGGAAGACCCTTGAAATTGGTATATTCGTTGAGACATTGAGCTCTAAGATTTTTCTTTGTTTTTGCTCCTCCTTCCAATTGACTTGCCAGCTCATGCCATAGTTCTTTTGCTGTGGTACATGCATCTAGGGATTCGAAGATTTCATTGGGAATGGCCATGATAATTAATCTCTTGGCCTTCTTATCGATTTCTACACGCTCCATATCATCTTCTTCCCAATTCTTCTGATCTTTGGGCATGTAGTAAGCTGGTATTTCTGTTGTGGTGCTCGTTCCTGGGACTCTTGGAACAAGAGTCTGTGGTAATTAGGGGCCCTCCATGACAAATCACAGAAGATATCTGTCCATCCCTTCCCGAAAGTTTACAATCCTTATCCTCCATTGTGGATACTCTTCTCTTTGAAAAGTTGGAGGTTTGGTGAAGGAACCAACACTATAAGCAAAATTCCAATTGGCCATTGAAGATTTGGAAGAGAAAATTTACGTTTTTAGAGAAGAATTTTATGAATTTTATGAATGTATGAAAAAGACGAATTGAGAGTTTTTAATGAATGTTTTGATTGAAAAACAATCAACCTGGCTCTGATACCAATTGTTGATCTCAGATCTCTCAATAACACTAATAATTAAGTTAAGAATAACCTAATTATATAGTTTGGATGAATAAAATGTTGAACACTCAAGAACAAAAGATGAATATTCAAAGAATATACTTGAGTGTCAAAGGATTCACTTTTATTTCAATGATTGTGAAAAGCATCAAAGATTACAATAGGCCTAATCACTTATTTATACTAGAGAGCTATTTTAAGATAACTATGTAACGAGACTATCTAGCTAATCTTCTAGTAAAGATAAAGCTATTCTAAACATGGATAATAAACAAAACAAGATAAACTTTGTAGAATCCATCTGTCAATTAGTTATCTCCAGCTGTCTTCCATGGGGCGTTATTCAACCTTATCTTGATATCATTATCGCATGCCTCTGGTTGAACTATATTAGAAAACTCCAAGTGTTGGTAACCAGAGGGGCTATGAAGATGCTCTTTCCATCGCACATCTGGTCGATTCATCGATCCTCTAGTTGTATTAAGGACTTAGCCATTTTGCCTTGAAGTCTTCAATCGGCCTTCTGGTTCTTTATCACTTGGTTTTTCTTCATTACTTTTACACATAAGAATTATGGTTTCTAAAAATCTCCCCCTAAGTAATAAAAGAACAAACATAAACTAATCTAGAAACATTTAAAGCATAAGTAATGAACCGAGGCTAATATAAAGAAAAGCATCATTTGCCAAAAAATTTCATTGGACTAAGTGATGAATTCTTACAACGATGGAACAAAAGATATTACAATTCAAAGCAAAAATTACTTCATTCATGGTCTTCCTTGTGATATCTCCCAAAAACGCAGCAACAGTCCTCTAAATCTAATGACTGTTGAGATCTCAGGAATAAGTCGTTGTCCCTCTCCCATCGGCACATGAGATCTGCCCAATCTATCTCTGATGACTTTCTGTAACCATTCAAGTGTTGTGGTCGAGTACTTGAAGGCTTTAGTCAGTCTAAAGAATTTCTTCACTCCAAACTCATTCTTAAACACCACAGTTCTGGTTGAGTTAGGACAGAGGTAGATCTCTTCTCTTGCAGGCCTGGGAAGTCTTCATTTGGTGGAGTGTAGGATAGTCTATCGATGCCAAGAAGAAGAGCAACCACTCTTGGCTTGGTGCTTTACCAAGGTCTCCATTGCTTGAACAATCGCTCTGTTTGCCATCCCAAATCTTTTTCCATGATCCTGTCGTTGAGCCGTATGCGCATAAAGATCAATCAAGTCCCACGGATTGAGATTGATCAAGTCATTATCATTAAAGACGCTAACATGACCATGGGCTCGCTCCATGGTGTACTCGATGTATTTTATGGATCTGTTCATGAAGCTCCTTATTTTGATGTCTATGACCGTCCTTATTCCTTCGTTTGAGAAGACGACCTATGGTGGTTGGGTCGTCTGTCTTACAAACCTGTGGTGCAGGAGGTTTATCGACTCTAGTGATTGCATGGCAGGATTGAGAACCAAACCTTCATTGCGATCGTGGTACAAGTATTGATGGATATATTCCATCATTAATGGCTCCCTTGGTGGCATCTCTGGACGTCTCCTTAGCGACTCCATGTTTGCGCTAATTTCATCGACGATGCCTTGAGGAGGATGCCTCAATGAGGAGGGAATGTCTGCCTACACCTGCAGTGGTTGGGTTGTGGGTTGTGTTTAGGCTAAGGATTATGTATAGGTTGGTGATGGAATGGTTTCTTGTTGGGTTGGCTCAGTTTAGGGTAGTTCTAGCTCATTGGGCTCTGGATGGGTGGTTTCTGGTTCATAGGGTTCTGTTTAGGTTGGTGGTTGTTGAGGTGAGGTAGGTTGGGTGTTTATTTGTTGTGGTTGTATGGGTAGGGTGATGGAAGGTTTTGTGTTGTGAGGGGTTGGTGATGGAGTTAACGGTAGGTTAGGGTTGGTGATGGAGTAAAGGGTAGGTTGGTTTATGTTTGTGGGGTAGATGGGTCGTCATCAGATGAAGAACTCAGCTCAATGGGTTCTTGGATGGTGGCTAAGGGAACATGTACATTGTGTACATTTTCAGAGGGTTGAGCCTCTGGTTCCCTAGCATGGGCTCCTTGGGATGTGGATGGTGGCTGGTTTTGTGGGTTCCCTAGCTTGGGCTCCTTGGAATATGGATGGTGGCTGGTTTTGTGATGGTGGTGGTGGTGGTGGTGAAGCGGATTCCATATGTTGATCAGCCGGGTTCTCCCCCTCATGAGGACGAAGACCATGATCATCGTGGTCTGGATCCTAATGCCTTTGTCTCTTTAGAGGGCAGCTCGATGAGAAGGAGGCTCTACTCCTGTTCTTTTTCCATAGCCAGATGTGCTCGGCTACCGTGCACACTCGATCTTTGTTGCACCTTTGTTCCATTGAGCTAAAAAGAGAGTTTGTTTGATCTTGCTGTTGGAGGAGAGACTCTTCTTCAACGCATTGGTTGGCTTAACTGCTCTAGATGCGAACTTTGCACTTATCTCATTGAACGATGAGATAAGTGCCTTTGACAGAGCCCTTATGTCGGCTCTGGTAGCAAACTCTGTCGTGGAGGTGGATGGTGATGCGGGAGGAGGTATTGAGGTTGAGGTGGAGGTGGATGCGGGGGGTGGGATGGGGAGGGAGGCTAGCATGTTCTTCACCTCTGCAGTGAAGGAGGTAAAGGCTTCATCAAAGGACGAAGCTACAGACGGTGGTGCAGGAGGGGTTGGTTGAGGTATTTGGGCTAATATGGTGGCTGGGAGTGAGGTAAGGGTAGTTTGTATGGTCGTTATTTGGGTGGAGAGAGAGGCGATGGTTTCATCGATAGATGTGGTTGGGGGTGAGGTTGGTTGAAGGATTTGGGAGAGAATGGTGGTTGGGAGTGTAGTGAGGGTATTGGTGATGGTGTTTAGGTGGGTGGTGATAGAAGCTATAGCCTCATCGGTCGCAGTTGTCTGGGCCGTGACGGTGGCAAGGGTGTTAATGATGGTCTGGTTTCGAATGGCTGAGAGGGTGGATGAGGCGTGGTGTTGTTGTTCCATGGTTTGTTGAAGCATGCGAATGTGGGTGGTTTTATCTTTGGCTTGGGCTTCAAGGGTGGCAAGGGATTGTCGAATTGGGGTGAGATTGATGGATGGGGGGATTCAACAATCCTTGTTAAGATGAGTTTAAGGTCATCCAAGGACCGCTGAGTCGAGTCAACAAAGGCTTGGAACTCAGCCTTTGTGTATAGATCAGCCACGGGGATAACCCTTGTAGCAACAGATGCTGCAGGTTGTGGTTCAGCTCCAGAGGCGCCTTCATTGCGTTGTGAGAATGTGGGAAATGAAGGACTTCCATCGAGTCCTCGATAGCCCTCTAATGAGGAGGTATCTTCTGATGTTGCTACATCTTCTTCTTCTTCTTCGGCTTCAGAGTCCAAGTAAGAGAAGTAGGTGTGTGTCCCCTTCGCTAGATCAAGTATAGAAGGGGCTTGTGCTCGAATGGGAGATCGCTCTGAACGATCTTCGGGAGGTTCAATGTCAGAAGTAACACATGCTTCTAGGTGTGTGGAGGGTTGTGGCGAGCCATGATGTAATATTTGGTATAAATATTTTGTTTATATTTATATTTATATACATGGGTGGAGGCAAAGGTGTATGTGTGTGGTGGGTTTAATTTATTAAAGGTTTTGACTTTGGGAAAGGGTTTTCTGCCGCCACCATTCTCTTTTATGCTATATATAGTAAGTTGGGGACTTTATAAGAGAGGTTTTTACACCTTATATTGATATAAGTCTCCTAAAGATTTCTCATCTGGATTCGGCAAAGGAGGAAGAGGAATTCAAAGCTAGAATTTCGGTTCTTAAGATGAGTGTATTACACTTTGAGTATTACTTGTTCGTATACAATTCAATAGTTATTGGAACTGGTATATATGATTTACATTTCATATTGTGCGGATTCTACCTAAACCGTACAAGTGATGTTCGGATTCTACCTAAATCGACCAAGGTATGTCCGATTTAACCTAAACCGGACAAAACATCATTCGTTACGCTCCTAAATCGCTCAAGGGGTAACCGGTTTAAAGGTTAAACCGCTCGAGTATTAGCCGGAGAAAACCTTAAATCGCTCATGAGTTAACGGGTTTAAACCTAAATCGCCCAAGTGTTATTCGGGGTAACAATTTTCATGTGTTGTCCGGATTAGATATCCGGACAAAGTTGTCCGGATTTCATATCCGGCTAAGTTGACCGGATTTCATATCCGGCTAAGTTGTTCGGATTCCATATCCTGGTAGTGTGGTCCGGATTTCAAACCCGGTTGATGTTGATTAGACTTTATTTTGAATTAAAGTTATTATTTTGGAAATGGCGGTGTAACCGCGAGAGAGATGAAATGGTGGTGTAACCGCGAGAGGGATGTAATGGCGGTGTAACCGTAAGAGGGATGTAATGGCGGTGTAACCGCGAGAGGGATGTAATGGCAGTGTAACCGCGGGAGGGATGTAATGGCGGTGTAACCGTGAGAGGGATGAAATGGCGGTGTAACCGCGAGAGAGATGTAATGGCGGTGTAATCGTAAGAGAGATGATATGGCGATGTAACCACGAGAGAGATGAAATGGCGGTGTAATGTAATATTATGGTTATCATTTCAGGATATATATATATATATATATATTATATATATATATATATATATGAGTATGATATGTGCATGTGTATGGGTAGTATTTAAAGTTTTTAAAGGGGAGGTCGGCTTATGAGACCGCCCATCACCTCTCCTTTTATGTGCACGTATAAATAGTTTTTGTGAAGAAAAAGACACACACATACATACTATAATTGGAACGCTTTTTCTCTGAAGACTTGGAAGATTTCACAGGAAGAAGAAGGTTTCAAAGGTGTTGATTTTCAATTTCTAAAGGTGAGTGTATTAAGAGCTTTGGATATGAATTGCTTACATACAGTTTGATAAGCATTTGGAACTGGTTATTATGAATTTTGTTGTATTTTATAAGAATTCTTGTTTAAACCGTTCAAAGTGTTGTCCGGATTGAAATCCGGACAAATTAAACCGCTTAAGTGTTATGCGGTGTACTGACCGGATATTCATCTAAACCAGCCAAGAGGTGACCGGATATTCATCTAAACCTACCAAGAGGTGACCAGATATCATCTAAACCGGCCAAGAGGTGATCGGTTTATTTCTAAACCGCTCAAGTGTTATGCGGTGTATTGACCGGATTATTTTAAATCGGTCAATGGCTGGGCCATGTATTGTCCGGATTTGTAATCCGGACAAAGATGTTAATTTATTTACAAAGTGTTTTGACCGGACTTGTAATCCGAACAAGATTGACCGGACTTCAAGTCCGGATAAAAAGAAGGAATGTTTCTAAAATGTTTTTGAGATGTAATGGCGGTGTAACCGCGAGAGAGATGAAATGGCGGTGTAACCGCGAGAGAGATGAAATGTAACCGAGAGAGATGTAATGGCGGTGTAACCGCGAGAGAGATGTAATGGCGGTGTAACCGCGAGAGAGATGTAATGGCGGTGTAATCGCGAGAGAGATGTAATGGCGGTGTAACCGTGAGAGGGTTGTATTGGCGGTGTAACCGCGAGAAACATAAAATATGCTTATGTTTTAGAACATGTTTGATTCTAAACTGATTGTTTGGAATGTATAATGTTTGTATGAGATGTATACACTCACTAGACCTTTTTGGTCTAACGCTCAGTTGTTGGATTAACCTGTTTTGCAGGTCAGCGTACTTTGCAAGATAAGGGCAAGGGAAAAGTTTAAACATTGATAATAGTTTGGTCGTATATGTACTAAAGATACATTTTTGTTAGTCCATGTTTTGTAATAATACTGTTTTCAGTATTTATGAGTATTATGATGTCATTTATGTGTATATGGGATGTGAGGATTGTTACATAGAATATGTGGGTTGTTACATGTAACCACGAGAGAGAGATGTAATGGCGATGATACCGCGAGAGAGATGTAATGGCGATGTAACCGTGAGAGAGATGTAATGGCGGTGTAACCGCGACAGAGATGTAATGGTGGTGTAACCGCGAGAGAAATAGATAAATATTTATATGTATACAGGTTTGATTCTAAACTACTAGTTTGGAAAGTATGTTATTTGTTTGAGATTGTACACTCACTAGACCTTTTGGGTCTAATGCTCAGTTGTTGGACTAACCTGTTTTGCATGTCAACATACTTCGCAGGACAAAGGAAAGGGGAAAGTTTAGAATTGATGATATTTAGTTACTCAGAAATGTATTAAAGAAAGTTTTTGTTAGTCCGTATTTTGTAAGCAATATTACATTATATGTTATGAGTAATGTCATGTGGATTATCTATGTGTGGAAATTGTGGCTTGTTACAGTTGATATCAGAGCCTTAGTTTAAGGGATCTAGGTATTTTTGAAATATTTAGACTTAAACTAGAGGTGTAGAAGTTATGATAGTAGGATTCACTGGGACTATGAACATGGGAATATGTTATAGCTGAACCTATTATGAGAAAGATAGATTATATATGACTGATATAATATAAGTTATGGATAGACTTGAGGATAAACGTGTTATTATGATTTGATTATGTGAATAATCATATGTGTTTAAATGTACAGAAAGAGACGTACAACTGAGAAATGGCAGATAATCCAAATCAACCGGAAAGGACCTCTACCGGTTATGGAAGAGGTCGGGGAAGAAGAAACGTAACACAAGGAGAGGACCCAGAACATGTAATGACCATAGAAATTCGAAGTCGCAACAGAGGTGGATGAAGAGGTAGAGGTGCTAGACAAGAAACTCATGGGGAACAGGAATTGTCGGCCCAAGAAAGTTCAATGTCTGGCTGTGGTAGAGGTAGGGCAAGGGGTGGACACAATGTTCCTGATCCTGGATTTATTACTCAAGAAATGTTGGCAGTAGAGTTAGGAAAGTTCCAAGAAAGTTTGGTGAACTTGTTGGGACATACAGCACAAAACAATCCAGAAGTAGTAAGAAATCCCAATTATCAGGAGGAAGCCAGAGCTAGTACCCCGGTAACTGGGATATCTGTACCCCTTACTTCATCCTCAGTATAGAAAGGAGGATATATCAAGATGTTTCTTGCCTGTAAACCTCCTAAATTTTCTGGGGAGCGTGACCCTGTTAAAGCCATGTGTTGGCTTAAAGAGACAGAGCTGAGTCTGCAAATTAGTAAAAGTGCAAAAGAGGACAAAGTTATGTTTGTTGTATCCCGACTGAGGTCAAGTGCATTGTATTGCTAGGAAGTTCTGTCAAGTTCAGATCCAAACATTTTGAAAACCATGTTATGGAAGGAATTTGTGATCAAGTTTAAAATGCAGTATTGTCCTGAAGCGGCAGTACGAAAGTTAGAAGATGATTTACTTCGTCTAGAACAAGGAAATATGACAGTTCATCAATACACGAAAGTCTTTATGGAACAGTTCCGGTTCGTTGAAGCTTACATTATATCGGAAAACAGTAAAGTGAGAAAGTATATATGGGGTTTAGAATCTAATCTCCGAAAATATATGATATCCAGGAATCTGACTATATTTCAAGCAGCAGTTGATGCTGCTGAAATTCTGGAGCAGGACATTAACCGGCAACCACAAGAAAAAGTTGGAGAGAAAAGAAAAAGGGAAGCTACAATAACCGAATTTCGTAGACCGAGGTTTATGGAAAGTTTGAATTGACCAGTTCAAAGGTTTGCTGATAAGGCATGCATATGATGCTACAAAATACATCAGGAAAATTGCAATACAGAGTCGCAAGTATGTTTTAAATGTCAGGAACCAGGACATATAGCTCGAGACATTCAGATGACACGAAGATGTTTTTCTTGTAATTCATCTCAACATGTAAACGCTGATTGTCCACAAGCGAAGGGACGAGGTTCTGGTTTTGCTGAAGGTCGAGGATCTGGATATTCTGGGGGCCGAGGATATGGTTATGTGCCAATAGGTCGTGGGCAAATGGATAATCGTGTTAATCCAAGTAGCCGGGGAGGGATAAGACATGCATAGTCTAATGCAAAAGGGAGAGCCTTTCAGATGACGAGAGGCGAGGCGGAAGAGCATCCTGAAGTGATGACAGGTACATTTCTTGTTAATCTAGTATGTGCCAAAGTTTTATTTGACTTGGGTACAATCGTTCTTTTGTGTCACCGTCGTTTGTTAACTGTGCACATTTAGAATCTAAGGCGTTAAATGAGGATAAAATTGTGGAAATAGCAAACGATAGTGAAGTATCGATTAAAGAAAGAATAGATGAATGTTTAGAATCTAAATCGCCCAAGTGTTATTCGGGGTAACAATTTTCATGTCTTGTCAAAGTTAGATATCTGGACAAAGTTGTCTGGATTTCATATCCGGCTAAGTTGACTGGATTCCATATTCGGGTAGTGTTATCTGGATTTCAAATCCGGTAGAAGTTGATTAGACATTATTTTGAATTAAAGTTATTATTTTGGAAATGACGGTGTAACCGTGAGAGAGATGAAATGGCGGTGTAACCACGAGAGAAATGAAATGGCGGTGTAACCGCGAGAGAGATGTAATGGCAGTGTAACTGCGAGAGAGATGAAATGGCAGTGTAACCACGAGAGAGATGTAATGGCTGTGTAACCGTGAGAGAGATGTAATAGCGGTGTAACCACGAGAGAGATTAAATGGCGGTGTAACTGCGAGAGAGAGAGATGTAATGGCGATGTAACCGCGAGAGAGAGATGTAATGGCGGTGTAACAACGAGAGAGATGTAATGGCGGTGTAACCGCGAGGGAGATGTAATGGCAGTGTAACCGCGAGAGAAATAGATAAATATTTATATCTATACATGTTTGATTCTAAACTACTAGTTTGGAAAGTATGTTATTTGTTTGAGATTTGTACACTCACTATACCTTTTGGGTCTAATGCTCAGTTGTTGGACTAACTTGTTTTGCAGGTCATCATACTTCGCAAGATAAAGGAAAGGGGAAAGTTTAGAATTGATGACATTTACTTACTCATAAATGTATTAAAGAAAGTTTTTGTTAGTCCATATTTTATAAACATTATTACATTATGTGTTATGAGTAATATCATGTGGATTATCTATATGTGGAAATTGTGGGTTGTTACACATGAGGCGATGGGCTCTTATGACCTCATCGCCTCCCTTGTTGATCCCAGATCTCTCAATAACACTAATAATCTAGTTATGAATAACCAAATTATAGTGATTTAATGAAGAAAGATATGAAGTCTCAAGAATAAAATAAGAAAGTTTAAGAACAATTTTGAGCTTCAAAGATTTTACTTTATTGATTCATAAACATAAAACAAAGAGTAAAAGCCTTATTTTTACAATAGACCTAATCATCTATTTATACTAAACGAGTATTAAGAAGATAACTACCTAATGTTACTTTCTAGCAAATCGTCTAGCTAATAGATAGGGTTTATCTTTCTCATGGATAAACATTAATAATAAGATGAACTTGAATTCCAGCTATTGATTTGTCATCTCCAACTGTCATTCATGGTATGATGATTTCATTCTTATCTTCAAATCTTCATTGCATGCTTGGATGAAGTGCTGGAAAATCTTCTAAGTGTTGCTTGTCCAGAGGATCGATGAGGATGCTCTTTCCATCGCATCCTTGGACCTGTCCATTGATCCTCTGGTTGCACTTGTCCATTGGTCCAATGGTTGAACTTGTCCATCAGTCCAGTGGTTGAACTATCCATCGATCCAATGATTGAATTCCAGACTTAGTCGATTCTGCCTTGATGTCTTCATCGGTTTTTTGGTTCTTCATCACTTGTTGTTTTTCATTACTTTTTACATTTTGCATTGTGGGGTTTAACAATCTCCCCCTAAGTAATGAAATAACAAACAAAGTCTAATCTAGACACATATGTGAAGAACAGACACTAGTCTAGTAGAAAAACATCAAACTTCAATTTTTCATTGGATGATGAAATTTCTTTACAATACTGGAAGCAAATTACATCAAGACAAAATAAGCAAAACTTTCATCTCATCACTAACTACCTGAGTATATCTCTTTGAAGTGCAAGAGTAGTCTTCGATAAGCAATGATGGTTGATATCTCATGTATGAGATGACTTCCCTCTTCCCTTGGCACATGGTAATCTAGACACATGAAGGCTTCAGTCAATCTGAAGAACTTTTTAACCCCAAACTCATTCTAGTAAACAAGTCCGAGTTCAGGTTGAGTAAGAACTGAAGCAGAATGTATCTCCTGCAAGCCCTGGAAATCTTCATTTGGAGGAGCGCATGATAACCTCTCAATGCCTAGCCTGAAAGCGATTTCAAAATATGTTTTGGCTCTGAGCTTTATCAGGGACTCCATTGTTTTCACTATCGCTCGGTTTGCCATTCCAAACCTTATGCCATGATCTTGCCTTTGAGTTGTGCAGGCGTATAATTCAATCAAGTCATACGGGTTGAGATTGATAAGATCGTTCTTGTTGAACACGCTAACGATCCCATGGGCTCTCTCCATGCTGAACTCGATGTATCGAATAGCTCTATTGTTAAAAGACTTTATCTTCAAGTCGACGACTCTCCTTATTCCTTCATTCGAAAAGACAGCTAGAGGTTCTTGAGTGGTTTGTCTGACAAATCAATGATGTAGGAGGTTCATTGACTCTGGCGATAGGATTGGAGGATTGGCTGACAAACTTTCATCGCGATCTTGATACATGTACTGATGTATATTTTCCATCAAGATCGATTCCGTGGGCGGCAATTGAGGACGTCTCCTCATCGACTCCATGTTCTGGATAATCTCGTCTACCAGGCCTTGTGGAGGATGCCTCAAGGAAGAAGGGATGTCCGCATGCACCACAGGATGTTGGGTTAAGGGTTGTGTCTCGGCTTGGGGTTGTGTATGGGTAGAGGGTGAGTTTTCGTTGGTTTGTTCAGTTTCAAGTGGTTGAGAGGTTTCTGGTGCATGGGTTTCTGTAGGGGTTTTGGGTTGTTGAGGCGATGGTTGGTTTGTTGTGGGTTCTGGTTGTGAGGAAAGGGTAAAGGGTCGAGGTGTTGGAGAAGGGGTTAAGGGTAGGTTTGTTGTGGGTGAGGGAGTGAGGGTTTGGTTTGTTTCTTATGGTGGTGTGTTTGGTTTTTCATTGGTTGATGAAGTCAACACAATTGGGTCTGGTATTGTGGCTGAGGGAACTTGGATATTCTGTGCTTCATCAGAGGGCAAGGCCTCTGGTTCCCTTGGTTGGGTTTGTTGGGTTGATGGTGGTTGTTGTGGTGATGATTGCTGTGGTGCAGTGGATCCTGTTTGTTGTGTAGCCGCCGCCTCTGTCTCCCCCTCATGAGGTCCAAGACCTTGATCATCGGGGTCTTGGTCTTCATGCCTTGGTTGTTTGTAGGGGCGGCTGGAAGAGCAGGATACTCTTGATCTATTCTTCTTTTTCCATATTCGAATGTGGGAAGCGAGAGTGGACACTCGATCCTTTCTGTGCCATTCTTCCATTGTGCGAATGAGAGTGTTTGTTCGTTCTTGTTGGTGTTTTAAACTCTTCCTCAGTGCAGTGGTGGGTTCAACGGATCGAGCAGCAAACTTGGCACTTATATCATTGAAAGAGGAAATAAGTGCCTTGGACAGAGCCCGTAGGTCGGCTCTTGTAGCAAAGTCTGTGCCTGTAGAGGGAGGAGGTGGCACAAACGTTGTTGCAGATGATGGAGGTTGGGGAATGTTAGCAAGAAGATTCCTCACCTCTGCAGTGAAGGATGAGAAGGCTGCTTCATAGGAAGGGCCTGCAGAGGGAGGTGGGTTTGAGTTTGTGGTGGGATTTGGGCAAGTATGGTGGCGGGTAATTGGATGAGGGTTGTTTGTATGGTGGCCATTTGGGTTGTGAGGGTGGCTAGGGTTTCATCGATGGATGATGTGGATGAAGGTTGAGGGTGAGGTATTTGGGAGGTGATGGAGGATGGTAGTTGATGAAGATTGTGAAGGATGGTTTGGAGCTGGGTAATGATGTAGGTTAAGTTTTCATCGGCCGCAGTTGCCTGAGCCGTGAGGGTGGCTATGGATTGGATTAGGATTTGGTTTCGTTGGGTGGCTAAGGATGATATGGTATTGCGGTGTTGGGTTACTGTTTGTTGGAGGATTTGAAGGCAGGATGAGTTGGTTTGGGTTTGGGTATGTATTTGGTTTAGGTGGCGTTGGAGGATGGCAAGGGATTGGTGGAGGTCTGGGGTATCGGGTGAGGGTTGGTTTTCCACAAGTCCTTGTACGAGGAGTTTAAGGTCATCCAAGGACCGCGTCACTGTATCAACATAGGCTTGGAACTCAGCCTTTGTGACCAGATATGCTAATGGGGTAACCCCTGTAGCAACAGATGCTGCAGGTTGGGCCTCTGTTCCTGAGGCGCCCTCTTGGCCTTGTGCGAAGGTAGGCCTTGAGGGACTTCCATCATGTCCTTGATAGCCTTTGAGAGAAGAACTATCTCGTGATGTTGGAACATCCTCTTCCTCTTCTTCAGCTTCAGAGGCTGAGTAAGTGAAGCGGATGTGTGTCCCTTTTGGTAGATCAAATACCGAGGAGAGTGGTGCATGAATTGAAGATCGCTCTGAATGATCTATGGGATCAATGTCAGAAGCAACGAATGCTTCTGTGTGTGTGAGGTGTTGTGTCGAGCCCTAAGGTGAAGGGGCTCTTGTTTCTTTATCACCTATCTATTGAGAGAGGGGTGATGGGAAATGAGGTTCCTCGGCTTGTTCATCTCTAGAGGCCCGAAGAATGTCCTCTGAATGGCTGGCTGGGGTTTGGGTGGGACTGGGTCGTCCTCTTTCAATACCCTTTCGGCTTTGATCGCCAGGGGTAGTAGATGTGGTTACCCTTTGGGTAGTAGGTTGGGGAATATTGTGGTGAAGTTCGGGGGAAGTACTTGCATCATCATCATCATCATCTTCATCATCCGATGAAGACGATGTTTGTGCTCCCTCGCTTGGAGGGGGGGATGGCTCTAAGTGCTCCGGGGTAGCTGCCCCTGGTGCTTGGGAAAGCATGGAGCGTTCATAGGCTTGGCGTATCTCACTTGTCGATGGTATGACAGTGAGCATAGCCCGGGACAGCGGACGGTTTGTGGTGTATCCTTCCTTCAATAGTGTTGGGCGATGTCCTTGCATCTTGTAGTTTGAGGTGAAGTGCTCCACAGCAGGTAGTCCGTGTTGCACCATCGCGTCCCCAATGAAAAGAGCAAGGAAGCAAGGAAAGAGAACAACAGATAGTGGCTTTCCTGCGGCTTGAAGTTTGCACTTTTTAATGACGGTCGCATGAATCTCGTTGTAGATGTGGAAGGCGTAGTCGAGATTATGGTTGAAGAAAAACCCATACATAATTGTCATTATGTTGAGATTTCCTTGGTCAAGGGAGCCGAGCTTGCAGGTGAGGGATCGGTTGAGGATGGAAAAGAACAAATTCCACATTGGTGGGAGGAATTGTCTTTTGAAATCTGATACGTTTCGCCGTTCATGATTGTACCCTAGCATCTTCACGAACCTTAGGATGTCGTCGGAGGAAGGTGGTTCGTCATATTGCGCGATCCCTAGTTCCTTTCTTGTGGGAATGCACAGAACCTTAGAAACATTTGCTCATGATATTTTTACCGAGCAAACCATGTCATTTGGAGCGTCTATGTCTCCCATTATTCCATGACTTGGAGGATCAAACTCGCAGGTCTGCCAGTATTATTGAACGTACTTTATGGGTACGTTTGGGTTCACAAGAGTTAAGGCAGGAAGAAGGATACAGTTCTTGAAGAACTCAATCATTATTGCAAACCTGTCATCAAAGAGTGTATTGCGCAGTTCAATCATATGGTTGTTGGGTTTCATGGGCAAGAAGACGATTGCACGGCTGTCGGCGCCGGTGGATTTGATGCGGCTGTAATTGTTGTTGGATTCGTCAGAGGCGGAGGAGGCCATTTTTTATGAAGTTGCAGGTTTTGAGTTCGTCAGAGTTTTGTTGTAGTTTTGGAAGGCGTAAAGAAGGTAAGAGTGAGGAAGAAGGGTATTTATGGGGAAAACGGGTGGGGTGGTTGTGGGGTGGAGTGGTAAGGGAAACGTTTCTTTGATTATTATAATCATGAAAATGGGTTTTATTGGATGAACGTGAGCCGTCTGGATAGGACATGCCATTAATGTAGTGGACACGTGTCAGCCTGGGGTAAGGGAGGGAAAAGAATGAAACGGCTCATGGGGACAGCCTGTATGGTGTCTGGCGCGTGGTTTGAGTGACGTCATGAAGTATTTGAAATGAAGATTCATTCCAAATAATATATTGGTGAAAACGTTTCCCAAAAAAAATTTAATTAAAATCTCATGTAATTGTAAGATTAATACTAATTACGAAGTTTTGGTCTTCTAAAAACCCTTGGAGTATAGTTTTTAGTCACAAAAGCTGCAATTTTGAATAATCTTGAAAATGGTTTTCAATTAAGACGAGTTTCATTGTAAAATGTATTTTCATGGAACCAGAGGAGCTCTGGTTATGCATGATAGCGTGGGTGTGGAACCAGAGGAGTTCTGGTTGTAATGTCGATGAAGACAAGAAGTGATGTTGGATTTGCATGATGTAGAGACTTTGGTTAACAAGCCAGAGGCTCTGGTGAAGTATGGCAATCCATTTTATAAAACCAGAGGAGGTCTGGTATTATATTTATATATTGCATTTTATGTGACTAAAGGCTCTGGATAGTAGAACCAGAGGCTTTGGATGGAAAATGCAAGTTTACAAAAGTAAACTTTTGCCCCCCCCCTCAAATGATGCATATGGATTAAAATCAAAGACTCCCCTTCACTTAGATAAAAATATGAGAAGTTTAGGAGACAGAGGCTCTGGTTGAGAGAATCCTATGCCAAGTAAGGATTTCAAAGAGAACAAAGCCAGAGGCTCTGGTCTTTAGAACCAGAGCCTCTGGTTGAGAGGCAAGTTTTTGAAAAACTCAAGGACATTGAAACTAGAGGCTCTGGTCTATGGAACCAGAGGCTCTGGTTGAGAAGGCAATGAGTGTCATGAACAAGGAAAAAGAATCGTCTTTAAGACCAGAGGGGCTCTAGTGACAAAGACTTTGAATCCAGAGGCTCTGGTCTATATAACCAGAGGCTCTGGTTGGAAAAACTATAAAAAGGGAGTATGAGGGGAAATGGTTAAGACTTGCTTTGTAAAGAATCTAAAGCTAGAGGCTCTGGTCTTTAGAACCAGAGGCTCTGGTTGTAAGAGAAGAATATATAGCAAGCAAAGGTGGAAACCAGAGGCTCTGGTCTTTGGAACCGAAGGCTCTGGTTGGAAGAAAAGAATATAGAGCAAGCAAAGGAGGAAACTAGAGGAGATCTTTGGAACCAGAGGCTTTGGTTGGAAGAAAGAATATTGCAAGAAGTGTGGGGAAACCAGAGGCTCTAGTCTTTGGAACCAGGGGCTCGGGGTGGGAGAAAAAAAGGACTTGGTTAAAAATACCAAGTATTTGCTTTAAACCAGAGGGGCTCTGGTTACAAAGATGAAATTTTGCCAATAAATCTAAGGCATTCTACATGGCCAGAGGCTCTGGTCTAGGAAACTTAGAAAATTTATGGCTAATTTATTGTATCACTTATGGGCATGACCATGAGATATTGAAGATCGCTGGTTGAATGATAATTATTGTGTTTTTGGGATTTCAGGTTAGTACCTTATTTTAGGATCTTTATTGAAAGCTAAGCCTTTCTAGGATTTAGCCTCGATGATCTGAGATCATCTTGCTTAGATTAGTTTGTTAGGTCATGTTTCGGCGGGTAGCTAACCGAGTTAGTTTATGCAATGCCAAGTAGTCTTGAAATGTTTCATAAAAATAAAGTTGATATTCAAGTCCAATCTTTTTATATTAAGCTGCCAATTACATTTTTTTTTAAAAAGAGTGGAGTATTAGAATCTTTTGTCAAATTGTTTTGTTTATTTAAAATTATTGGGGTTTAGTATTTAGAAAATAAAAGCATCTTGGGCTTGGGCCTTTAAAGGCCATCCCATTCCTTCTCTAGAAGCCCCATATAAATACCCCTTTCCTTTTGAAAATTCTTCATTCTCCAAAACTCCAGCTATTCCGTTCTCTCTCTCTCTCTCTCTCTAACTCCATCACCTTCCAATCGATTCTAATCCTCCATGCAAAACTCAAGACTTTTGCTGTTCGTGAGACTCATTCGTATCAACCTGTCAATAAAAGGTATGTTTTAAAGTTGTCCTATTTTCTTTTAGATATCCAAAAGTCTTTATCCTTCTCTCTACGTAATTCTTTAAGTAAAATTTTGGGATTTGAAGAGGAGAGATTATTCATCCAAGACCTGCATGTGTCTTCGTTGAGATAATAATCTATGACCCATGTTCTTTAATCTCTAAGAAAGAAAGAGAAAATCATTGCATGTGAGGTCCGATCATATTTTTGGATGATAGAATCTGCATGCATCTTTAAATCGGATGTCTCTTCTTGAAATCTCGTTGAAATCAGAATCTTATTTGTTTTGTTTCTTCTCTAGAATTTATTTAAAGTTGGTGATTTTGTGTTAGAGTTTTGACTCTTGATAATGTTGAACTTGAGACCCCCTTCCCATCATTGCTACCATTCTTGGGCATGCAACCGGTTTGGGAGGCGTGTGATTCAAGGTTGTAGAATTTTTGAAAAGAGTGTTAAACCCACTCAAAATCTCTTGATTTTGAGTTTGATTTTGATAGTTGGCGGCTGTCATCATTGTTTTGGGATGACATTTAAGGATGTCAATATTTGGATTTTAGAAGGTTCCTTTTTATTAAATATTAAAATATCAGCTTTATTTTATAAAAATACTTGATGGCTTTGCATTGGAAACAACTTTGCCCTATTTGAGTCTAGGAAACCGTTAAGTAATGTAGCGCTGGTTGGTCTGTCAGGAAGTTCGAGCGAGCCTAGGAAGCCTCTAAAGGAAACATTCGGATATTCGTCTAACTTGTGAGTTCTTACGGCCCCACTTTTACTGCTTTTGTATATTTTATGGGGGGAAAGCATGAGATTGAGAAAACTTTGCATGTTTATGTTATATGAAATTTTGGGACTA
>NC_037544.1:16709364-16709692 GCF_001531365.2 Cynara cardunculus var. scolymus | reverse complement strand
TCTTTCTGTCAAGCTTGCATCCTGCATGATCTGCATCTGTGTAGGCTATTTGATCAAAGCCAGAGTCCTTTGGATACTAGAGACCCAATGAATGAGTTCCCTTGAGGTATCTAAAGATCCTCTTGACCGCAGAAAGATGCTATTCTTTGGGATTTGCTTGATATCTTGCACAAAGACATGTGGCAAACATAATATTAGGTCTACTAGCAGTTAGGTACAGAAGTGATCCAATCATGCCTCTATAGGTTGTGACATCTACAGATTTGCCTGATGGATCAACATATAACTTGAGTCCTGTAGTCATGGGAGTTCTCATTGATGATGAATT
>NC_037544.1:16700652-16709264 GCF_001531365.2 Cynara cardunculus var. scolymus | reverse complement strand
AACCTCTGGTGTCAAGACGAGATTCGCTACTGCAAATGAATGCCTCTACGCAAACTTTTTGAGCATGATTGAACCGAAGAAGATTTCTGAAGCCCTACAAGATCCAAACTGGATAAACACAATGCAAGAAGAATTACTTCAATTTGAACGAAACAAAGTATAGTCTCTCATGCCTCTTCCCAAAGGAAAAACGGCAATAGGAACCAAATGGGTCTTTAAAAACAAGAAGGACGAAGATGGCATTGTAATAAGGAACAAATCCAGGCTTGTTGCAAAAGGCTATCGCCAGGAAGAAGGCATTGATTTCGATGAGACATTCGCTCCCTTTGCAAGACTTGAAGCCATCAGAATGATTCTAGCCTATCCAGCACATAAAGGTTTTAAAGTCTATCAAATGGATGTTAAGTCTGCCTTCCTCAATGGTAAACTACAAGAAGAAGTCTACATGCAGCAGCCACCTGGGTTCAAAGATCCAAAGCATCCGGACTATGTCTATTTTCTGGATAAAGCTCTTTATGGGCTCAAGCAAGCACCCAGGGCCTGGTATGAAACTCTATCTACCTTTCTCATCGAAAATGGCTTCGAAAAAGGTACAATCGATACAACTCTCTTTCTCAAGAAGCATAAAGGTAACATTTTACTTATTCAAATATATATGTGGACGACATCATATTTCGCTCTACAAATGCAAAACATTGCAAAAAATTCTCAGAGTTGATGAAAAGCAAATTTGAGATGAGTATGATGGGAGAACTTAGTTTCTTCCTTGGTCTTCAAATAAAACAAGTTCCAGACGAAATTTTTATCAATCAGTCCAAATATGTGACTGGTCTTTTGAAAAAATACTCTATCTTCAATTCATCATCAATGAGAACACCTATAGCTACAGGAGTAAAGTTATTTGCTGATCCATCAGGCAAATCTGTAGATGTCACAACCTATAGAGGCATGATTGGATCACTCCTGTACCTAACTGCTAGTAGACCTGATATTATGTTTGCCACATGTCTTTGTGCAAGATATCAAGCAAATCCCAAAGAATCGCATCTCTCAACATTCAAGAGGATCTTCAGATACCTTAAGGAAACTCCTTCATTGGGTCTCTGGTATCCAAAGGACTCTAGCTTTGATCTAATAGCCTATACAGATGCAGATCATGCAAGATGTAAACTTGATAGAAAGAGTACGTCTGGAAGTTGTCAACTCTTGGGGGACAAGCTAGTAAGTTGGACCTCCAGAAAACAAAATTGTGTATCGACATCTAGAGCAGAAGCAAAATATGTTGCTGCTGCTAGTTGCTGTTCACAAGTTCTCTGGATGAAAACTCAACTTAAGGATTATGGTTTCCATTATGACAAAGTCCCAATCCTCTGTGACTCCAAGAGTGCCATATCAATCTCTCCAAACCCAGTACAACATTCCAAGACCAAGCACATCGATGTAAGGTACCATTTTCTAAAAGATAATGTTGAAAAAGGTAACATAGAAATGTATTTTGTTCCAACTGAGATTCAACTTGCTGACATTTTTACAAAAGTTCTTGATGAGAAACGGTTTTTATTCCTAGTCATCAAGATGGGTATGCTGAATCTCACCACTTAGAGGCAATAATTATCTTTAAACCAGCGATCTTCAATATCTTATGGTTATGCCCATAAGTGATACAATAACTTAGCCATAAATTTTCTAAGTATCCTAAACCAGATCCTCTAGTTATATAGACCAGAGCCTATGGCCATTTAGAATGACTTCGATTAATTGGCAAAATTTCATCTTTGTAACCAGAGCCCCTCTGGTTCAAAGCAAATACTTGGTATTTTTTTTAACCAAGTCCTTTTTCTTCAAACCAGAGCCTCTGGTTCTATAGATCAGCGCCTCTGGACTCCAACACTTTGAGATGTCAAAGTCTCAATCCTTGGATTCTTGCATCCTCTACTCATTATTTCTTTCACCTTCACCTCCCAGACCTCTGGTTCCAAAGACCAGAGCCTCTGGTTTTTCCCCACACTTGTAATCAACGTCCCATTGGTCTCAAAGAGTTTCCCTAATCTCAAAGACTTTTCAATCCTAACTTGGCATATGCCTCTCTCAACCAGAGCCTCTAGTTGTATAGACCAGAACCTCTGTCTCCTAAACTTCTCAAATTTTATCTAAGTGAAGGGAAGTCTTTGATTTTAATCCATATGCATCATTTGAGGGGGAGCAAAAGTTTACTTTTGTAAACTTGCATTTTTCATCCAGAGCTTCTTGTTCTACTATCCAGAGCCTCTGGTCACATCAAATGCTATATATAAATATAATACCAGACCTCCTCTGGTTTTATAAAATGGATTGCCACACTTCACTAGAGCCTCTGGTTTGTTAACCAAAGCCTCTACATCATGCAAATCCAACATCACTACTTGTTTTCATCGACATTACAACCAGAACTCCTCTGGTTCCACACCCACTTTGTCATGCATAACCAGAGCTCCTCTGATTCCATGAAAATACATTTTACACTCAAACTCATCTTAATTGAAAACCATTTTTCAAAGATTATACAAAATTACAGCTTTTGTGACTAAAAACTATAACATCAGTTTTTAGAAGACCAAAACTTCGTAATTAGTATTAATCTTACAATTAGATGAGATTTTGAATATTTTTTTTTTGTGGAAACTTCTTCTCCAAGATATTATTTGAAATAATTCTTTATTTCAAATAAGGCACGACGTCATCATACCACGCGCCTGACACCATACAGGCTGTCCCCCATGAGCCATTTCAATCTTTTCCCTCCCTAACCCCAGCTTGACACGTGTCCAATTCATTAATGGCACGTACTATCACGATGACTCACGTTCTTCAAATCATATCACCCAAAACTTATACCGCCAATTTTTTCATGATTATTACATTTTAATAATCAAGAAAACGTTTCACCTCCAACCCCCCTACACCCCCCACCCCACCCGTCTTCCCCATAAATACCCTTCTTCCCCATTCTTTCCTTCTTTACGCCTTCAAAACCTGCAACAAGACTCCGACAAACTCAAAACCTGCAACTTCCACAAAAATGGCCTCCTCCGCTTCTGACGAATCCAACAACAATGACAGCCGAATCCAATCCACAGGCGYCGACAGTCGCGCAATCGTCTTCCTACCCATGAAACCCAACAACCACATGATTGAACTGCGCAACACCCTCTTTGATGACAGGTTTGCGATAATGATTGAGTTCTTTAGGAACTGTATCCTTCTCCCTGCCTTAACTCTAGTGAACCCAAACGTACCTTTAAAGTACGTTCAACAATACTGGCAGAACTGCGAGCTTGATCCTCCTAGTCACGGAATAATGGGGGACATAGACTCCCAAAATGACATGATTTACTCGTTAAAAATATCGCGAGCAAAAGTTTCTAGGGTTCTGTGCATTCCCACAAGACGGGAACTAGGGATCGAGCAATATGACGAACCACCTTCCTCCGACGACATCCTAAGGTTCATAAAGATGCTAGGGTACAATCGGGAACTGCGAAATGTATCAGACTTCAAAAGACAATTCCTCCCGCCAATGTGGAATTTGTTCTTTTCCATCCTCAACCGATCCCTCACCTGTAAGCTCGGTTCCCTCGACCAAGGCAATCTTAACATAATGTCAATTATGTATGGGCTTTTCTTCAACCTCAATCCCGGCTACGCCTTCCACATCTACAACAAGATTCATGCGGCCATGAACAAAAAGTGCAAACTTCAAGCCGCAGGAAAGCCACTATCTGCAGTCCTCTTTCCCCACTTCCTTGCTCTCTTAATTGGGGACGCGATGGTGCAACATGGACTACCTACTGTGGAACCTTTCACCCCAATCTACAAGATGCAAGGACACCGCCCAACCCTTTCGAAGGAAGGATACAGCATCAACCGACCGCTGTCCTGGGCTATGCTCAATGTCATACCATCGACAAGTGAGATACGCCAGACCTATGAACGCTCCATGCTGTCCCAAGAACCGAGGGCAGCTACCCCGAAGCACTTAGAGCCGTCCCCCCCTCCAAGCGAGGAAGCATAAGCATCCTCTTCATCGGATGATGAAGATGATGATGATGATGATGCTCGTGCTTCCCCCGGCCCTACTCAAAATATTCCTCAACCTACTCGCCAAAGGGCATCCACATCTACTACCCTTGGCGATCAAAGCCAAAGGGGTATTGAAACAGGACGACCCAATCCCACCCCAACCCCAGCCAGCCATCCAGAGGCCATTCTTCGGGCCTCTGGAAATGAACAAGCCGAGGAACCTCATTTACCATCACCCCTCTCTYAACAGAGAGGTGATAAAGAGACAAGAGCCCCTTCGCCTCAGGGCTCGCCACAACCAATCATACACACAGAAGCATGTGTTGCTTCTGAAGTTGAACCTATATATTGTTCAGAGCGATCTTCCGTTCGTGCACCACTTACCTCGGTATTTGATCTACCGAAGGGGACACACATCCGTTTCACTTACTCAGCCTCTGAAGGTGAGGAAGAGGAAGAGGATGTTCAAACATCACGAGATAGTTCTTTTCTCGAAGGCTATCAAGGACATGGTGGAAGTCCTTCAAGGCCTACCTTCGCACAAGGCCAAGAAGGCGCCTCAGGAACAGAGGCCCAACCTGCAGCATCTGTTGCTGCAGGGGTTACCCCATTAGCAGATCTGGTCWCAAAGGCTGAGTTCCAAGCCTATGTTGATACAGTGACGCAGTCCTTGGATGACCTTAAACTCATCATACAAGGGATTGTGGAAAACCAACCCTCACCCGATACCCCAGACCTCCACCAATCCCTTGCCATCCTCCAACATCATCTCACCCAAATTGAAACCCAAACCCAAGCCAACACTACCCGTCTACAGATGCTTCAACAGACAGTTACCCAACACCACAACACCTCATCCTCTCTAGCCACCCAAAGAAACCAAAACCTTATCCAATCCCTCACAACCCTCACAGCTCAGGCAACTGAAGCTGATGAAAATCTTACCTACACCATCACCCAACTACAAACCATCCTTCGCAATCTCCATCAATTACCTGCCTCCATCATCTCCCAAATTCCCCAACCTCAACCTCCATCCACTTCATTAGTCGATGAAACTCTTGCCACCCTCACCACCCAAATGGCCACCATACAAACCACCCTCACTCAACTACCCGCAACCGTACTTGCTCAAATCACACAACAGACTCAACCACCACCTCCCTCTGCAGTCCCTTCCTATGAAACAACCTTCTCATCCTTCACTGCAGAGGTGAGGGATCTTCTTGCCAACCTTCCCCATCTTCCGCAATCTACTACAACCTCTGTGCCATCTCCACCACCACCAAGCACAGATTTCACCACAAGAGCCGATCTTAGGGCTCTGTCCAAGGCACTCATCTCATCTTTCAATGAGATAAGTGCAAAGTTTGCCGCCCGATCTGTTGAACCCACCATTRCGCTAAGGAAGAGTCTTCAACAACAACAAGACTGAACAAACACTCTCCTTCGCACCATGGAACAACGATGCAACAAAGATCGGGTGCATACTCTCGCCGACAACATTCGCCTGTGGAAGAAAAACAGATCGCGAGCCTCCTGCTCCTCAAGCCGCCCCTTAAAACGTAGACGACATGAAGATCCAAACCCTGATGATCAAGGTCTTGGACCTTATAAGGGGGAGAAAGAAGTGGCGGCTACACAAAATACAGAATCCGCTGCACTACAGCAACCATCACCACCACAACAACCACCATCATCCCAACAAACCCAAGCAAGGGAACCAAAGGCCTTGCCCTCTGATGATGAACAGAATATTCAAGTTCTCTTAGCCACAACACCAGACCCCATCGTGTTGAGTTCATCAACCGATGAAGAGCCAACCACACCTCCAACAGAAACAAACCAAACCCTCACTCCCTCACCCATAATAAACTTACCTTTAACCCCTTCTCCAACACCTCACACAACACAACCCTTCACCCTTTCCACATAACCAGAACCTACAACAACCCAACCATCGCCTCAACGACCCCAAACCCCTACAGAAACCCATGCACCAGAAACTACCCAACCAACCAAAGAAAACTCACCCTCTACCCATACACAACTCCAAACAGAAACTCAACCCTTAACCCATGAACCCGTGGTGCATGCGGATATTCCTTCTTCCTCGAGGCATCCTCCACAAGGCCGGGTGGATGAAATAATACAGAGCATGGAGTCGATGAGAAGACGTCCTCAATTGCCGCCCAAGGAACCAATCTTGATGGAAAATATCCATCAATACATGTATCAAGATCACGATGAAAGTTTGTTAACCGATCCTCCAATCCTATCGCCTGAGTCAATGAACCTTCTACACCATTGATTCGTCAAACAAACTACTCAAGAACCTCGAGCTGTCTTTTTGAATGATGGAATAAGGAGAGTCGTGGACTTGAAAATAAAGACATTTGCCAACAGAGCTATTCGATACATCGAGTTCAGCATGGAGAGAGCCCATGGGGTAGTTAGCATGTTCAACAAAAACGACCTCATCAACCTCAATCCATATGACTTGATTGAGTTATACGCCTACACAACTCAAAGGCAAGATCATGGGATACGATTTGGAATGGCAAACCGAGCTATTATAAAAACAATGGAGTCCCTGGTAAAGCTCAGAGCCAAAACAGATTTTGAAATTGCTTTTAGGCTAGGCATTGAGAGATTATCCTGCACTCCTCCAAATGAAGACTTCCAGGGCCTGCAGGAGATACGTTCTGCTTCAGTTCTTACTCAACCTAAACTTGGACTTGTTCACAAGAACGAGTTTGGGGTTAAAAAGTTCTTCAGAATGACTGAAGCCTTCAAGTATTCAACAGATACACTTGAATGGTTTCAGAAAAACATTACAGAAAGACTAGGCAGAAACCATGTGCCAAGGGAAGAGGGGAGTCATCTCATACACGAGATATCAACGGTTATTGCTTATCGAAGACTACTCTTGCACTTCAGAGAGATATACTCTGGTAGCTAGTGATGAGTCAAAACTTTTGCTTATCTTGCCTTGATGTATTTTTTTTCCAGTATTGTAAAGAAATTTCATCATCCAATGAAAATTTGGAGTTTGATGTTTTTCTACTAGATTAGTGTCTGTTCTTCACATATGTGTCTAGATTAGACTATGTTTGTTATTTTATTACTTAGGGGAAGATTGTTAAACCCCATAACTCATGATGAAAAAAGTAATGAAAAAAAAACAAGTGATGAAGACATCAAGGCAGAATCGGCTAAGTCTGGAATTCAACCAGAGGATCGATGGATAGTTCAACCAGAGGACCGATGGAYAGTCCAAGGATGCGATGGAAAGAGCATCCTCATCGATCCTCTGGTCATCAACACTTAGAAGATTTTCCAACACTCCATCCAAGCATGCAATGAAGATTTGAAGATAAGGATGAAATCATCATACCATGAATGACAGCTGGAGATGACAAATCAACAGCTAGAATTTGAGTTTATCTTATTGTTAATGTTTATCCATGTGAAAGATAAACCTTATCTGTTAGATAGACGATTTGCTAGAAAGTAACATTAAATAGTTATCTTCTTAATAGTCGATTAGTATAAATAGATGATTAGGTCTATTGTAAAAATAAGACTTTTACTCTTTGTTTTACGYTTCTGAATCTATAAAGTAAAACCTTTGAAGCTCAAAGTTGTTCTTAAATATTCTTATTTTATTCTTGAGACTTCATAACTCTCTTCATTAAATCACTATAATTTGGTTAYTTATAACTAGATTATTAGTGTTATTGAGAGATCTGGGCTCAACAATTAGTATCAAAGCCTATTGATTGATTATTCAATCAAAACGATCATTCAAAAATCTTTCAAATTATTGATCTTCTTTCTCGTTAAAAATTCTTTCTTCTTCTCCAAATTTTTCAATGGCCAACTGGAATTTCGCGTACAATGTTGGCTCCCTCACAAAGCCTCCAACTCTTCAACGAGAGGAATATCCTCAATGGAAGATCAGAATGGTAAATTTTCTGGAGGGAATGGATAGGAATCTCCTGCGATCCATACAGGAGGGTCCCTACATTCCTCAAACTCTAGTTCCAAGAGTTCTAGGAACAAATATCACAGCTGAAATTCCAGCATACTACATGCCAAGAGATGAAAGAAATTGGGATGAAGATGATAATGAAAGAGTCGAAACAGACAAAAAGGCCAAGAGATTGATAATCATGGCGCTACCCAATGCAATCTTTCAATCCCTCGATACATGCTCTACTGCGAAGGAACTTTGGGATGAACTGGCAAGCCAACTAGAAGGAAGAGCAAAAACAAAGAAAAATCATAGAGCTCAATGCCTCAATGAATACACAAATTTCAAAGCCCTCCCTGATGAACCGATACGAAAGACTTACGATCGCTTCAACACATTGATAAATCAATGTCGTAGAAACGATATCATCAGAACAAAGGAAGAAAACAACGTTTTATTCCTAAAAAGCTAGGCGATGAATTGACACAACTATCTATGTCCCTAAAAGCAAACCAGGACTTAGATGGATGGTCTCTTCATGACCTGTATGGAACTCTTGCAGCACAAGAGAATGACA
>NC_037544.1:16690675-16700552 GCF_001531365.2 Cynara cardunculus var. scolymus | reverse complement strand
CCACCTATAACTACCTTTCTTCTACCTTTATTACCTCTTTACGCTTACCAAAAACCTGTAAATAGCATTTGACGAACAAAAAACCTGCAACTTCATCAACAATGGCCTCCTCTGCCTCCCACGAATCGAACAACAATGACAGTCGAGTTCAATCCACCGGCGTCGACAGCTGCGCCATCGTTTTTCCTACCTATGAAGCGAAACAACCATGCCATTGAACTAAGAAACACACTGTTCAACGACTGATTTGCCATCATGATTGAGTTCTTCAAGAACTGTATTCTCCTTCCCGCCTGACTCTTGCTGACACCGACGTACCACTAAAGTACGTCCAACAATATTGGCACACATGTGAGTTCTACCCGACAGCCATGGAATCATGGGGGACATGGATGCCCCAAACGATATGATTTGCTTGCTCAAAATATCGCAGGCTAAAGTTTCTCAAGTTCTGTGCATTCCCACTCGACGGGAACTTGGAATTGCAAAATATGACGAACCACCCACCACCGACGACATCCTACGTTTCGTTAAAATGCTAGGTTACAATCGTGACCTAAGCAACGTCTCAGACTTCAAACGCCAATTCCTCATGCCGATGTGGAACATGTTCTTCTTCATCCTCAACAGGACTCTCACGTGCAAGCTAGGGTCCTTAGACCAAGGGAACATCAACATCATGACAATCATGTACGGGCTGTTCTTCAACCTCAACCTTGACTATGCCTTTCTCATCTACAATGAGATCCACTCGACAGTGGTCAAGAAATGCAAACTCCAAGCTGCTGGCAAGCCTTTATCTGTAGTTATCTTCCCTCGTTTCCTTGCCCTCTTCATTGGGGACGCAATGAGGAAACATGGACTACCGGCTGAAGAGCTCTTTACTCCAGTTTACAAGATGCACGGCCATTGACCAACCCTATTGAAGGAGGGTTACACCATCAACCGCCCACTCTCAAGGGCTATGCTCAATGTCATTCCATCGACATCTGAGATACGCCAGACTTATGAATGCTCTATGTTGTCCCAGGAACCGAGGGCAGCTACCCCAGAGCGACTAGAGCTGTCCCCATCACCAAGCGAGGGAGCATATAAGACATCTTCATCGGATGATGACGATGATGATGATGATGCTACTCATCGTGCCTCCCCCGGCCCTACTCATACAATTCCTCCACCCACTACCCAAAGGGCAACCACCACAGCTACCCTGGTGATCAAAGCCACAGGGGTATTGAACAAGGACGACCCAGTCCAATCCCAACCTAAGCCAGCCATCCAGAGGTCATTCTTCGGGCCTCTGGAGATGAATCAGCTGAGGAACCCCATATTCCATCACCCCTCTCYCARCAGAGAGGTGATGAAGAAATAAGAGCCCCTTCGCCTCAGGGCTCGACACAACCAATCACACACACAGAAGCATGTGTTGCTTCTGACATTGAACAACCCCAAGAGCGTTCAGAGCGATCTTCTTTTCCTGCAAACCCCCCTTTGATATTTGATCTAGTGAAGGGGACATACATTCGCTTCACTTACCCGGCCTCTGAAGCCGAGGAAGAGGAAGCTGAGGAAGAGGAAGCCGATGCAACAACATCACGAGATAGCTCCTCACTTGAGGGCTATAAAGGACATGATGGAAGTCCATCTAGGCCCACATTTTCACAAGGTCATGAAGGCGCCTTCGGAGCAGAGGCTCAACCTGTAGCATCCGTTGCTACAGGGGTTACCCCCATTGCAGATCTGGTCACAAAGGTCGAGTTCCAAGCCTTTGTCGATTCAGTTATGCGGTCCTTGGAAGACCTTAAACTCATCATTCAAGGGATTATTGACAACCCACCCTCAACCGATAACATCGACCTTCAACAATCCCTTGCTATCCTTCAACACCACCTCTCCCAACTTGAAACCCAAACCTGAGACAATACAACACGTCTCCAAATGCTCCAACAAACCATCACCCAACACCACAATACCGCATCCTCCCTTGCCACCCAAAGAAACCAAATACTCATCCACTCCATCGCCACCCTCACGGCCAAGGCAACTGAGGCCGATGAGAACCTTACCTACATCACCACCTAACGAAACACCATCCTCCAAAACCTTAACACCCTACCAACCTCCATCATCTCCCAAATCTGTCAACAAGCCCTACCTCAATCCACTTCATCTATCGATGAAACCCTTGCCTCCCTTACTCACCAAATGGCCACCATACAAACCACCCTCACCCAACTCCCAGCCATAATGCTTGCCCACATCCCCCAGCCTACTCCACCCCCACCTCCCTCTGCAGGCCCATCCTTTGATGAAGCTTTCTCCTCATTCACTGCAGAGGTGAAAGATCTCATCGCCAACCTTCTCGTTCCTCATCTACATCCACCACCACCTCCGTGCCACCACAAACTCCATCAACCACAGAGTTCACAACCAGAGCTGATCTGAGGGCTCTGTCCAAGGCACTCATCTCATCTTTCAACGAGATTAGTGCCAAATTCGTTCATCGCGCTATTCATCCGACCAGGGTTCTCTCCCAGAACCTGGCTGATGAACAAAGGCTCACCACTTCTCTCCTTCTAATGATGGAGGAGAGCCGATGACAAACAGTCCTGAAGGCGTATTTTGCATCCTTCAGGAAGGACAAAAAGAAGAAAAGGAGCAAAGGATCATGCTCCAGCAGCCGCCAACACAAAAGGCCACGAAATGAGGACCCAGACCCCCATGATCAAGGTCTTGGACCTCATGAGGGGGAGACACAGGCCGCGGCTGCTAAACAGATGGAATCTGTTGCACCACCACCACCACCATCATAAACAAAACCACCACCACCTTCAACCGAAGGAACCCAAGCAAGGGAACCAGAGGCTCAGCCCTCTGAATATGTACAAAATGTACATGTTCCCTTTGCTACTACCCAAGAACCCATCGTGTTGAGTTCGTCAACCGATGAAAATCCAACCTCCCCACCTTTTACTCCATCACCTACACCAAACGTACCCTTAACTCCTTCACCAAGTCCTCGCACCACAGAAACCTTCACCACCTTATCCATACAACCAGAACCAACAATAATCCAACCTTCATCACCCCAACAACCTCAAACCCAAATAGAACCCCATGAACCACAAACCACCCAAGCTGAACCTAATGAACCAGAACCAACCCAACAAGAAACCATACCTTCACCAACCCATACACAACCCTCAACCCAACCAACCATGGTGCAAGCGGATATTCCCTCTTCATCTAGGCAACCTCTGCAGAGCCTAGTCGATGAGATTATTCAGAACATGGAGTCGCTGCAGAGACGTTCAGAGTTGCCACTCAGGGAACCCATTATGATGGAAAATATCCATCAATACCTGTATCATGACCGCGATGAAAGTTTGGCCCTCAATCCTCCGATTCTATTGACAGAGTCCATGGACCTCCTACACCATAGGTTTATTAGACAGACTACCCAAGCACCACAGGCTGTCTTCTCAAACAATGGGATAAGGAGGGTCATGGATCTAAAAGTGAGGACCTTCGCCAATAGAGCCATACGATACATCGAGTACACAGTGGAAAGAGCACATGGTCAAATCAGCATGTTCAACGAAAATGACGTCATCAACCTCAATCCCTATGACTTGATTAAACTTTATGCATACACGACTCAGCGACAGGATCGTGGCATCAAATTTGGGATGGCGAACAAAGCAGTTGTGAAGACAATAGAGTCCCTGGTAAACCATCGAGCCAAGAGTGATTTTGAAATTGTTCTTCGCTTAGGCATCGAAAGACTCTCCTGCGCTCCACCAAATGAAGACTTTCCAGGTCTGCAGGAGAAGAGATCTGCCTCAGTCTTAACTCAACCCGAGCTTGGACTTGTTTACGAGAATGAGTTCGGGGCAAATAAATTCTTTAGACTAACTAAGGCATTCAAGTATTCATCGGATACACTTGAATGGTTTCAGAAAGTCATCAGAGAAAGACTTGGTAGAAATCACGTGCCAAGAGAAGAAGGAAATCAACTCATCCATGAGATATCGACAATCATCGGCTATCGAAGATTGCTTATGCGCTTCTGGGATATATCTCAAGGTAGATCATGATGAGTTGTAAATTTTTGCCTTAATATGATGTCTTTTGATTCCAATACTGTAAGAATTCATCATCCAATGGAAATTTGGAATTTGATGTTTTTCTTTAGATTAGTCTCTTCAAATTTTGTTCATAGATTAGTTTATGTTCTTTCATTACTTAGGGGGAGATTGTTAGACCCCATAATCCATAAAGTGTAAAAGTAATAAAAAACAATAAGTGATGAAGATCTAGAAGACCGATGAAGACATCAAGGCAGAATTGGTTAACTCTGGTGAACAACCAGATGGCCGATGAACAACCAGGGATGCAATGGAAAGAGCATCTTCATCACCCCTCTGGTCAACAACACTTAGAGAATTCTTCAGCAATTCATCCAGAGGCATAAGATGAAGATTTGAAGATAAAGATGATTCATCATACCATGGAAGACAGCTGGAGATGACAAGTCGACATCTACACCTCAAGTTTATCTTAATATTAAAGCTTATTCATAGTTTAGATAAACATTATCTGTTAATAGAAGATTAGCTAAAAAGTCTCAATAGATAGTTATCTTCTAATTAGCTTACTAGTATAAATAGGTGATTAGGCTTATTGTACTAAATGTCTCTTTTATGTTTTTCTTATCAATAAAGTGAAACCTTTGACGCTCAAGATTGTTCTTTAATGTTCGTAATTTATTCTTGAGTGTTCATCACTTTGCTCATCAAAACACTATAATTTGGTTATTCTTAACTTGATTATTAGTGTTATTAAGAGATCTGGGATCAACAGGTAGAGGTACTTCGGCTAGGGGTATTGCTTGGGTTACCGGGGTAATAGTGCCTATAGTGGGGTCAGGTGTTGATGCAACAAAAGTTATAGTAGGAAAATTTAAATTATGTACATTATTTATATCATTAGAGGGTTGAATCTCTGGTTCCCTCGCTTCTGTACCAGCCGATGGTTATTGCATTGGAGTTTGTGTTGGCAGAGGTGGTGCTGCTGTGGTTTCCATCGAGGTGCTTGATGGAGTCTCCCCCTCATGAGGACTTAGACCATGGTCATCCCGGTCTTGGTCATCATGCCTTGGCCTTGTGGATGGCCTTCCCGTTGAGCAAGAGGTGTAATGCCTCTTCTTTCGTAGAGTGGCGGCACACATCTGGAGAGCCATCCGCCTTTGGTCTTCTTGCAGCCTACTGAGAAGAGTGTTGGTTCGCTCTTGTTGCTGAGCGAGCCTCTTCTGTAGTGTGGCGGTGGGTTTCGTGGATTTGGTTACGAACTTGTCATTGATCTCATTGAATTTTGAAATTAATGCCTTGGTGAGGGAGCGGAGGTCAGCATGGGTAACCATGTCTTAGGTGGGGGTAGTGGTGGTGGTGGGTGGTATGGAGATGAAAGATATGAGGTTTCGTACCTCTGCAGTGTAGGAAGTGAAAGCTTCATTGGCTATAGGTGTTACAGAGGTAGGGGACTGTTTGTGGTGGAATGGTGGTTTGTATGGTGTGAGGAGAGAGGCAATGGAGGATATTTGGGATGAGAGGGTAGTGATTGATGCATCAGTGGCAATGATTTGGGTGAAAGAAGGCAAGTGATGCATCAACCAAATCAAGTCTGGTGACTATAAGGTTGTTACAGTAGTTGTGTTGCTGGGTCACCAACGTTGAAGGATTGGAGTAAGGTGGTGTTCTCCATCAATTGAACCTCAAGGGAGGCGATGGATTGCTGAGAAGGGAGATTTCATGGGTAGGGGTGGCTTCAGCAACCCTTGCAATGGTGAGTTTAAGGTCTTCCAAGGACCGCTTAATAGAGTCAGCAAAGGGTTGGAACTCAGCCTTCGTGACCAACTCAGCTATTGGGGTAACCCCTACTACAACGGATGACGTAGGTTGAGCCTCTATTTCTTAGGCGCCTCCATCAATGCCTGTAGGAATAGTGGGCAAGGGAGGACTTTTATCTCGTCCTTGATAGCCCTCTAAAGAAGAGTTATCTCGGGATATTCGGATAGGTGCTTCATTCTCATCGGATTCAGAGTCCGGTAAAGAGAACTACGTATGTTTCCCCGTCAATAGACCAAGTATCGAGGGGGTGCGTGCATAAATGAGAGATCGCTCTAAACGATCTATAGGGAATTCAAAGCCAGAAGCAATGAATGGTTCTGAGCTTGTGGAGAGAGTCGGGCCCTGAGGAGAAGGGGCTCTTATTTCTTCATCACCTCTCTGTTAGGAGAAAGATGATGTGTGGTGGGGTTCCTTAGATTCATCATCTCCAGAGACCCGAAGAGTGGCCTTTGGATGGGTGGCTTGGGGTGGGTTCAGACTAGGTAGGCCTTCTTCAATATCCCTTTGGCTTTGGTTGCCAGGGATAACATATGTGGTGGCCCGAGGAGTTGGATGGGGAGATGCAGCAGTGGTGGGAATAGGCTCGGGGGATGCAGGACGACTGTCATCATCATCAGAATCATCATCTGACTGAGTCCTCTTGCCATGAGATCCCTCGCTGGTCTTTGGGGTAGGCTCTATGTGCTCTGGGGTAGCTGGTCTCGGTTGTTGGACCAACATAGAGCTTTCGTAGGACCTACGGGTTATGGAGGTGTCTGGTATAACGCTGAGCATGGCCCTTGAAAGAAGCCTCTCCGCTGGATAGCCATCCCTTGAAATGGTGGCGAAATGACCAGTCATAACGAACTGGGGAGTGAACGGTCCATCGCCTGGCAAGTCGTGAACTTTCATCGCATCCTTGATGAAAAGAGCAAGGAAGCGAGGAAAGAACACAGAGGTGACCGGCTTCCCTGCGGCCATCAGTTTGTTTATCTTAACCACGACGACATGGATTTCATTGTTGGTCAGTAGCGCGTAGTCAAGGGGTAGGTTGAAGAACAGACCATACATGATGGTCATAATGTTGATGTTCCTATGATCCAAGCTTACAAGCTTGAAGTTAGAGCCCGATTTAGAATGTTCAAAAATACATTCCACATCAGTGGAAGGTATTGTCTCTTGAAGTCCAAGGCATTCTGAAACTCCCGGTTTTAGCCCAACATCCGAATAAATTGCAGGATGTCATGGCTGGTAGGTGGGTCCTTGTACCGAGCAATCCCAAGTTCTTGCAGGGTAGGAATGAACAGCTCCTTGGAAATCTTGATAGAACACACCATGTCATTAGGGGCATCAATTGTGACAATCCGTTACTTCGGGATTTTAGGTTAGTACCTTATTTTAGGATCCTTGTTGAGAATTAAGTTTTTTCGAGGATTTAGCTTCGATGATTAGAGATCATCTTGCTTAATTCCTAAGATTAGTTCGTTGGATCACGTTTCGGCGGGTAGTCAACAAAATTAGATATGCAATGCCTAATAGTTTGGAATGTTCCACATAAAATAAAGTCGATGTCATAAGTTTTGTATTTAAAAATTTAAAATTTACCAAAATTCCATTTTTATTCGCCAAGTTTTATTAAAGGGGTGGAATTCTTTTATCTAGTTGTTTTGTTTGGGTAAATTAGTGGGGTTTCATTTATTTATTTTTGGGCTTGGGCCTTTAGAGGCCAGCCCATTTCTCCTCAAAAAGCCCCCACATAAATACCCCCCCTCCTACTSTAAAAATTTYCATTCTCCAAACTTCCAGCTTACCTGTTCTCTCTCTAAACTCGACCACCATCCAGCCGGTTCTATCTTCTTGCAATCTAAAAGGATTCTGCTGCTCTTAAGAGTTTGTTCAAAGATTTTAAGAAAAGGTATGTTTTGAGTTGTGTTATTCTCTTAAGAAACCCGAAAGTTTTCATCCTTCTTCCTACTCGTTTCTTTAAGAAAATTTATGGGATTTAAAGAGGAGAGATTGATCATCAAAGACCTACATGTGTCTTCGTTGGGATGATAATCTGTGACCCATGTTCTTTAATCTCTAAGAAAGAAGGAGAGAGTCCTTGCATGCAAGGTCTGATCATGTTTTATGAATGATAGGAGCTTCCATGCATCATTGATCGGATTTGCTATCTTGAAAACTCGTTGGAATCAAAATTTATTTGTTTTTTTTTTCTAGAGTTTGTTCGAAGTTGATAATTTGTGTTAGAATTTAAATTCTTGAAAATGATGAGCTTGAGACCCCTCCCCATCATTGCTGTTATTTTTGGTGCATGCAATCTGATTTAGGGGCGCGTGTCTCAAGGTTGTGAAGCATTTAAGAAAAATCTCAAACCCACTCAAAAACTCTTGGTTTTGGTAATTAACAGCTGTCATCATTGTTTTGGTGACTTAAAATGATGTCATAAAGTGGATTTTGGAAGGTTCTTTTTGAAAAGTAAATATTAAAAATATCGGCTTTTATTTTATAAAAACCTGGAAGGCATTACATTGAAAGCAACTTTGCTCTACCTTGAGCAAGAAACCTTTAAGTAATTTAGCGTTGATTATTGGTATGTTCAGGAAAGTTCGGGCGAGCTTAGAAAGTCTCAAAAGGAAACCTTCGGATATTCATCAAACTAGTGAGTCTCACGGCCCCACTTTTACTGCTTTTGTTTATTTATGGGGGAAAAGCATGAGATTGAGCAAACTTTTCATGTTTACTTTATGAAAAACCTTTGGACTAAGGAATTGCTTAGTCATGTTTTTGGTTGAAATCTTGGGACTAAGGAACTGCTTAGTCAAGCTCTGTTGAAACCTCTGGACTAAGGAATTGCTTAGTCGGGTTTGCTATGTTTTGTTTTAACAACTGTTATTGCACTTAGAATAAATGCTAAATTGATGTGCTTAGGAGTATATATGTTTCCAAATAAAGTCCCCATCCGTAAACGCTACTTGTTAACTCGGGCACATTCCCGGGCCGTGGTAATTGTGGATAGCCGCTATTGTGTTGACAGTCCCACCCAGAAAGGGGTGCACATTACCTATGTTTTTCTTGGTCTAATCATGTGGAATTTGGACCATCGCTGAATTACCACTATATCGAACTGTGGGAACCTAAGTAGTGTACGGGCTACTTGTGGTTGTTCAAAAATTAATGGGGCAGTTGGTCAGGTAAGGCTCAGTAGCGTCTCAAGTTTTACATCGTATAGGATTTACATTTATTAAGTGCAATGGATTCGCATAAGTTTGCTATTACTTGGTTTATGCATCGAAATGTTTTATGNCTCAAGTTTTACATCGTATAGGATTTACATTTATTAAGTGCAATGGATTCGCATAAGTTTGCTATTACTTGGTTTATGCATCGAAATGTTTTATGTATATGAAAACCCGTGAACTCACCAACTCTTTGTAGTTGACTCGTTTTTGTTCCATGCTTTTCAGGACCTAAGTAAGGTTGGTTGGATTTTTTGGAGCATACTCGTGGCAAGATCGATTAAAGCCTGAATTTGAAGTATTTTGAGAAAAAGTGTATTTAGTACTAATCGCAGTTATGTCGATGAACTTGTTTTGTTTTTGAACAACTTGGAATGGTGTTATTTAATAACTGTTGCTATGACTCGCTATCCTGTTACATCTCGTGTTTCCGCTTTAGCAGGGTGTGACAAATTTGGTATCAGAGCCTCAATTATAGAGAACGCTGGTTTTCTTTAAAAACCATCGACTATAACTAAATTTTTTCCAAATATTTTCAAGAAATTTGAAATCTTATGATTTTTAAAGCGGGTCATATTTTTACATGTCGCTTAAGCAGAGCCTGATCACCTGTGCTTAATTTATATGTGATGAGAAAAACTTAATCGGTCGAACCAGGGTTATGCTCCAGCAAAAGAAATTGTTATGAAAAGCATTAGTTATGTTGCACTTTTATGAATATCCGTTGCCTAGGCCGACTAGAGGCGATGG
>NC_037544.1:16688434-16690661 GCF_001531365.2 Cynara cardunculus var. scolymus | reverse complement strand
AATTTAGTTAAGTGTCCGTGTAGGACCAGAGGCGCTGGTCAAGAGGACCAGAGGCGATGGGTAGTAAATCCCTTAATTTAGTTAAGTGTCCGTGTGGGACCAGAGGCTCTGGTAAGTGCCCAAAGAAGAACCAGAGGATCGATGGATGGATTGCTTAGTATTTTCTAAGTGTAGAGGTTAAGCCAGAGGCTCTGATCTTTGCAACCAGAAGCTCTGGTAAGTGCCCAAAGAAGAACCAGAGGATCGATGGATGGATTGCTTAGGCCCTGTTTGTTTTTACCTAAAAAGCACTTAATACCCTCTTATGTCTGAATCGGTCAGACCTTAGGGTATTAAGTGTGTTTGTTTTTTTTTTCCAATTAAGAGCTTAAAAGCTCTGATTATGTCTGAATTATTTAGAGGTAACATTTTAACTTAAAACCTCTTAATTGCTTTTAGAGCTTCCAATGCTTGCAAAGAAAGCCTAGATTTCAATGATTCAGATTTCAGATTTCAGACATAAAAACAAACAGTCTGACTGATTCAGATTTCAGACTTCAGCACCACCTCTTAAARTTCAGAAGTGAATTCAGACTTCAGACTTAAGCACCTCTTAAAAAACAAACGCCACCTTAGTATTTTTCTAAGTGTACAGGTTGAGCCAGAGGCTCTGGTCTTTGCAACCAGAAGCTCTGGTAAGTGCCCAAAGAAGAACCAGAGGATTGATGGATGGATTGCTTAGTATTTTCTAAGTGTAGATGTTGAGCCAGAGGCTCTGGTCTTTGCAACTAGAAGCTCTGGAAAGTGCCCAAAGAAGAACCAGAAGATCGATGGTCGAATTGCTTAGTATT
Source organism: Cynara cardunculus var. scolymus (assembly GCF_001531365.2). Taxonomy (NCBI): domain Eukaryota; kingdom Viridiplantae; phylum Streptophyta; class Magnoliopsida; order Asterales; family Asteraceae; genus Cynara; species Cynara cardunculus. Next base: position 16,689,831 of record NC_037544.1, on the reverse strand, counting down.
TCTCTAAGTGTAGAGGTTGAGCCAGAGGCTCTGGTCTTTGTAACCAGAAGCTCTGGTAAGTGACCAATGAAGAACCAGAGGACCGATGGACGAAAAATCTATAATTATTCTAAGTTTATTTGTGAATCAGCAGAGGACAAATAGAATTCCATTGGGGTGTCAGAAAACCGATGGATAAGAAATCTTTTTCTAAGGACTTTAATGTAACCAGAAGCTCTGGTCTCACGATCAGAAGCTCTGGTAGTGTAACCAGAGGTATTGTTCAGGGGATCCACCATGTTTGTCACTATTAAGTGTAGTTTAGAAGCTTCCATTGTCTCATTAAGCGTTTGTTAGATGGTGCACTTTAGTAACTAAGATTATTAATGTCGCAGATCACTACGATGTCTTCCGATCCTAGTGAGTACTCAGCCGATGAATCTGGTTACGTGGTCGGTCGTTCCAGAAGGAACTCAGCTCACAATGAGGAGATAGACCCGTATGAGCAAGAGACGACGACTAGTGAAGCAGCTGCCACTCCTCGAGCATCTTTCCTACCCCCAGCAGAGCCAGTACCCGATGTTCCGCCATGAACCTATCATGGCTCAAGGATCAGGGTTATGCCCATAAAAAGTGTCCCACTACCACAGCGTGTGACATTCGAAGATTCTGATAGGGTCATAGGGGAGTCATCCCGACCTCAACCAGGGAACAGAATAACCCAAATGGTAACCGAGGTACCTGCATCCTGCACTCGGGGCATGAATTCGACAGAAATAGACTGGGTGAGGAGAATTGCATCCGATACGCAAGTGCACCAGACCCGACTGGGATATCACCATCACATCTTAAACAACCTGTCTGATGTGATGGAAGCGCACCACCAGAGCATAATAAGGAACAGAGAGGCTGTTGTTGCAGCCAGGCGGGAAATTAGGAAGTTGTATGGATGGTTGGTAGTTTGTAGTATGATGATGTTGGCATTGGGAATAGCCATAGGATGAATTTACTCCATTTTGGTTATAGTAATATGTCACACCCCGCTAAAGTGGAAACGCGAGGTATGGCAGGTAGAGTCTCATAGCAATAGTGTATAAACAACATAACCATACAATTTAAAAATTTTAATACATCATAACCAAAGTTTACAATCCCAAATACAAGTTTACAAAATAAATTTTGAAAGCGATGATTGTGACACGGCTTATATTAAGTGTCACCATGAGTCTTTCTTACCCTGAAAAAGCACGTCAAAACAAGTGTCAACTACAAGAGTTGGTGAGTTCAYAGGTTTTATATGCACAAAATGATTTCAAATGCAGCAATCTCAGTTATAAATTTATGAGCAATATCTTAAAAACAAAGTCATACACATGATTTATATTGTTGAGCCACTACTAAACCTAAAAACGCCCCAC
>NC_037544.1:16683061-16687959 GCF_001531365.2 Cynara cardunculus var. scolymus | reverse complement strand
ACTTTCCGTAATGAAATAGCTCATATCACAATTTCAATCATGCTTTTCACCCCAAAATGCGAAAATGGTAAAAAGGGGCTGTGAATACTCACTTTTGATGTGGAGCTTCGCAAGAAAAAGGGATACGATCCGAATACCGCGCTAGATCAACGATTCCCTATCAATAGGAATATCCAAAACCATCACTTATTGATTTATCTCTACCTATAGGGTTTAACAAATCCTAAGTCCTTATTTGTTTACTTATGTTCCATAATATTATCCATAGTCCAAATATACATAATGTCCATATGCTCACTAAAGAATTAATTTATACCGGAAATGATGCTATAATCTAATAAAAGATCAAATTTTACAAATTCAACCAAATCATTCTTGATTCTGGACAGAAACTATAAGATGATCAAATAAAGAGACTTCAAAAATGAGATAAATTCCCAACTTTTTATAAGGTTTATAGCACTGATTTATAGTCATCGTGACCAAATTTCATGTATTTTGGGCATGAGATGATGATTCAAATAATTTATGCAATGCAACTTATCACAACTGCAATGGCAGATTGCACCAAGTTAGTAAAACACTCATTAAAAGAGTTCTACTAGGTTTTCTGCAGAAATTCAARTTGGATTGAAAACCTAACACTTATACGAAACGTTTAAACTAAAAATCACTCATTTTGGATGAGTTGAGAGGAAGATATGATACCTTAAAGTCACATGCACACATCTGTCATTAGTTGACAGATTGCACACTTGACTTAAATAAATTGGTTCAAGCCTCAAAACATCATATTTTTGAGTGAAACTGGATTCAAATTAATACTAACTCATAAAAGAATGTTTTAGAAGAAGAATCAGACATTGAGAATAAGTAAGTAGAAAGATATTAGCATTCAAAATAAGAGTTACCTACTGGTGGCTTTACAGTTTGCACACCTATAGAGTTTTAGGTGCTTGGAGATCAAAACTCCATAATTTTATGTGATCCCACTTGCATGTAGGAGAAAATCCATAAAGTTAACTCTCAAAAGAAGAATCATCTTTTTTCATCGAGTTTTGAGAGAGATATGATCGATGGAACATACATATACAAATCTGTCAGAATCGGACAGATTGCATGTTCAWCTTATWTTGAGTAATTAAAACCTCAAATCACCACAATATTGAATGAAATTGGTGAAATTTGAAAGGTAACTCATTAAAATAACATCCAGAAGAAAAATCAACAATTTTGAATGATTATCAAGAGAGTTATGACTTATTCAAAATAGGGTTTACGTACTGAAAATTCTCATATGCATATATACAATGTTTTGAGCATTTGGGGGGTCAAAACTCAATGTTTTTTAGTGAAACCAAATGCATTGCAACCCCAACTCAATAAATAAACTTTTAAAAGAAACCTCATAACATTTGAACAAGCCATTTACAAGATATGGACGATTTGTGCACAAGCACATAATCTGTCAGCACCAAAAAATACCATTTTTAATAAACAAACCTACATGCAACATGATTTTACCCATTTTCTTGAGTTCTAATGTTTTGGGTCATAGATTACCACCATCATATGAACATTTTTACATGTTTTTGGTGTGTAATCTCTCCTTAAAACTCAGAATTTTCGGAGGTTAGAAGATAGTAGATAGAAATGCATAAAAAGTGGGTTTTTCTCCCAAAATTTGCAAGAAAAAGAGGAAGATGAAGATGTTACCTTGATTATTGATGAGAATGATGTAATATCTTCAAAATATTTGCTATTTTGATGGAAAAATGTTAGGACTGAGAAATCAGTATTAATTGTATTCTTCTTGAAAGTTTATAAATAGTCTATAATTGTAAAAGTCAGCGTGTTTGACTTTTCTTAGAAGTTTGACTTTAATTATGTTTAGTTAGTTTGACCATATAAATATGGTTAGTCTTTGTAATTAGACAAGTAAGGAGCTCATTTGTAAAAATCATACATATAATAGAGGTTTGACTGAGCTTTGCAAGTTTGACTTTTCCTCTCAAAGTTCATATTGGGTTCTTAATGATAAATCCAAATCTGCCATGATTATTGTGAAGAAATGAAGATTGATCAGTGAATTTGGACTCCACAATTGGTATCAGAGCTGGAATGCAAGAAATCAGATAAAGAAATCGAGAAGATAAGTGAATTTGTTTTTGAATTTTTTTTGTTCTTTGTGTTCTTGATTTTTTTAGATTTTGATCCGATTTTTTCATAAAATCTTGTGTTTTCATGTTATAAAAATGATCATAATGCTCGAAATTGATTTGTGAATCTTTGTTATTCACAAAATTTTGTGATTTGATCAATTTAAATCAAGATTTAATCGGTTTTTTAGGGTTTTAAAATTTTTTCGTGTTCTTGAATTTTTTTTAAACACAGTGTTTTTGATTCATTGTTTTTTAATTTTTTTTAAGTTTTTGTGTTTTTGATTGTTTTGATCTGATTTTAATTTTTTTTGTTTGGTTAAATTTTGTTTAACCGTCCAAAATTTGTTTTTTAAAAGCCCAAATTTTAAGCCCAATATAGTTGACCGGATAAGAGTCCGGTTGCTTACATTCTTCATCGCACTGGTTCTCAATCGGATTCATCTCGTCTAAATCGAACACCACTTGAACGGAGAAGAGGTAAACCGAAGGAGCCTTGATCGAATTGTTCTCCGGTTAGTTTTCATAGTTTCAATTTCAAGTCTAAGGCTAAACCGCACACCATTCAAGCGGTGTTCATCTAAACCGCACACCATTTGAGCGGTGTTCATCTACACCGCTCGCAGCTTGAGCGGAGAAGAGGTAAACCGTTTACCTCTTGAACGGATTCCTTGAGCGGTTTAAGCTACACCGGATACCATATCATCGGATTCACATCAGGTAAGAGAATATATTTGAGGGATTTAGGGTTGTCGCACATTCAATTGAGCAGACTAGTGACCGGAGTTTGGCAAATCGTTCACTACTTCTCCGGTTTAGCTTGTGTTGTGATAGATTTCAATTGAAGTTGTGTTCTGTCCGGTTTATTAAACCGCTTGTTTGTATTTCAAGACACATGCTTCCAGGTGAAAGATACATGTTGTCCGGTGTAGATTCAAGCATTAACAAGTGATTGTGTTCACACACAGGTTCTGTGTGATTGTGCTTACTGTTTTTAATAAACATTTGTACTTCTTGCTTGCTGTTTGTGCTTACTGTTTTGAGCAGTTTTGAGTATTTCAGGACTGAAACAGCAGCTTCATTTTAAGCAGGTTTAAGTTCTATTGATTAAGTGATTGGTTGTTTGTTGAAGGATTGAAAATACAGTCCAGGCTTAAATTTGTGATTAAGATTTTACTTCTTGTTGTGATTGGATTTAGAGAATGCATGTGGTGACAGACAGTGATTTGTTCGGACTATAAAGATCTAAGCTTTTGATTTAATGTGTTTCACATGTTTAATCTAAGTTTGCTTTATTTGGTCATCAAGCCTATTAAGTTTGCAAGTATTTCATATTGTTACTTTGCTGTGGTTACTGTGCTTATAAGTAATTGCTGTTGGTAAGGCTGTTGCATTTAAATTACAGAAGCAACTGATTAATAGTTTTTGTTCAATACAGGTTCTGTTTAACAAGTTCAATAGCTATTGTAAACAGCAGCCCAGTATGTAGGTGACAGATTTATGTATTTGATCTTGCTGTCATAGAGTTGAAGCAACAGACTCTGTCTTAGTACATTGCTGCTGTATTTTTTTTTTCAAAACAGATTTGAACAGCAGCAACAGGTTTAAGAAACTTCATTTTAAGACTGTGTTTGTTTTGTTTGGACAACAGTTTTTGTATTTGTTATATGTATTGCTGTTTTGAGTTTGTATTTCATTTTTTAACAGCAACTGTGTTTGTTGTGTTTGAAACAGCAGGTCTTAACAACAAGACTAAAACAGAACTTTGAGACTGTTTTAACAGCAGGACTAAACAGCAGCTCCAAAGGTTCTCAACAGGTTTCACAACAACAAGAAACAGCAACAGCAACAAGTTGTTGTGATTTGTTTAAGTGTTGTGTTTGTGTTTGGAAAGAAGAACAGCAGCAACTATATTGACAGCAGGTTTAGTATTGTTGTGTTTTGAGTTTGAGGCTGTTTTGATTTGAAGACTGTTGTTCATGGTTTTAGACATCAACAGTTTTAACAGCAACTGCTTCATTTTTTGCTGTGTGAATAAGAAGAAAGGACTGCATCTGTTTTTGGACTGTCTTTGATCTGTTTTTGAATCTGTTTGGTAATCTGTTTGGTTGTCTTGATTGGTCTTTTATCATTGCATTTGTTAAGATCTTTCACGTATGCAGCATTGAATTTAATATACTGATTCTGTTTAAGTGACGGTTTTTTAAACAAAAAACTTAAGCAGATTTAAGCAGCAGGTGGTTCAATTTTAAGTGACAGCACACATTTCAGCTACACAGGACTGGAACAACACTGAACTGAACTGCAAGTTCTACAATAACAACTCAAGTGCGAGAGCAGCAACTGTGGACATTCTCAAGCTACACAGTGAACTATTTTGTTTTGAGCATATTTGGTTATTGTATCTTGTTTCATATTGATCTAAGGTTTACCTTCTTGTGCTGATCCATACGAGAAGTATTCAAGTGGATTTTTGATAGCAATTTCGAGAGCAGATTTTTTTTAAGATTCATATCTGTATTGTAAAGAGTTGCTATTGTTTGTTTTGGACTAGAATCAGATTTTTGGACTTGGATAATTTTTTGGACTGTTTTTGGTTTCTTAGTTTGTTTGTGTTTAGATTTTCTTTTTGGATCATTGTATATCTGTTTTTGTGTGTGTTTTCAGTGTTTGTGTTTTTCTATTCTTTTTGAGCTTAACTGTTCATATTTCTTTTATCTGATTTCACTGCATAGATCC
>NC_037544.1:16676072-16682306 GCF_001531365.2 Cynara cardunculus var. scolymus | reverse complement strand
TTTTAACTAAACTAACCTAACTAACTCCTAATCTTATAAATTAACTTCAATAACACTAATATAATCTTAATAAAAGCTAACCTGGGATTTCAAATTTGACTGCTGTCACATAATACCTGATTATTCTCTATGCGAAGCACATTCCTTTTAGTATCATTGGATAACTAGGAGATATCATCATAGTATTGCTACATTAATAATGAACTCCCTTCTGATCTAGAAAATGCCGCCAAGGAGAGAGAACCCCGAGGTTGCACGACTTGTGTCGGAACAACTATTGGCCGCACTGCCCAACATTGTCAGTCAGGTGGCGGCAGGGATTAATTCAAACCCCTCATCAAACCCAGAGTCTAGACCACCTAGAGAATGCACTTACAAAACCTTCAGATCCTGCAATCCAAAAGAATTCAGTGGGACTGAAGGAGCAGTGGGGCTATTGACTTGGATCGAAAGTATGGAATCTGTTCTCCATATCAGTAAGTGTTCGGAAGCAAACAAAGTGGAGTATGCGGCATGTTTGTTGCAAGGAAGGGCACTTACCTGGTGGAATACCTTGGTTCAGACCAGAGGTCGAGAAGCGGCCAACTAACTTTCGTGGGAGGAGTTCAAGAAACTCCTTAAGGCCGAATATTACCCCCGAAGTGAACTTCAAAAGCTGGAAATGGAGTTATGGAATCTCGAAATGAAAGGGGACAGTATATCTGCTTATACAGCCCGATTCCATGAATTGGCAAACCTAGTGCCGCATCTCGTGACACCAGATGAAGTCCGAATAGAGAGATATGTGTGGGGATTGTCCCCAGAGATCCAGGGAAACATTACCTCGGCCAATCCAAAGACTCTTCAGGAGGCAATAGACATTGCCACTAAGCTCACAAATAATGATATCCGATCTGGAGGTTTTGCTAAGGGAAAGAGAAAGATGGAGGAGTATGGGGATCGAAGAACTGGGGGAAGATTTGACAGAAACAAGAGGATAATACGGAATTTTGGAGCACAGGCGCAGGTAGTAAGACAGAATGACACGGCTAAGTGCAATAAGTGCAAATTTCCGCATTGGGGGAATTGCATCATTTGTCAAAGATGTCATCTAGGAGGTCACACGGCGAAGGATTGCCAGAAACGACTATGTTACGATTGTGGGAGTCCAGACCACATGAGGAATATTTGCCCAAAGAGGAAATCAAGGGCAAATGCAAGCCAGACCCGGCAGGTCAGTTTCAGAAACCTAGGAGGTCAGGCACGAGGCAGGGCATTCGAGATTGGAGCCAGAGAAGCTAGAGAGGATCCCAACATGGTATCAGGTACGTTTCCTCTGAATAATGAATTTGCATCAGTTCTATTTGACTCTGGGCAGATAGAAGTTTTGTGTCACTGGACTTTAAGCAGAAGATTAACTTAAAGCCCCAAAAATTAAAGGAAGCCTTTGTAATTGAGTTTGCCAATGGCCAAGAATTCAAAGCTAGAAACGTAATTATGAATTGCGCTCTGAGCTTAGCCAATAAGGACTTTAGCATAGACCTTATATCAATCGAACTAGGAAGTTTCGATATAATTGTAGGCATGGATTGGCTATCCAAAAACCAAGCTGAGATTGTATGTTCGGAGAAGTCTATCCGGATTCCCCAAGATGGAATGGAACCAATTGTGGTTCAGGGAGACAAATTGGATCGAAAGGTTAAGCTGGTATCCTGCATGAAGATGCGAAAGTATCTGAAAAAGAATTACACTACATATCTGGTACATGTGGTTGACGGAAGGATCGAGGACAAAAGTATTGAGGATTTACCGGTAGTTCAGGAGTTCTCTGATATATTTCCTAAGGATTTACCAAGCCTACCCCCACAAAGACAAGTCGAATTCGGTATCAACTTAATTCCTAGAGCTGCCCCGGTGGCAAGGGCACCATATCACTTGGCACCATCAGAAATGAAAGAAATGTCAACCCAACTTTAGGAGTTATTAGATAGAGGATTTATAAGACCAAGTTATTCACCCTGGGGTGCACCGGTTCTATTCGTTAAGAAGAAAGATGGGTCAATGCGGATGTGCATTGATTATAGAGAACTTAATAAGTTGACCATCAAGAATAGATACCCTCTTCCAAGAATCGATGATCTGTTCGATCAACTCCAAGGAGCGAAATATTTTTCCAAGATTGACCTACGATCTGGATATCACCAAGTGAGAGTTCGGGAAGAGGACATTCCCAAAACAGTCATCAGAACCCGGTACGGTCATTACGAATTTATGGTTATGCCATTCGGGCTAACCAATGCACCAACTGTCTTCATGGACCTAATGAATAGAGTTTGTAGGCTGTACCTGGATAAATTTGTAATCGTCTTCATAGATGACATATTAATTTATTCCAGAAGCAAGGAGGACCATGAGCATCATCTGAGGGTAATTTTGGAATTACTCCGAGGCGAGAAATTATATGCAAAATTCTCTAAATGCGAATTCTGGATACGGGAAGTACAGTTTCTGGGTCATATAGTCAATGAAAAAGGGATTCAGGTTGATCCTGCCAAGATTGAGGCCATTAGGAATTGGAAAGCCCCAAGAACTCCTACGGAAATCCGTCAATTCCTTGGGTTAGCCGGCTATTATCGGCGATTCATCGCAAACTTTTCGAAAATTGCACAGCCGCTCACAGCCTTAACCCAAAAGGACAAGAAATTTACTTGGGGTGAGAAACAAGAGGAAGCATTCGAGACTCTCAAGCAGAAACTATGCAATGCACCAGTTTTATCTTTACCAGAGGGTTCGGAAAACTTTGTGGTCTATTGTGACGCATCGCATCAAGGTTTAGGGTGTGTACTAATGCAGAAAGACAAGGTCATTGCGTATGCTTCAAGGCAACTCAAAGTGCACGAGAAAAACTATACTACGCATGACCTAGAACTAGGGGCTGTAGTGTTTGCGCTAAAGATTTGGAGACATTACCTTTATGGTACCAAGTGCACTATATTCACTGACCATAAAAGCCTTCAACACATCCTAAATCAAAAAATGCTGAATATGAGGCAAAGAAGATGGGTCGAACTGCTTGGTGATTATGATTGTGAGATTAAATACCATCCGGGCAAAGCCAATGTTGTAGCCGATGCTTTGAGCCGAAAGGAAGGAGTGAAACCAACAAGGGTGCGAGCTTTGAGAGCCTTAATGAATACCAGTTTGAAGGCACAAATCCTAGAGGACCAAAAAGAAGCTTTAGGAAAGAGAATTTAAAGAACAAGGTTCTACACGGCATAGAGTCCAAATTTCAGATAAAATCTGATAGAGTGAATTATTTAGGAGATAGAGTTTGGGTACCTAAGATTGGTAATCTTAGATCAACCATTTTGAACGAAGCTCATCGATCAAGATATTCAATTCACCYGAGAGCAGATAAGATGTATAGGGAATTAAGGACACAGTACTGGTGGCCTGGAATGAAGAAAGACATTGCATTATATGTAAATAAGTGCTTAACTTGTGCGATAGTCAAGGCCGAACACCATAATCCTTCCGGTCTGCTCCAACAACCTGAGATTCCTCAATGGAAGTGGGAACAAATATTGATGGACTTTGTAACTAAGTTACCCCGATCTGGAAAAGGGCATGATGCCATTTGGGTAATTGTAGATCGATTGACGAAGTCTGCTCGTTTCTTACCAATCCGAGAAGATTATAAGATGGAGAAGTTGGCTTAGATTTATATAAACGAAATTATCACTAGACATGGAGTACCTCTTTCCATTCTATCGGATAGAGACAGTCGTTTTACGTCAAGGTTTTGGCAGTCACTCCAACAAGGGATGGGTACACGGCTARATCTAAGCACMTCTTACCACCCCCAGACTGATGGTCAGACCGAAAGAACAATCCAGACCCTGGAAGACATGTTGCGTGCCTGTGTTATAGATTTTGGAGGAAGCTGGGATACGCATCTACCGTTAGTGGAATTTGCATACAATAACAACTACCATACCAGTATCCAGTGTGCACCTTATGAAGCTTTATATGGGCGCAAGTGCAGATCCCCATTGTGTTGGTCAGAAATTGGCGATAGACAGTTAACTGGACCTGACGTTATCTAAGAAACTACTGATAAGATTATGGTAATTAGAAATCGACTCAAAGCTGCAAAGGATCGTCAGAAAAGTTATGCGGACAAGCGGAGGAGACCCTTAGAGTTCCAAAAAGGAGATAAAGTTTTTCTAAAAGTCTCACCATGGAAAGGGATAATGCGATTTGGAAAAAGAGGCAAGTTGGGTCCTCGATATATTGGTCCCTTTGAAATAACAGAAAGGATTGGGCCAGTGGCATACAAGTTAAATTTGCCCCCAGAGTTAAGCGCTATCCATAATACATTCCATGTATCAAATCTTAAAAGATGCTTAACAGATGAAACTCAAGTGGTGCCACTGGAAGACGTGCAGATTAGCGATCATCTGCATTTTATTGAAAAACCCACAGAAATTATGGATAGAGAAGTTAAGCAGTTGAGGCGTAGCAGGATCCCTATAGTAAAAGTTCATTGGAACTCGAAGCATGGACCGGAGTACACGCGGGAAAGGGGAGATTTCATGAAAGACAAGTATCCCCACTTGTTCTCAACGCCAACCATGACTGAACTTGACAAATAAATTTCGGGACGAAATTTTTCTGGCTTGGGGAGACTGTGACAATCCGTCACTTCGGGATTTCAGGTTAGTACCTTATTTTAGGATCCTTGTTGAGAATTAAGTTTTTTCGAGGATTTAGCTTCGATGATTAGAGATCGTCTTGCTTAATTCCTAAGATTAGTTCGTTGGATCACGTTTTGGCGGGTAGTCAACAAAATTAGATATGCAATGCCTAATAGTTTGGAATGTTCCACATAAAATAAAGTCGATGTTATAAGTTTTGTATTTAAAAATTTAAACTTTACCAAAATTCCATTTTTATTCGCCAAGTTTTATTAAAGGGGTGGAGTTCTTTTATCTAGTTGTTTTGTTTGGGTAAATTAGTGGGGTTTCATTTATTTATTTTTGGGCTTGGGCCTTTAGAGGCCAGCCCATTTCTCCTCAAAAAGCCCCCACATAAATACCCCCCCTCCTACTSTAAAAATTTYCATTCTCCAAACTTCCAGCTTACCTGTTCTCTCTCTAAACTCGACCACCATCCAGCCGGTTCTATCTTCTTGCAATCTAAAAGGATTCTGCTGCTCTTAAGAGTTTGTTCAAAGATTTTAAGAAAAAGGTATGTTTTGAGCTGTGTTATTCTCTTAAGAAACCCGAAAGTTTTCATCCTTCTTCCTACTCGTTTTTTTAAGAAAATTTATGGGATTTAAAGAGGAGAGATTGATCATCAAAGACCTACATGTGTCTTTGTTGGGATGATAATCTGTGACCCATGTTCTTTAATCTCTAAGAAAGAAGGAGAGAGTCCTTGCATGCAAGGTCTGATCATGTTCTTTGATCGAATTTGCTATCTTGAAAACTCGTTGGAATCAGAATTTATTTGTTTTTTTTTTCTGGAGTTTGTTCGAAGTTGATAATTTGTGTTAGAATTTAAATTCTTGAAAATGATGAGCTTGAGACCCCCCACTATTGCTGTTATTTTTGGTGCATGCAATCTGATTTAGGGGCGCGTGTCTCAAGGTTGTGAAGCATTTAAGAAAAATCTCAAACCCACTCAAAAACTCTTGATTTTGGTAATTGGCGGCTGTAATCATTGTTTTGGGTGACTTAAAATGATGTCATAAAGTGGATTTTGGAAGGTTCTTTTTGAAAAGTAAATATTAAAAATATCGGCTTTTATTTTATAAAAACCTAGAAGGCATTACATTGAAAGCAACTTTGCTCTACCTTGAGCAAGAAACCTTTAAGTAATTTAGCGCTGGTTATTGGTATGTTCAGGAAAGTTCGGGCGAGCTTAGAAAGCCTCAAAAGGAAACCTTCAGATATTCATCAAACTAGTGAGTCTCACGGCCCCACTTTTACTGCTTTTGTTTATTTATGGGGGAAAAGCATGAGATTGAGCAAACTTTGCTTGTTTATTTTATGAGAAACCTTTGGACTAAGGAACTGCTTAGTCATGTTTTTGGTTGAAATCTTGGGACTAAGGAACTGCTTAGTCAAGCTCTGTTGAAACCTCTGGACTAAGGAACTGCTTAGTCGGGTTTGCTATGTTTTGTTTTAACAACTGTTATTGCACTTAGAATAAATGCTAAATTGATGTGCTTGGGAGTATATGTTTCCAAAT
>NC_037544.1:16662861-16675982 GCF_001531365.2 Cynara cardunculus var. scolymus | reverse complement strand
ACTATATCGAACTGTGGGAACCTAAGTAGTGTACGGGCTACTTGTGGTTGTTCCAAAATTAATGGGGCAGTTGGTCAGGTAAGGCTCAGTAGCGTCTCAAGTTTTACATCGTATAGGATTTACATTTATTAAGTGCAATGGATTCGCATAAGTTTGTTATTACTTGGTTTATGCATCGAAATGTTTTATGCATATGAAAACCCGTGAACTCACCAACTCTTTGTAGTTGACTCGTTTTTGTTCCATGCTTTTCAGGACCTAAGTAAGGTTGGTTGGATTTTTGGGAGCATACTCGTGGCAAGATCGATTAAAGCCTGAATTTGAAGTATTTTGAGAAAAAGTGTATTTAGTACTAATCTCAGTTATGTCGATGAACTTGTTTTGTTTTTGAACAACTTGGAATGGTGTTATTTAATAACTGTTGCTATGACTCGCTTGCCTGTTACATCTCGTGTTTCCGCTTTAGCGGGGTGTGACATCAATGTCGCCCAAAATGCCACGGTTTTTGAGGAATTAGTCTCAAGTGTTCCAGTCTTGTTGAACATACCTTACCGGAACTTCGTTGTTGAAAAGGGTTAGGGCCGGCTGCAAGATGCATTTTTGAAAGAACTCCGCCAGTATAGTAAATCTATCCTCAAAAAATTAAGGACGAAGATCGATGTTGTGATTGTTAGGCTTGACCAGAAGGAAGACGGTGGCATGACGTCTGGCCCGGTCAACTGGACCTGGCTTTTCATTGTTGTTCGAGTCGTGGGAAGCTGAGGAAGACACCATTGTTGCAGGTTTGTAGTTGCAGGTTTGTAGTTCGTAACGGATAATAGGAGAGCGTAAAAGGAACAATGGTGGAGATGATGGGTATTTATAATGGGAGGGAAAAGGTGTGGTTGAATTCAAAAATTATTAAAAATTAGTAAAAGGAAATTTGGAGGTTGACGTTTGGTAAAAAGGTGAAAGGCTGGATCGTGAGCCATATTGACAGCTCACAATCATGATGATTGTCAGGCTAGGTGGGGCACGTGGCATCATGGGGTTGATGAAGGGGTAATATGAAAAGGTTTATTGGAAAAAGATTGTTTGGTGTCAAGCGACTTTGTAGGGGTGACGTTTGGGATTAAGTAGATAATTATTAAAAATAATAATAATCCTAAACGGATTTAACTCTTAGGAAAATAGACCCAAAAAAAATATTTAATAAAAATCCAATTTAATTGGAAGATAAATACAAATTACGAAGTTTTGGTCTTCTAAAAACCCATGTTGTATAGTTTTTAGTCACAAAAGCTTCATATGCATAATTTGAAAAATGTTGCAATTAAATATGGGGTTTTGGGAAAAAAATATAGTCATGGAACCAAAGGGGCTCTGGTTGTTCGTGACTTATGGGGGGGACCAGAGGGGCACTGGTTGTCATGATAAAAAAGTTCATCATTCAAATGTGGAGTTTTAATGAGACAAAGGCTCTAGATAGACCGACCAGAGGCACTAGGTAATCATTTGAAACCCATGGAATAAAAATAGACCCTAGTAGAGGAACCAGAGGGGCTCTGGTTTATCTAGAAGATAGACCAGAGGGGCTCTGGTTCAATATAAGGGTTAAGTTCATCCAAAATATAGCATACTAAAGGGCCAGAGACTCTGTATAGACGAACCAAAGGCTCTGGGTGGGAAGATTCTTTTTAAAAAAAGATCAAGATAAGAAACCAGAGGGCCTCTGGTTGAGAGTGAAGTTCAACCAGAGGGGTGCGTGGTTCATATTTGATCCTTGAGAGGTCAAAGGATATGCAAGCACTCCCCCTCAAAATATGCAAAGGGTTTAGGAAAGGGTGAAAAACTCCCTCTAGAACCAAGAGGGGAGAAAACTTGGAAGCCAGAAGCTTTGGTCTATACAACCAGAGGCTTTGGTTGTGAAGGAGGGTGAAAAGATAAGTGGATGGTTGTAAAAAAGGTGAAGCCATAGAACTAGAAGGGCTCTGGTTCAATAGGAAAGGGAAACTAGAGGCTCTGGTCTTTAGAACTAGGGACTCTGGTTGAAGAAAAGGACACAAAAAAGATGGTGAAACCTCTAGTTCTTCAAAAACAACCAAGATAAGAAAAGCATAATACAACCAGAGGGTCTCTGGTTATGTTAAGGTGAAGAAAATAAGTATGAGAAGATGGAGTATGGGGAGTCTATTAGACCAGAGGGGCTCTAGTTCCAAAGACTTTAAAATCCAGAGGCTCTAGTCTTTAGAACCAGAGGCTCTGGTCCTTAAGACTTGGAATCTAGAGGCTCTGGTAACCATAGGCTCTGGTTGGGAAGGGGGTACTTGGTGTAAAAACCAAAAATATCTTCTTTGGACCAGAGGGGCTCTGGTTCAAAAGGGTGAAGAATTTAGGCCGAATATAAGTCAAGTACTTCTAATTTTCCAGAGGCTCTAATCTATAGAACCAGAGACGCTAGTTTAGAATACTTGGTTATGAGGGCCAATTGTATATATCACTTTTTGGCATAACCTAGAGATATCGAAAATCTCTGGTTTGAAGGATGATCTACCTTAAGTGGTGAGATTCAACATACCTATCTTGCTGACAAGAAACAAAAATCTTTTCTTATCTAACGCTTTTGCAAAAAAGATCAGTAAGTTGAATATCTGTGGGAACAAAATACATCTATATGGTTCTCTTTTCTACATGATCTTTGAGAAAATGATACCTGACATCAATGTGCTTTGTCTTGGAGTGCTGCACAGGATTTGCAGAGATTGCTATGGCACTTTTGGAGTCACAGAGGATGGGCATTTTCTCATATTGAAACCCATAATCCTTTAGCTGGGTTTTCATCCATAGCACTTGTGAACAACAACTAGCAGCAGCAACATATTCTGCTCCTGCTATAGATGTTCAGACACAGTTCTGTTTTCTGGATGTCCAACTAACCAGTTTATCTCCCAAAAGTTGGCAACTTCCAGACATACTCTTTCTATCAAGCTTACAACCTGCATGATCTGCATCTGTATAGGCTATTAGTTCAAAGCCAGAGTTATTTAGATACCTGAGACCCAAGGATGGGGTGCCCTTCAGGTATCTAAATATCCTCTTGACTGTAGAGAGATGAGATTCTTTAGGATTAGCTTGATATCTTGCATAAAAACATGTGGCAAACATAATATCTGGCCTACTATCTTTAAGATATATGAGTGATCTAATCGTGCCTCTGTAGGTTGTTACATCTATAGCTTTGCCTGATGGATCATAGAATAACTTAGCTCCTGTAGCCATTGGAGTTCTCATAGATGATGAATTTGAAAGATTATATTTCTTTAGAAGGTCAGTCATATATTTGGACTGGTTGATGAATATTCCTTCTAAAGTTTGTTTTATTTGAAGACCTAGGAAGAAACTTAGTTCTTCCATCATGCTCATCTCAAATTTGCTTTTCATCAGTTTTGAGAAATTTTCACAAAAATTTGAGTTAGTGGAGCCAAATATAATGTCGTCCACATATATTTGGACAAGCAAAATATCACCTTTATGCCTTTTAAGAAGAGGGTTGTGTAGATGGTACCTTTTTCGAATCCATTGGCTGTAAGAAAAGTGGAGAGTTTCATACTAGGCCTTGGGTGCTTGCTTGAGCCTATAGAGAGCTTTATCCAGAAAGTAAATATACTCTGGATGTTTTGAGTCTTCAAACCATGGGAGCTGCTAAACATAGACTTCTTCTTGTAGTTGCCATTTAGGAAGGCAGACTTGACGTCCAATTGATAAACCTTGAAGCCTTTGTGTATTGCATAGGCTAAGAATATTCTGATTGCTTCAAGCCTAGCAACGAGGGCAAAAGTTTCGTCGTAGTCTATCCCTTCTTCCTGGCAGTAGTCCTTTGTGACGAGCCTGGAATTGTTCAGGATAATGATGCCATCTTCGTCCTTCTTATTTCTAAAGACCCATTTGGTCCCAATTGCTGCTTTTCCTTTGGGTAGCTGCATGAGGGACCAAACTTTGTTTCGCTCAAACTAGAGTAATTCTTCTTGCATTGCGTTTATCCAGTTTGGATCTTGTAGGGCTTCAAAAAATTTCTTCGATTCGATCATGCTTAAAAAGTTTGCAAAGAGGCATTCATTAGCAGTGGAAGATCTTGTCTTAACAAAAGATGATGGATCACCCATAATCAGGTGATGAGGATGGTCTTTCATCCATTTGGTGCTTGATTGGGGTTCTGGAGCAACAGGATGCAGTTCTTCATTGGTGGATGGAACTGCTTGCTCCCCCTCAAAAAGATCTTCTCCAGAGTTGTGCTCTGGTTCTGAACACATAGTAGAAGAAGATGGTGAAGTAACACGAGTTTCATAAAGAGTTGTACCTTCAGTGTAAAAGATCTCATGTAGTTCATCAGCTCTGGAAGGTAGTTTTTCATTGGACACTTGTCCAGAGACTGCTTCTTCTTCAAATAAATCTTCAAGTAGTTGAGCTAGTTCTGATTCAATGGGTTTGCAGAGAGATGAATTAGAGGCTCCTTTAGTTTGCCCAAGTTCTGAACTGTGTTGTCTAAAAGTCATTGGTGATGAATCATCAAAGGACATATTGATGCTTTTGATAACGATTTTGGTCCTTCTGATGAAAACTCTGTAAGCCTTGGCGGATTGAGAATACCCCAGGAATATGCCTTCATCAGCCTTCTTGTCAAATTTTCCAAGATGCTCCCTGTTGTTGAGTACATAGCATTTGCACCCAAAGACATGGAAATATTTGACATTCGCACGTCTTTGTTTGATGAGTTCATAGGGGGTCTTCTGGTGCCTCATGTTGATGGTTGATCTGTTCTGGTGAAGCAGGAAGTAGAGATTGCTTCAGCCTAGAAGGAAATAGGTAGTTCTGATGAAGCAAGCATCAACCTTGCTACTTCTACAAGGGTTCTGTTCTGTCTTTCAACGACTCTATTTTGCTGTGGAGTTCTGGCTGCTGATTTTTTTTGAGATATACCTTCATTGATGAGATATTCATCAATTTTGGTATTCTTGAATTCTATTCCATTGTCACTTCTAACTTTAATGAGTTTGCATTGTAGAAGGACTTGGAGCTTTTTCATCACCGCGATGAGGAGTTCAGGAACTTCTAAGTTTTTCTTAACAAATTCAACCCATGTGTATCTTGAGAATTCATCAACAAGTACTAGAATGTACTTCTTCCCAGAGGCTTGGTGTAATGATGGGCCCATAGTGGTCGATATGAAACATATCCAGTGGTTTGGAGCACGAGGTTTCTGATTTGGACTTGTGAGAAGCTCGTTATAACTTTCCCATCTCACAGACTGAGCATAGATGGTCTTTCTCAAATTTGAGATCAGGTATCCCTTTGACTAACTTCTATTTGGCTAACTTCTTCAAGATTTCAAAATTCAAATGTGAGAATTTATAATGCCATAGCCAATTTTCCTCATTCCTATGGTAGACAAGGCATAGATTGTCTTGGCCCAACGAAGACTGGAAGTCCAGAAGATAGAGGTTTCCTTCTTTCTTTGCCTTGATGATGGTTTGACCGGGTTTCGTTTCGGTGATGCAGAAACCTTTCCAAAATATTACTTCCAAACCTTTGTCGCAAAATTGACTGATGCTCAACAAATTGTGCTTCAAGCCTTCAACATAAGCCACTTTCACTATGGATATGTTCCCTTTGATGAGAGTTCCATATACCTTGATTGTACCCTTGTTGTTGTCTCCAAAAGTCACAGATCCTGCAGATTTTTCGATGAAGGAGGAAAGTTGACTTTTGTCACCAGTCATGAGCCTGGAGCAACCGGAATCCATGTACCATGGTTGCACACACTGGTCCTGCAAGACAAATTAAGGGCTTTTAGGTACCCATTTCATAATGGGTCCTCTCTTGTTAGTTTGGGATTTGACATCCTCTTTTTCATCAGCCTTCTTAGATTTAAGTTGTTTCTCCTTGCCCTTATCCTTTGTAGGCTTGGGCTTCTTTTTCACTTTTTTCTTGAATTTTAACATTTTCATATCGATAAACATGCTGAGAAAAAATGCAACGGTGATCTAACATATGATTCATCAGTAATTGTAAAAGAGTTAAGCACTGACAGTTGGGAGTTTTGGGATAAGAGTGTTTAACAACTTTCTTTTTATTGAAATATTTGGAAGTAGAAGTAGGAATGAAATGGTCTAGTCTAGCAATGGTTGTTTTTACAAACTTCCTATCTAGCGCATAATTTTTATTTGTAGGGGCAGGCTTGGATTTTACTTCCTTTCTGAGGGGTTGATGGACCTTCTTCCCTGTAGCTGAAGGAGATGAAATATGAAAGTTAGATTTTTCAGAAGCAAGCCACTTTTGTTTTTATTCGGGAGTGAACTCTATAAATTTAGAGTAATGGGTCGGGCCTTGTGAAGTTTCCTTGGCATAATTAACTTTATTCAGCTTTCCTTTTTCTAGATCTAAAGTGTTTTTAGCTTTTACGCACAAATCTGGGAGGTCAGAATTCATTGGGATTTTCGGAACTTGCGTTTTCTTATCCACAATTACGTCTGGCGGTTCACATATTATTTCTTCTTCAGAATCAAAATCAAGAAAATCTCTTGCAAACTTCTCAAAATCAAAATTTTCATGAACGTTTTTAAGAGAGATGGGTTCTGAGGTTGAAGGTTCTGAACTATCTTTTAGGAGATCCATCACTTCCGATCTCATAGATGAATTTTCAAGGTTACTTGAATAATTCATCTATCCTTCATATGATGGTTCCTTACTAAGATGTTTTGTTCCATCAGTAACACTTCCTGTCGAAGTAGTGGAAATGATAACCAGAGGTTTTCATCGGCCTCTAGTTTTGAGGCATCATCCTTTTCATCAGGTTTTTTACTAGTGCTGCACTTGTAAACCACGTTTTGAAAAACTTGCCTCAAGAAAATCGTTTTCCATCTAGTTTTGCTCTTTTGAAAGAAGCTTTGGGTTTAGGAGAAAAGTCGGGTTTTTGAACGCATCCAAGTTTAAAAGTGGATTCAAGAGTGGATTTCTTGTTTTCGATGAAAGAGTCAAGATCATTGAATCCTATTCCTTGGTAATCAGTCTGACTATTTAGTTTTTCATAAACGTTTTGGGCATCTTTATATTTTTCATCAGAAGTTCATTGGTTTGAAGCTTCTGGTGAAGAATCTCTCTTTCTTTTTAAAAGAAGTCTTTAAGAGCTACTGAATTCAGTCTTTCTGCCTTGGATTCTTTAAGGGCTTTCACCTTCTTCTCTAGATCTTTAGAGATATTCTTGTTCAGATCCAAAAGTTTTTCTTCTTCTGATTTTTTAAGTGATGCAATGCGAGTTTTTTCTCTTTCTAATTCAGCCTTTTCTTCAGTAAGAAGATTAGTCTCTCTTTTGTAGAAACTAACTTTTTTCTCTACTTTTAATCTTTCAGATTTTTCAAAGTTTAATTTTTCTTTTAATTTAAGAAAATCTTCTGAAAGTTTTATGACCTTTAACTCTAGCTCAGATGGAGCAGAGTTGGTTTCATCATGGGAAGAATTGTATACCTGGTCATCGGAGGCGGAAGTGGATTCTGCAGTGGACTTGGCCATCATACATATGAGAGCCTTATCTTCTTCATCAGATGAGGAATCAGACACCCAATTTTCCTTTTCTGCCATCAAGCTTCTTTCTCTCGGATTGTATTTGTTCTTGTAGTAGTCTGCATCCTTGATCAAACGTCCTTTGTAGTCCTTGGAAAAATGGCCTAGCTTTCCGCACCGGTAGCATCGTAGACCATCTTTTCTTTCGTCTTCCCCTTCTCTTCTATCCTTTCTTCTCTCCTCTCTATCTTCTCTCTCTTCTCTTCTTTCATCTCTTTGATGAATTTTATTGTCTTTTGTCCATAGGTAGGCTAGAACCTCTCTCTTCTAGAGTCTCTTCTGTTATCTTTTTCGAAGGGTCTTTTGAAAAACTTCTTCTGGAACTGTTTAATAATCAAAGCAAGAGATTTGGCAAATGCTTTGGGATCATCATCAGAATCTAACACTTCTTCTTCAGATATAGATTCTACGACTAAGGCCTTCTTGCTCTTCTTTTTGTGTTCCTTGGAAGAGCCTCTCCTAACCTCCTTTTCTTTAGACACTAAGGCAAGAGGTCCTCCGATGGACACCTACCTTTTCAAAATATCTTGCTCTTAAGCAGCAAATGTTCCATAGACGTCATGAAGTGACCAGCTATCTAAGTCTTGATTTGTTTGTAAGCACATAGGTAGTTGTGTCCATTCATCACCGAGACTTTTGAGGAATAGGACGTTGTTTTCCTTTTTCATTCTTGCAATGTCATTTCTACGGCATTGATTTATCAAGGTGTTGAATCGGTCATAAGTCTTCTGAATTGGTTCGTCAGGAAATGCTTTAAAATTAGTATATTCATTTAAACATTGTGCCCTTCGAGTTTTCTTAGTTTTAGGTCCTCCCTCCAACTGGCTTGCAAGTTCGTACCATATTTACCTTGGTCGTGGTACAAGCATCCAGAGAGTGAAAAATATCATTAAGAATTTCCATAATAATCAATCTTTTAGCCTTCCTGTCAGCTTCTACTCTTTCTATGTCGTCCTCGTCCCAATTG
The DNA here is from genome assembly GCF_001531365.2 of Cynara cardunculus var. scolymus. Lineage (NCBI taxonomy): Eukaryota > Viridiplantae > Streptophyta > Magnoliopsida > Asterales > Asteraceae > Cynara > Cynara cardunculus. The sequence continues at coordinate 16,667,419 of NC_037544.1, read as the reverse complement.
CTTTCATCTTTCACCATGTAGTAAGCTGCAACTTCTTCAGTTGTGTTTGTACCAGGAACTCTTGGGACAAGATTTTGGGGAATGTAGGGACCTTCCATAATAGATCTGCGGAGGTGTCTGTCCATCCCCTCTAGAAAGTTTACCATCCTTATTTTCCATTGTGGATACTCTTCACGTTGAAGAGCTGGAGGCTTGGTGAGAGAACCAACACTATAAGCAGAATTCCAGTTGGCCATTTAAGAGATTTTGAAGAGAAGAAGAAAATATGAGAATGAAGGAAAAATTGAGAGATTTGAATGCTCATATTCAAATTGATCGTTTTGATTGAAAATCAATCAATTTGCTTTGATACCAATTGTTGATCCTAGATTTCTCAATATAACACGAAGATTTACGTTTATAAACCTAAGCTATCGTATCTATGAAGATAGTGAAGAACAACTTCAATGACATTCAAGAGAGTATAAAGCTTTCAAGAAATTTCACTATAATATCGATAATGAGAAGGATTACTTAATATACAAGACATATGAAAGCTATTTATACTAGCAATGTAGTGTAAGAGATAACAATCTAGTAAAGGATATCTATGAGATAAACAAGGAAAATATATCTATCTAGAAATATGGAGTTATCTCTAACTAACTTGTGTAACAGAATTCCAGCTGTCTCTGGGTAGTATGTTTAATCAGGTTTCTTCACGATTATGCTTAACTAGAGTAAATCTGATTGAACTAACACTTGATGATTCTCTTAAATGTTGTAAACAAGAGGAGTAATGGAGATGCTAGTTCATCGCACCTATGGACTCTTCATCGCATCTCTGGTTTGTCTTTGAGCACTTAGAATCTTTTCCAGCTTTTCTTCCATCAGTCCCCAGACTTCCATACTTGTGCATTTTTCATTACGTCTACAAATAAGATTTATGGGGTCTAACATTTTCGAACCTTTAGAACCCATAACTAATGAGTCCTCCAGTTTCACCACTATCACCTCCCTTTATCAACTATCCATCCCTTTCACTACATGCGGTCGGCTAGAGGCATGGGTGCTTGAGAACCCAACCTCCAGCACTCCCACCGACCAGCAGATGTCTCGGCTGAAGGAGTTGCTCGACCAAACTAGAGTTAAAATCCCTCTTCGTACCACTAGTTGTGGTGAGTCTGGCTTCTTGTCTGTAGTTGAAAGACTCAAGGCAATCAAGGCAGAAGAAGAACTCAGACTTCAACGACAACAGACTGAGGACAGCTTAAAGCTGGCCAAGTCTCTTGCTGCTAAAGTTTTTCCAAGGAAGAAGTCCAAAAAGATGGTGAATGTTGTCAAGGCTCAGGCTAAGCTTATTTCTATTGCAGAAGTTGAATGCGAGAAAACACTGAAGCTGGCCGAGCATCAACAGAAAATGGAGCGGAGAATGTTGACATAAGAGGATTAGTTCTCACCCAATTTCAAACATCACCATCAGCGGATGGACGAAAGACGGCGGAGTTCTAATCTCAATGCTCATCACCAGGGATTATTAGACCCTATCTTGTGAAAGTGTAAGTAAGAAGCCTCTTACTCTAGTCTATAGGACTTTTAGAAGCAGTCTGGACTAAGAGCTCTCATGCAGAAGAAGTTAAGACCTAGAGCTCTTACTCAAAGAGTCAAGGATCTCACATACAGAGCCCGCGCTCAATTCCTTGGACGATCAAGTCTTAAGCGCCAAAAATCTTAAGCGCTTGATGCGAAGCTACAACTCCAGACTCAGAGCTTCTGCATAGTACGTGCAGAGCCTCTGGTCTCCTAACTCCATGGAATGCGCGCATAGTCCAGATATTCTCGCAAGCGTCAAGATTTAAGGCGGCTTGACTTAGTTCGCTCCACTTTTCAAGGGTAGTCAACCATAAGCATGCGGATTCAGCGATCAGAATTTCAAGCCACATTTCTAGCATAATCTGTTTAACTTAGGAGTATATAAGGAGGCATCCTTCTCAGGTTCAAATTACCTAAAAGTGTCAACTTAGATTATAGCGAGTTCTTGTGAGAATACGTTTTAGATCGATAATTTTATTTTCATCTACTAAAAGCATCCGACATATTCAAAGTCTTTTAGTGTTCATATATATGTTGAATATCTCGTTTGATCAATTCAGTACACTATTCTTATTTCATTCATATTCTTCATTAACTGTGTTTTCTGAAAATTAAGAGTATCTGTGTTCCAATAATTGGTATCAGAGCCAACTAATCAAATTTATTGATTAGTCGATCTATATCCATCAGGATACCTCTTTTAATTTTTAATTATTCGTTTTTAAAAAAGGAATTTCATTCTTATTTTTGATCCATTTAAAAACGTTTGGTTTTAGTATTCTGGAAATCAGTCTATCGCCTTCAAGTCAATGTTTCAAATCAAACATCCGTAAACAAAATGTCTAGTCAATCGTAGAACTCCATGTATAGCGTTGGATCTCTAACAAAACCTCCAACACTCATTAGGGAAGAATATCCCCAATGGAAAATACGAATGATAAATGTTTACGAAGGTCTTGAGTTTGAACTTTAAGAATCAATTTTGAACGGCCCTTCTGTACCTACTACTCTAATTCCCCGCATTCCTGCTACTGGTGACATGGTCGAAGTACCTGCCAGTTGAGTTCCCAAGCTTCGTAGAGATTGGGATGATGAGGATAAGCGTAGAGTGGAAGTGGACCTGAAAGCCAAGAGGCTTTTGATCATGGCCCTTCCTAATGAGATTTTTCAATCTCTAGACGCTTGTGAATCTGCCAAAGATCTGTTGGATCAACTGGCAAACCAGCTGGAAGGAGGAATCAAGATGAAGAAAAACCGTCGTGCTCAATGTTTAAATGAGTACAATAGTTTTCAAGCTCTTCCTGATGAGTCTTTAGAGCAGACTTATCACAGATTCAAAACGCTGATCAACAAATGTCGAAAATGTGATGTGATCAGAACTCAAGAGGAAAACAATATGCTCTTCTTGAAGAGGTTGAATGCCGAATGGGGAAACTTGACCTTGTCTCTCCAGGCAAACCAAAATCTGGAGCAATGGACTCTTCATGATGTGTATGGCACCCTGCAAGCACAGGAGCAAGAAGTGTAAAAGGCCAAGGTCGCTTTGGGTGGACCTCTGGCTCTTGTCTCTGACTCAAAAGAGACTGGATCCAGTCAACTACACAGAGAAAGAAGATCAAAGGAGGAAAAGAGATAGGGGGAAGAAAGCTCTTATTATGGAGAGCGATGAAGAAGACAGAGCATCAAGCTCTGAAGACAACGACATTAGTGCTTTTACACATTCCTTGGCCTTGATTACCAAGGAATTTCAAAAGAAATTCGGGAAGAAAGCCTTTGACAAAAGAGGCAGACAAGGCGATAGAAACAGAAGCAGAGCTTTCGAAGGAAGGAACCCTCCATCTGTGTCAAACAAGAAGGAGGAAGAGCAGTCTGAACAGAAAAAGCAAACAGTCAGATGTTTCAGATGTGGGAAGATGGGACATTACTCCAAAGAATGCAAAGGCCCTTTGGTGAAAGATGAGTTGTACTATAAAATAAGTACATATATAATCGATCCCAAAGGAGTCTTATGGCTAAACAGGAGAACTGGGTCTCTGACTCCTCATCTGAAGAAGAAGACCAAGCCCATTTCTATGGAATGGCTGTTGAGAATGACACAAAAGAGTCCAGATCTGGCTCCGACTCCCAGGTATGTTCTATCTCTGGTTATTCTCATTCCGATCTGGAAGAAAACATCTCTGCTTTAACTAACAATTTCATAAAACTACAGCAAAAACTCTCTGTCGAAAAATCTATAAAAAAGTCTTTGGAAAAAGAAAAGTTATTCTTTGAACGTGAGACAGAGCTATTAACTGTTGAAAAACAAGAACTGTCAGTGGAAAATGAAATTTTTTTTGAAAACAAAACGTTCCACTGAAATAAGTCTTAAATCAGAGTGCTCTGAACTAAAAGCGGATACAAAAGAAGGAAAAAGAGCTTTAAGAAAAGGAACGTGATAGACTAAACTTTGAAGCCCTAAAAAATTATTTGCAAAAGGAAAGGGAATTTCTACACCAGAGCTTACAAAGAAAAGAGCTCTTGATTAAAAGATATCAAGATGCTCAGCATGTGTATGAAAAGATTAATTCTCAACAAGATAGAGCAGGGATAGGTTATACAAACCTAGACCTCACCTGGAAGAAGAAATCCACTCTTGAGTCTGTCTTTAGGTTAGGAGTAGAGCAAAAGCCAGATTTTCCATCTCTGCATCACCTTTCAAAAGATGTAAACTTGAAAATGGGGCGAAAATTCAAAGGCTAAAGTTCGAAAACATCTCTTATTTTTCAAAAAGTATGTAACAAATTGATCTAAATAGCATACTGTTAGTCCCGAAAGGTAAGACAATAAACAGAAAGTAATTGTAGAAGGGGGGGTTGAATATAATTACACAGATTGTTTTCAACTTTTTAATTCTTATTGATTTATATCAAGAATTAATACACACAGAAATACAAAAGATTGTTGCGGAAGATAGGAAAGGAAAACCTAACCTAAACAATCTTACAAA
>NC_037544.1:16659218-16661106 GCF_001531365.2 Cynara cardunculus var. scolymus | reverse complement strand
TTTTGAGGACCTTTGATTCTGGTATTGACGATTCGACTAGTAGTGTAGCGTCGGAGAATCGAGTCATTAAACCATTTAATTCTTTTTTCTTTGGTTTCTTCAGACTCAGATTGTGGGACCAAGGTGTGAGATATGTTGGCTTCCTCAAATTGCTTTTAAAGAGCAATTGAGTTGGCCGCATCCTCAGAAGAAATACCTAGGAGCTGAAGATCAGTTTCTTGAGGAAGTGAAGCTTTAAGCACAAGTCTGTCGGCTGCAGGGACTTCAGATTGATGTCTAGCAGATTTAGCTGCTTTAGCTGCAGCAGCTTCTTCATCTGTGGTCATCGGTGCCTTTCCTTCTCTATGAGTTGGGACTAAGTCCCCAGAAGTAGTGAGAACATCATCTTGAGAAGGGATAGTACCAACCTCAACAGATACTGAAGGCATAGAACATGGTTGCTCCCCCTCAACAGTTGTTGTGGCTCTATCATCATGAACTAGTAGCTCCCCCTCAATAGGAGCATCACCATCTGACTCGGTTGAGGATGAAGAAGTAGAAGAAGTAGAAGAAGAGTCGTCATCCCCGTTGACACTGGTAGCAGGATCAACTGTCTTCTCCCCCTTAGTGGTAACAGGGGAAGGCCCAGCAGCAGCTTCAGAAGGACCCTCCACGTCGGCAGGTGGGGAAGGCACATAAGCAGTAGCACGAGGATAAGGAGCACATGTGGCACGAAGCAGACGTGAGACACCGCGATGAAGACCGCCAAGAAGATCATAATCAGACTCAACACGGCGACTGAGTTTGGCTAACATGACTCTGTCCTCTTCCGTGAACTGAGTAGGACCCAAGTCAACAGTGAACTCTGTATCTCTGGCTAAGAACAATTTGGATATCTGAGTCTGGGCATCCATCTTGGAGTGAAGATCAGCCAGGGATTGAAGAATTGCCTCATTAATGGCAGCCTGACTATCCAACTGAGCACGAAGATCAGCGACAGCATCAGATATACTGGATTGAGAATCAGATATAGCTGCCATACGAGCATCCAAAGAATCAACCGTAGCTTGAAGAGTAGAGAAGGCAGTGCCATGAGCTGTCAAGGCGGCACTGTGGTGATGCAGTTCAGAGGTAACACAGTCCAACTTCCCAGATAAATCCGTGTCGAGGGTGGCCTGTTGAGAGATGAGCAACTGACATTGAGAGGTGAAGCCTCTCAACATGTCCACCACTTCAGTGGGTAAGGCATAAATCATCTCAGGAGGAGAAGGAGCTGAGAACTGGAAGCCTGGTGCAGAGGGGGGCCTTGATGGAGAAGCAGCAGCTGGAGTAGGAGAGCAAGCTTTGATTGGGCTTGCTGACCCAACTGGTGAAGAAACACCAACACTCTCAGTACCATCGGCGCCCTGAGAGTCACCGATGGGAGTATCACTGATGTTGGCGTGAGGCTCAACATCTGTATCAACGATATCAGCGTGAGGCTCGGTATCTGTATCAGCAACACTGGCGAGAGGCTCAGTGTCTATATCACCAACACCGGCGAGAGGCTCGGTGTCTGTATCATCGACGCCTGCGTGAGGCGGGTCGCCGATTACCACAGTAGTAGATGTAGTAGGCAGGTAAGGCTTACTATCTACATCCATAAGAATAAACTGGAGATAAGGGATGTCAGTATCAGACAAGGCTGATAAATCATCCATCCGTGCTATATCATCAAGATCATCGATCTTGGGTGATAGGCCGTGAATAAGTGGAGGAGAAGAGGGACCTCGGAAAGGGGAGGAGTCCGAGTCATCACCAAAGTCATATAGAGATGCCAAGGTGGAGTCAAGTGGGTTCCCCGTATGTACAACAGTGTCCTGTTGAGAGGGCACTGATGAGCTAGGGGGGAGTAAAGCAGATGTCCTGG
>NC_037544.1:16656633-16658443 GCF_001531365.2 Cynara cardunculus var. scolymus | reverse complement strand
CTCCAGTTTTGGAACTCAAGCATTGAATAAGATGTGAAAAGAAGAAATTCCAGACACCACCCATATTCTTCCTATATAAAGTGCTTTGTTTTAGCAAAGCAGGGTCTTGCACATAGCCCATTGTGGTAGCAACAATATGAAGGTTATCAACAGATATAAGCTCATCATAAGAGGAATAAGTGGGAAGCTCTAACACCCTTCTTAAATCATCAGCAGTAAAAGATATATCATTGGGAGACAAGACAGAGGCATGCACAGATTTAGTGGAAGCATCATAGATACATGTAGCCCAAAATGCAAGAAGCAAAGATTTACTCATCTTAGGAGAAAACGTAAGAGCTTTGAAAAGAGGGCACTTACGAAGAAATTCGATTATGATGAAGAAATTCGGATACTTTTCATTGTGATCCAACAAGGCCACAAAGTTGCATGGAGAAAAAGTAACATCATCAGCAATAAGGGATTTCTTAATCTTTGGAGCTTTGGAGGGAGTCCCAACTTTAGAAGCCATGGAGATAGAATCTTGAAAAACACACAGTAAAATCTTTAGAGAAGAAAGGTGGAGGTTTTGAAAGAAGAGGAGAGATGGAGATGAGTTAGAGAAGATCAGAGTTGGGGGGTTTTAAAGAAAAAAGAAATAGGGAAATATATAGTGGGTAAAAGGAGGGTTTGTACGGGGAAGGTAAAAAAGTGAAAGAGATAGGTGTAAGGAATAGGGGTGTGTGGGTCTTAGGTGAGTGAAAAGTAGATGAGATGTGATGGGAGTAAGGGGTAGGTGTGAACAAAATATGTTGTTGGGAAAAAGGGGACAAGAAAGGAAGGGGGGGGGGGCGCCGATTTGGGGTATGGGGAAAGGGAAATCGATGAGTGGATGGGAGTAGGAAACCGATTTGGGTAGGATCGGCTTCTGAGATCAGCTTGGGGTTTAGAAAGTGGATGCGAGAGATCAAGAAGGGGTGTGAGAGGAAGCCGATTGAAAGGAGGGGCTAGGATCGGTGTGTTGGAGGCCGAGCGAGAAGGGGAGTTCGGCTTGTAGTCGGCGCTGAACAAAGGAGGTCGGCGAGGGGGGTTTCGGCTTATGAGGTTTTTTAAGAGTGAGGATGGTTGAGGGTGGTCCGCGTGCAAGAGGGAGCGGTATAGGTGGGAGGGATATAGGGGAGGCCGATGAGAGGTATTTATAAAGAGGGAGAGGGGTTCTAGGGTTTAGAAAAAGAGAAGGTGGGCCGAATGTGTGTGGGCCGAATGTAGTTTGGGCCGAAGGGAGGATCGGCTTAGAAGTGGGAGGGGGAATCGGCTTGTAGAGTGGGTGATTGTTGACAATCGGCTTGGGGAAGGGGGGTGAGGGATCGGTTTATGTAGCGATCGGTGAGTGGGGGGTTGGTCACAAACTTGAGCAAGCCGAAGGGGGTGGAATCGGCTTGTGTAATGTGAATCGGCTTGGTGGGGAATGGCCGAAGGAAGAGGTGGTGGGTTGGTTTGAGGAGAAGCCGATTTGGGAGGGGGTCGGTTTGCAAGGGGGGTCGATGTTGTGTGTTTTGGGGAAAATCGGTGGGGGGGGTGAGTGAGCCGAATGGGATTAGAGAAGGGGAAGGGGTGTTCGGCTTGTGTGTATAGGATGGAGAGTGAGAGGGGAGCCGATGGGGAGAGGCTGAATGTGAGGTTTTCGGCTTCTAAGGTTTTCGGCTTGTGGTGGTGTAGGTGGGTAGAAAGAAGTCGGCTTGTATGTGATGGGGTGATCGGCTCGTGTGATCGGTGTGTAAAAAAAATGAGGTTAGATCGGCTCGTGTGAGAAGCCGATTGGAGATGGGAG
>NC_037544.1:16654446-16656158 GCF_001531365.2 Cynara cardunculus var. scolymus | reverse complement strand
GAGAGGTTAGGCCCAAAATCAATTGTTAACAAGAGTTAAAAAAAATGCATAAAGAAAATAAAAAATGCGATACACAAACCTAAACTTAAAAACATGTTATCTTTTTTTTTTTTTTTATCTTTTTGTTTTTCAAGCATAAAGTAAAGTTAAAAAATACTAAAAATCATTTTTTTTTGTTTTAAGCATAAAATAAAGAAAAAAAACAAAAATAAAAATACTACACACAAACCTAAACTTACAAGATTTTTTATCTTTTTATCTTTTTCTTCTATTTTTTTTTTTTTTAAATATAAAACAAATTAAAAAATACTAAAAATATATATAGAGAGAGAGACTTTTTAGAGATAAAAAGAGAAACTGATTTTCAAATATACGAGTATAAAACCCATCATTTTAAAAAATCAATATTTTAGAAACAGAGAAGCATACTCACACAGATACCATGCTATTTTTGAGCAAAAGACACAACAACATTTTTAGAGAAGACACACAACCCAAATGAATTAGTGAAGACTCAAACATTATTTGTCAACATTTAACATTCCCAACTCACTGATCAAAAAATTAAAACGAGATTCATCAAGAGGCTTGGTAAACAAGTCATCGAGTTGATAGTCTGTAGGGATAAAATGAAGTTCAACATCACCTTTCATCACATGRTCTCTGATAAAGTGATATCGAATATCAATATGCTTCGTACGAGAGTGAAGAACGGGATTGTTGGCAATAGCAATGGCACTTGAATTGTCATAGAAAATAGGAATTTCTGTGAACACTTGGTCGTAATCAGCTAACTGATTTTTCATCCATAAGACTTGTGCATAACAGCTTCCTGCAGCAACATACTCAGCTTCAGCTGTTGAGGTGGACACGGAGTGTTGTTTCTTGCTAGTCCAACTGACTAACTTTACACCCAACAACTAACAGCTACCAGTTGTACTATTTCTATCAACTTTACAGCCTGCATAATCAGAATCTGAAAAACCTGTTAGATCAAAACCTGAGTCTTTGGGATACCAAAGACCCAGATTGGGAGTACCYTTCAGGTACCTGAAAATGCGTTTAACGGCTGCCAAGTGAGATTCCTTTGGATTCGCTTGGTATCTTGCACAAAGACATGTGGAGAACATGATATCCGGTCGGCTAGCAGTAAGATATAGCATGCACTACCAAACACATGAAGGAAGCTAATGTTTGGTTTTCTGCCATGAAATACTTCATAAGCAGTCTTATTGTGTCTTTTCACAATTAGAGACCTATTTTGAGTAAAGCATGCTGTATTGACAGCTTCACCCCAAAAATAGGTCGGAAGATTTGCTTCACTTAGCATTGAACGTGCAGCTTCACATAGTGTACGATTTCTCCTTTCAACAACTCCATTATGCTGTGGAGTCCGAACTGCTGAGAAATTTTGAGAAATACCCTTGTCATYAAAGAAGCTTTCAAGAACACTGTTTTTGAATTCAGTGTCGTTGTCACTTCGAATTAATCTGACAAGTTGACCATTCAAGACTTCAGTCCGCTTCACAAAGTTGATAATTTCTTCAGCTGCATCACTCTTGTGTTGGAGAAAGAAGACCCAAGTATATCTTGAATACTCATCCACAATAACAAGAGTATAAYGTTTTCCACCCAGACTTTGAACACTCACAGGACCACAGAGATCCATGTGGAGCATGTGCAAAGGAGTGGAAATAGAAGAGCACATCTTG
>NC_037544.1:16639603-16650309 GCF_001531365.2 Cynara cardunculus var. scolymus | reverse complement strand
TTTAAGTATGTACCAAGACACCAACTTACAAAGAACCAATAACTACTAAGTGTTGCTAAGGTAGAGGAACAGATCAGTGGGTCATCACCAAATCAATAGGTGACCCAACACATACAGAAGACATACGAGATCGTTTGTTTTGGCTCTACTAATCTTGAACATCCTAAAACAAATGGTGATGTAGTTAAACCTGAACCAGACGAAATCAAGAGTTTATCAATAGATAACTTTATTAAAACTCTAGATCCAAAATTATTGGATGACTTCACAGAAATGGTGAGACAGGTCCTCGAGCAAGATTTGCTTAAGGCCTTGAATTATCCTTCTAAAGGTCATTCTTCTGAGAGTAATTCCTCGGATACTTTTGAAAATTCTTCAACACAAAAGATGGATGAAGGCTCTAGCTCATGCATACGAGAATCTCAAGTTCTTAATGATACCTCTGCACTTAGAAATTCACACAAGGATTTTCTTGACTTTAACTCAAAGTCAGAGGTGGACTTGAGTAAAGAGCAACTTCAGACATAGATTATATCAACAGGACCAGAAGTTGAAAAATTTCCAAATGAGAAGTCTAATAAATCTGGTTCAGCAATAGGACAGAAGAAAAAGATTCTCATAGGTTCTGACCTTGTAAGCATGTCAACGAGAACTAAATTCTCTCCAAATTTTGAATACAGGGCAAAGAATACTAAATTTGTTACCTCTGCATCAAAGGGCTCTAAACCTAATTCTAGAAAGCCAATTAAGTTCACTCCGGAACAGACAGGAAAATTCGCTGCTGACTCTATTTTCAATTCCTTTGTTTCAGAGAGGCCTCTGAAGGTCAAAGGAGTAAGAAGGGATAAGAAAAAAAACAGAGCAGATTCATTCAAAGAATTCAAACAATCAGAACTAGATAAAAGTTCATTAGAACCAATAATGCTAGGAATGATGGTAATAAAATGTCTTATGAATCAAATAAACCGTTTTGTCATAAAAAATGTGTTCATACTTGCAAATGTTTCTCTCTGCTGCAAAAGTTAAAGCAACATTTTTCTAATCCCAACTGCATTCTCTCTGGGTCATCAAGGATAATTTCCAAGAAGACTGAGAGGAGAAAGAAAACTCCTAAAACCAAATCTGACGAACCAGATCTCAAGTCCGGTAACTTAGGTGTTGAGACAAAACCTCACCCCCAAGTTAAAAACCAATCTCCTAATCCTAATCATCGGGGACCCATTATGAAATGGGTAACTAAATCCCTATAATTTGTTTTACAGAAGCCGCATGTGGACATTTGGTATCTTGACTCTGGATGCTCAAGACACATGACCGGCAACAAGAGGCTACTCTCCTCATACAATGAGAAAGTTGGAGGAAGAGTAACCTTTGGAGATCTTCATCAAGGTAAGGTTTATGTATCTAAGGTTTCTTATGTCTCTGGGCTTAAACATAATCTTTTGAGTATAAGTTTACTATGTGATTCTGGCTACAATGTCAAGTTCCAAAAGGAAGCTTGTTCTATCATGTCAGAATCAGGTCAGGAGTTGCTAAGAGCCAAACGTAAGGGTAATTTATACCTTATGAACTTCTTACCAAGAGATAATTTAAAGACTCTCTGTCTCGTATCTCGTAAGTGCGAAGAAGCTTGGCTCTGGCATCACAAATTGTCTCACTTGAATTTCCAAAATATAAAGAAGCTTGTAAAGAACAATCTGGTTGACGGGATTCCTGCCATAAAGTTCGAGAAGGACCATTTCGGTCCTGCTTGCAAAATGGGAAAGCTCAAAAGAGCATCCCACAAAACAAAGACAGCTGGTGTCCTGCGTCAGACCTCTGCATATGCTTCATGTGGATCTCTGTGGTCCAATCTCTGTGTAGAGCTTGTCTGGTAAAACGTATATCCTTGTACTAATTGATGAATTTTCACGATATACTTGGATTGAGTTTGTAAGGTAGAAATAAAATGTCCCAGAGCTGTTGATTAAACTAGTGACAAAGATTCAAGTTCTTCTACAGGGCAAAATTCAGAAGTTGAGAAGTGACAGTGGAACTGAGTTTAAGAACGCAAAAATTGATGCATACTTAGACAAGGAGGGCATATCACAAAATTTCTCTGCAGCAAGAACACCACAACAAAATGGTGTTGTAGAAAGAAAGAATCGCACATTGGTTGAGGCTGCAAGAACAATGTTAGCAGACTCTAGTCTTCCAACCCACTTTTGGGCAGAAGCCATTTCAACCGCTTGCTTTATCCAAAATAGAGCAACGGTGGTAAAAAGGCACATGAAGACGCCTTATGAACTAATTAACCAAAGAAAGCCTAATGTTAAATTTTTACGAATCTTTGGTTGCAGATGCTTCATCTTAAATGATCGTGATCAGCTTGGCAAGTTTGATAAGAAGGCTGATGAAGGTAAGTTTCTTGGTTACTCTACACAAGCCAAGGCTTATAGAGTCTTCAACCAACGAACCAAGATTGTCATGGAAAGCATCAATGTCTCGTTCGATGATAGAGAGCTAATGACTTCATAGTACCTTAGCTCTGGACTCGAACTTAACAAGTCAACTTCCAATTCTCAAATGAAGTCAAGGCAATTGGAACTCAAGCTTTTATTTGAAGACTTCTTTGGTGATGAGTACATCTCTGTACGTGCACCCAGAGATGAGTCTGCACGTGTAAGTGAAGAACCACAAACTACAAGCACATATATATCTAGTCCTTCACACACCTCTGCTTCCTCTGGTGATTATGCAAATCCACAACCAGAGCAAATAAGCTCTGGATCAGAGCTAAGTCCTGTAGAGACAAAGCATAACATCTCTGTTTCTGAACCTGGTTCCTCTGTACCATCATCCGAGGGGGAGCAAGCAGAACCCTCTTCACCATCTATGAGCCAAATTCCAAATATATCTATGGAACGTGATCAAATGACCCCGACCTCTGTCCCAATCCCAATAACAAGATGGACAAAAAATCATCCTCTTCACCAGATAATTGGTGAACCTTCAAGCGGTGAGAAGACAAGAGCTGCCACGACAAATGAATGTTTATTCGTAAACTTTCTAAGTATGATAGAGACAAAGAAAGTTCATGAAGCCCTACAAGACCCAAGTAGGGTTGATGCCATGCAAGAAGAGCTCCAACAATTTGAAAGAAACAAGGTATGGACTCTTGTACCCTTAACTAGGGATAAAATTGCTATTGGTTGTAAATGGGTTTTCAGGAATAAGAAGGATGAGGATGGGATCGTTGTAAGAAATAAAGCCATGCTTGTAGCAAAAGGATATTGCCAAGAAGAAAGCATAGACTATGACAAGACATATACGCTTATTCTTACCCTTCTCTGCAGATAAAGGATTCCAAGTCTATCAAATGGACGTCAAGTCAACCTTTTTGAATGGAAAGCTAAAGAAGGAAGTCTATGTTCAACAACCTCTGGGATTTGAATGCTCCACACATTCAAAGTATGTCTATTTCTTGGACAAAGCTCTGTATGGACTTAAACAAGCTCCACGAGCCTGGTATGAACGTCTTTCGTCTTTTCTCTTATCGAATCATTTTGAAAAAGGTAAAATCGATACCACTTTGTTTATTAAGAGGTATAAAGGTGAGATGCTTCTAGTCCAGATTTACGTGGACGACATTATTTTTGGATCAACAAACCAGAGGCACTGTGATAAGTTATCTGCTTTGATGAAGAGCGAGTTTGAAATGAGCACGATGGGAGAATTAACATTCTTCCTTATCTTGCAAGTAAAACAGAGAGAGGATGGTATTTTTATTAGCCAAAGTAAGTATGTCTCTGACATATTAAAAAAATATCAACTCCACAACTCTTCCATAATGAAATCACCAATCGCAACGGGAACTAAGCTTGACGCAGATCCATCTGGAAAACCGGTGGATGTTAAGACTTACCGTGGAATGATTGGATCACTGCTGTATCTCACGACTAGTCGACCATACATCATGTTTGCTACATGTCTCTGTGCTAGATACCAAGCAAATCCTAAGAATTCTCATCTATTTGATGTGAAAAGAATCTTTAGATACCTAAAAGAAACTCAATTTCTGGGTCTCTGGTGTCCTAAGTATTCTGGATTTGATCTTATTGCATATACAGACTCTGATCATGCAGGATGCAAACTTGATCGAAAGAGTACATCAGGGAGTTGTCAATTACTCGGAGACAAGCTTATAAGCTGGACTTCAAAGAAGCAGAACTGCATATCCACCTCAACTGCTGAGGTAGAATATGTAGTCGCAACCAGCTGTTGTTCCCAATTCTGTGTGATTCAGAAAGTGCCATTGCGATCACAGCCAATCCCGTGCAACACTCAAACAAAGCACATCGACGTACGCTACCATTTCATCAAAGATCATGTAGAGAAAGGTACGATTGAAATGTTTTTCGTAAGTACAGATCATCAACTTGCTGATATTTTTACTAAGGCTCTTGATGAAAATAGATTCAACTTTTTGGTTAGCAAGTTGGGTATGCTCAATTTTCACTCACGAAGACAGAGCCTCTGTATGTACTATACAGAGCCTCTGCATCCCTCCTGAGCATACTTCTATTTAAAAGTTTCGATCCATGAGACAGAGCCTCTGCATAGTACATACAGAGCCTCTACTTAGTACATACAGAGCCTCTTGCTCAGGTATGTATATTCTTGTTATACAGAGCCTCTCTATGATACATACAGAGCCTCTATACCTTGTTCGCCATGCTTGTGCATTACTTATCGTTTATGATCAAGCATAGTTCAAGGGGGAGAAAGTTAAGCAAAGCTAAAGTCAAGGGGGATCATTAGTTCATGCATCATACAGATCCTCTATATGTACTATACAGAGCCTCTGTCTCTAAAAACCTTCATCATTATAGAACAGAGCCTTTGTATGTACTATACAGAGTTTCTGCCTCTAAACATAACAAGTTTGTTAGACAGAGGACATGTATAGTCCAACCATGAGTCACTGTATGATATCCTAAGGTATGTCATCTTTTACTCTACTTAACCCAGAGTATGGACGCTCGTCAAATTTTTATAAAGGCTTTTAAAATATATTATTTTAAAAAGGAAGGCGTACAGTTCTTATTGTAAATATTTTATTTAAGCTATCATCTTCAAAAGTGTCACCGCCTGTAACTTTAAATTTTCAAATATGGGAGGCGCCATTTGCAGCCTGTCAGGCCACGTAGCATCTCCCCACAGGCGAATGAATAAACCGCTTCAGTTTTTCTAACGCTTCAGGGGCGCGTTTCACTCAAGTGCTTACACCTTTTCCCTATTTAAACAAATTAATTTTCCCCAAATTTCTTTTACTCCTTCAAAAATTCTCAAGATATCTCATCGTCTTCAAGCTCTCAAAACTTCACCACTATTGACGATCTTTAAAAGTTTCCTAGAACATTAATCTGTGATCGAATCGCCCAAGATTTCTCTCTAAGTAAGTTCATCAAACTTTTCTACAGTTTTTTTAAAAAGAATCAAGAACCGAGTCTTTCAAAACCCTAGTCTTTCAAAACCCTCCATCAAACCTGCAAGAATGTCTTCATCTGATTCAGCCAACTCTCAAACTCACACCACAATCCTAAAAACAGTGGAAGAAACCAGCCAAAATGTGGTTCCACTTCCACTGAAACCAAACAATCATGCCCTTCATCTTACTTTAGACAGTTTCAACTGTAATGCCCCAAACCACACATTGCATGTATCACATACTTCATACATAAGAAATTCATGTTATACCCCATATTGGTCCCCTAATACAAGAATCTATTAGTATAAAATACATGGTCTAGAAATTCCAAATACAAATTCCTGTAGTAATCCACGTTCATCTACCAAAACTATACATATCATCATCCATTCTTCATCCAGGTAAACATATAGGGAAATTCTTATATCTTTCCCTTTCCCTTACCATCAGCATTTCCTGCAATACATATTTAAAATCACAAAACGAGGGTTAGACCGAAAGGTCTAGTGAGTTACCCTATTTATGTTATTGCAGGGTGTAAATCACCAAAACCTTTATGTAAAACAACTTTTCATATATATAACAAATATATGAACAAGTAAGAACATATTATCAATACCTTTTCACTTTTCAAGCCAAACTCTCTGCTTGCAAACAATAGATCAAAACCCAAATAGGTTTGTACCAACCAGGTATATCATAGAGCCACTTTTTAAACCTTTCTAATTAGACAAGGTCTGTTCAAAGTTTCATGCCAAACCTGTTATTTTCTTCTCAATAACATCCAGACTATGATTTCCAATAAGAACCTTGATCCTAAACCTTTAAATCACAAAGAAATAAAGATTCTAGACCACGGTAATCTTAAACGATATAATAGTAGGAGTTATATTATATACTACACATATACAAATGCCACCCTTATATTCAAATGTACACCTCTCCTTGATATACCACCCTTATCCCATGGTACACCTATCCTTAATATGCCACCCTTATTTCCTCATAAAAAATATTTCATAAAACAATTCCATATAGAATGGACCGCAGTCAATGGAATTATTACCAGTTTCAAACTTTATTTTGTCAAAATTCCCATTCATTGTTTCAAAAGAATCATATTTTGACAAAATAACAAATAATCCGGTCAACCTTGTCCGGATAACAAATCCGGATAACACTTCTTTTGGTTTGTCCAATTTAACACTTTAGAAAAGATTCTAACACTTTTGTCCGGATAACAAATCCGGACAACACTATGCCCCCATCGACCGATTTAAAATAATCTAGTCATCACATGGTCGTATTCATACTTCTCTGTTTGAAATATTTACTTATGAAGTCAAAAGGCATAAATCGCTCATCTTATAAACCGGTTAACTCAATTAGCCGATTTATCCTTAAACCAGTCAAGGCATATCCGGTTTAGATTTAATCCGCTCAATCTTCTTCCGGTTTAAGGTTATACCGTTCACGCCTTGGGCGGTTTAGCTCTAAACTGCTCATAACTTAACCGACTTATACACTTAAATCGCTTACTATTTGACCGGTTTATTTACAATCTGGATAATACTTCCTTTGGTTAAATTTTAATCCGGGTGATAAGTTATGCAACAATTTTATACAAATTCAAAGGTATTAAAACATGCAAGCCACTCACCTTGAAATACTTTTTAGAAATCATCTTGAATCCACTCCTTGTTTCCAAAATAATCCGGTCAACCTCCCTCTCTATTTTAAATCGCTCAAATCTTCTCAAAATAGCAAGAAGAGAGAATATGGAGACTTCACTCCCTTTTTATACTTTTCTAAAACAGGAAGGTCGGCTAAACAGCTCCCTTCCTACGTATACACACTTTACTTCACACAATCATGCATACACATAACATGCATTCATACTCACACACCATGCACATGTATATACAACTCTTGTTTATACGCATACATAAATATACCTATACATGTACCTCATTATGCATGTATTTATATCCACATATTTAGTGCATACTTATTTAGGCATAGAATTTTGCATACTAGCATAATCAAATATAACAATTTATCATGTTGTCATACGATCATATATAACAAATAATCACGTATTTATTACCTCAGGTGATAACCTAGATCTGGTTATCACATCAACCCAAAAGTTCACCCCATTATTGATATTCTTCAACACCACTTCTTGAACCCTGCTCGTACAAACTCTAACGACCTTGTCCCTGAGTGTTTCATCCAAGAGTTTTGGCAAACCTATTTTGTAAGAGAATCCCAACGTGGGATTATTGGATAATTCTACGTACCCTCTTCCAAGGAGTACGTCACTGTCAGGATCTCCAGGTCATTGTTCTCATGTGTTCTTCAAATACCAACCAAGACGGATCTTGGTTTAAGTGAGTATACCCCTCTCCCATCTAGGGATGAGATGGTGGTTTTCTTAAAGTTTTTGGGGTACAACAAGGAGATTCAATATCCTTCCCAATATCGACGACAGTACTTGCCACCAATGTGGAACACAATGTTCACATTGGTCAACCGATCATTGACAGGGAAGATTCGAAGTCTTGACATGTGTTCAACCAATATCCTACAGATCATGTACGAGATTTTCTTTGACCTTTCTTTGGACTACTCCTTGATCTTGTACACAGAGTTCAAGGCCGCTGTTGCAAAGAATTGCCAGAAAGTGGCAAAGGGAAAGGACTTGTCGACGCTCCTATTTCCTCGTTTTCTGGGTCTTCTTCTAAGACCCATCATTGACGAAAACAATCTTGATGTGGCCAATATGCCTGTGCACAAGGTGAATGTGCTTACTTCATACAAACCAACCATCAACAAGAAAGGCTATGCTACAGAGAGGCCAATCCCAATGAAACTACTAGCGTACATGAAGACAAGGGAGATAAGGAAGGCATATAGACATGTACACGAGGCACTAAAACCAGTGCCTCGAACCCCGGCATGCATAAGATTAAACCAAGAGGGTGAGTAAACAGAGGAGGTACAAAGGCCTCAGGTACAGGATGAGGGAGTAAGACAGGAGAAGGAGAGGGAGAAAAAGAGAAAGAGGGCGGAGGTAAGGAAGAAAAGAGTTGAAAAAGAAAAGATGAGGAAGGAAGCAGAGAAGAGAGCAGACAGAGCGAGACAAGATGAAATTGCTCGATTGAAGGAAGAATAGAGAATCAGAGAAGAGGAGGCCAAACGAGACTTAGGGCTCTTTTAGAGTTCTCAAGAAGAAGATGAACAAGAGCATCAAGGTGCTGCTGGTCAAATGTAGCAAATAAAGGGGAGTCGCCCTTGATGATCATATGGGGGTAGCTGTTGAATTTGAAGAAAATGAAGAGGATGAGGAGAAAGGAGGTGAAGTAGCTGCTCTGCCTCAGGGCGAGCCGAAGCAGCCTTGGACTGTGAATAGGCGCATCTATTTCCCTAGCCCAACTCCCAGTGCCACCACATATTCTGACTCTTGTGGTCGAGACACAAACATCATTGAACAAGAGGTTTACACCTTGATCCCTAGCCTGCCAAACCAACCAGAGGTCGCATCTGCCTCTGGTCAAAATAGCCAAAAGGGAAGCCATATCCCAGGGATCACCATTTCAAAAGGGTGAAACCTTTGAAAAGAGAAGTGATATGTCTTCCCATATCACGCCACTCTCCCAACCAGAGGAATTTGTTTTTTTAGCACTAGTCTCTTCCCCACCTTGTTCAGAGCAAGGTTTAGGTGCACAAGACTTAAAGACTGTCGACCAGTCTCCTAGTCCACTTATGGAAGGTCCTCTGGCCGACTCGAAACCTGCCTTGGAACCCCTTCATGACAGAACATCGGTAGTGCCCTCTCCCCTAAGAGAGACACAAGGATCTGCTGGAAATCCTTCCTCGACCACCATCCCACAAGTCAAGACAGAAGATGTCCTCAGAACAAGGAGTCACTCTGGCCCATGTGTTGAGCCAGAGGTTACCACTATAACATATGTCACAAGGGACGAGTTCTAGTCCTTTGCCACCTCTGTGTTGTGCTCCTTGGATGAGATAAAACTCAACATGGCCCATACAGAGCCATCTCCTTCTGCATCTACTTTGGATGAAGTTCGATCATCCTTAGCAGTATTGTGGGTTTAGTTTATGACAAATGCCTCTCGCCTCGATCGCTTACAGGAATTGATGGCTAACAATGCAGAGACCCTGCAAAGGGTCCTTGCACACATTTAGAGGGATGGAGCTTCCACTTCATCTCAAGACGCTCAGGCGCTCATTCCTCTAAATGTCCTAGTTGACTATGTCACCCCGTCAGCAATGAATGCTCTAGGTGACCGAATCCTAGAGAAGATGACCTACTTCACATCTGACTTCAATAGTAAAGCCAAGGAGGCAGCAGCCGAAGTGTGCCGTTCATTGGCAGCCTTCGTATACCGCATAGACATGGAAATTCTCAAAGCCACAATCGTAACAAAAGAGATTGATGAGCTTTTTGAGGCAAAGATCAAGTCCATGCCACCAACGGACGTACAGAGGCCGAAAAGGAAGATGGAGCCACCAACTGAACGTGTCGAGGCCTCGAAGAAGACGAGGCTTGACGACAATGAGGACCCAGACCTGTCTGGCCCTCAAAGTCATCAAGAAGGGGAGAACTAGCCAGCAGCCGCCACAAGCACTGTTCCAAAGGCTACCCCCTCTACCTCTGCTCCTCGCTAACAAGTGCCAGCATCATCGAGTCAGAGATCAAAGGATGCGCAGGCACATGCAGAGGCGAAAAGGAAAGGGAAAATGCCCGATGCATCCACAGTAGAGCCAGAAGGGCAAAAAAAAGATGTAGAAGATGTGATCTAACTCCTCTTTATATACATCTCTTCATCAGAATTAGAGCCCCTTCCATCCTTCACAGAGTATGGCATGGAGACTGCTACTCCATCTGCAAGGAGGCATGAAGAAGAATTGGTGGCAGTCAATATAGCCAACCCAGAGCTACTAACAGCTATTCCAACAATTGTCCCACTTGAAGAAGTAACAGTTGCACCACCATCACCACCACACCAGAACACACACAGAGAAAAGGTCCCTATTCAAGGAACCAGAGTTGTCATACCTGCTATGAGGCAGGAGGTTCCTGTCAAACCCTGCAAGCCAGATGCAGGCACAAGCAGCATTCCTTAGAGCTCTAAACGACCCGCTGATCGAGTTCAAGAGATCAGGGTTAGTATGGATGTGATGATGAGGCTGTTGATCCTCTCTCTCA
>NC_037544.1:16636261-16638794 GCF_001531365.2 Cynara cardunculus var. scolymus | reverse complement strand
CTTTCCGCAAACAATCTTGTAAAATCTGTATTGATCTTCTCTATCAATATATATTTTAAATTTGAAAACTCTGTGTTTGTATTCATCCCCCCCCCCTCTACAAACTGTGTCTTATCTTGTAGACCTTTCGGGACCAACAAAGGCCCACACCCCGTGATAAGCCAATCAAGAACACTGTAGATAACGAAGACCTCTACCAATTCTTCTACAGCCTGCGGGATGAGACACCAGTCATCAAGATCAACCTCCATCCAACGGCTCAAAGTGAACATTAGGCAGAGATTCCTACAACGTTACACACAGCCTGTCTTAGCAGTCCACTCAGTCGATGGCATCAAACAAATCCTTGACATCAAAAGACGAACCTTCACGCATAACCAGATCATTTTCCATGAATATACAGTTGAGAGGACCATTGGACAGATTACCTCTTTCACAGATTGTGATCTCATAATTCTGAACCCATGGGACCTTCTGTCTCTGTATTACTTCACTGACCACAAGAAGGATAAGGGGATAAAGTATGCTCTAGCCAACTCAGCAGTAAGGTAGACGATGACGGACCTCCTAGACTTCAGATGCAAGTTCGACTTCCAATTGGCTCTGGATATGGGAATAGATCAGCTGAATGTTACTACACCTAATGAAGATCTAGAAGGCATCAAAAACATTTCCTCGTGAACGGTGCTAGTGGAACCAAAAGTAGGGGTGGTCTTTCGAAATGAGCAAGGAAGTAAAGTTTTCTTTCGAGAAGACCACCGCTTAAAATACTCAAACTCTACTCTGCGCTACATCAAAAATCATCTAATCAGGAGCAGAGATAACACCCCTTGTACAAAGTAAAGGTTGAAGATAATTCTAAGATCTATCAATAACTTGTTGGAGTTTCGAGAGCTTCTCCGGAGGTTCAGTAAGCTTCAACACATCTAGGCCTTCCTCTTGTAAGCATTTTTTTCTATCTTTTCAAGCATTGTAATTTCCTTTCTTCGTATTGTAATCTTTACTTTCAACCTCTCGCTACGATTAGACTTGTGTTTTTCAAATCTAGTAAGAGTCTATTTTAGTTACACTTAGGGGGAGATTGTTAGACCCCATCTTGTGAAAGTGTAAGTAAGAAGCCTCTTACTCTAGTCTATAGGACATAGTCTTTAGAAGCAGTCTGGACTAAGAGCTCTCATGCAGAAGAAGTCAAGACCCAGAGCTCTTACTGAAAGAGTAAAGGATCTCACATACAGAGCCCGCGCTCAATTCCGTGGACGATCAAGTCTTATGCGCCAAAAAGCTTAAGCGTTTGATGCAAAGCTACAAGTCCAGACACAGATGCATAGTACATATAGAGCCTCTACATATGCAGAGCTTCTGCATAGTACATGCAAAGCCTCTACATAGTACATGCAGAGCCTCTGCATACTACATGCAGAGCCTCTATATAGTACATGCAGAGCCTCTGGTCTCCTAACTCCATGGAATGCGTGCATAGTCCAGATATTCTCACAAGCGTCAAACAGTTCAAGGAGACTTGACTTAATCCGCTCCACTTTTTAAGGGTGGTCAATGATAAGGATGTGGATTCAGCGATCAGAATTTCAAGCCACATTTCTAGCATAATCTGTTTAACTTAAGCATATATAAGGAGGCATCCTCCTCAGGTTCAAATTACCTGAGAATGCCGACTTAGATTATAGCAAGTTCTTGTGAGAATACATTTTAGATCAAGAATTTTATTTTCATTAATTAAAGCATCTGACATATTCAAAGTCTTTTATTGTTCATATATCTATTGAATATCTCGTTTGATCAATTTAGTACACTATTCTTATTCCATTCATATTCTTCATTAACTGTGTTTTCTGAAAATTAAGAGTATCTGGGTTCCAACAGGGATAACCATGAAGCTGTCACGGAGTACCCTTCCTACTTTGGTCAGTATGGCTACAATGAATGGATGGGGATCCACCAAGCCATTTAGCACTCAAAATCAAGACATAATCCGGTTATCGAAGACATCATCAACGAGCTGATAAAGAAGATGTCAAGATATGTCGCGGTACTTGAAAAGCCTACACCGAAGAAAGGTGGAAGAAGAAGACCTTCAAGTCCTAATGACGAACCAACCCTGAGGAATGAACATGAAACAAAGTTCTCCTTGGATGAAGTCCTGAAGGCTTCGAAGAAGCCAAACATTTCTATGCTAAATCTTTCCTTGCCAGCGAAGGGTCCTTACATACCCAACACTGTGCACATGAAGCCTGAGTTAGGATTTATCTTCCTTGACTATGAAGGCTGTAGGATCGATTAACTCAGTTGCTTGGTATTAATTACTTACTTGGATGATCTGTTTGACAGTGATAATGCAGCGAAAAAGGTAATAATCAACCAAAGTAGAAATCAATAAGAACACGATGAAGAAGATTGATGAACACAAGTGAGAGCTTCAAAATGATTTTCAATTCAATGAAAATGTTRAYAATTACAATACTGAAGCACACTGAAATACAAGGGCCTACGCTGCTATTTATACAAGCAAGTAACC
>NC_037544.1:16630826-16635869 GCF_001531365.2 Cynara cardunculus var. scolymus | reverse complement strand
GAAATGAGAGCTAACAATCTCCCCCTAAGTATGAAAAAGTAAAAATTAAACTTTAAATGCAAGGACATGACTTGATTGAAATTAAATTACAAGAGGTGATAAAACATCATCCTCTGAAAAAATTACAATGAAAAGAATTACAAATTTTAAATGGAAAAACTGTTGAAGCTAAGGCCGGATTCTGGAACAGAAGAGTATCAAACTTTAGACTCTAGGAAGTCGTCTACTACATGCACAAAATCTAACTTGATTGTTTTGTAGACATTGAAGATGAACTCTCTGAAGTTGATCTGAGCTTTGACCGCGTCCAAGAGCTGAGACACTTCACCAACCCTGTAATGTCTTATGTCCACCTCTGCCACAATACAGTTGAATATCCAGTCCAATGTCTCCGTTGAATATTTGTGAGCTTCTGTTGGGTCGAAGAATCTTAGTAGCTCATCCTTATCCAAATACACAAACCCAAAAACGAGATTGTGTAGGATGGTGTTTGGATAGTACTTAGATATCCAACTGGTCCTGCTGTAAGGAGGAGTGATCTTTAGATTTTTCTGTGCTAATCTCATGGCCAACTCAAAGTCCTTCTGGCTGTAATACATCACTTGCGCACGCATAACCTCAATCAGCCTTCTGAGCGATATCTGGTATATGGACCTCCTCTCCATGTAGATGTTAAGAATCTTGTGCAAATAGATGACATCTTACACGCAGAGGTTGTGTAGATCAGCATCAGTGAACGTGTAGAGGTTGCCATCTTCTCTCCTTACTAGATATTGTGTGTAGAGCACGATCTTCTTTAATAAAGTCCTTGGTGAGATTGTCACCAATGAAGTGATCATGTGGCGTGAGAAGACCTGCTCACGAGGCCTTGTTAGTCTGGAAAATTGGAATTTAGCTRCRGCAGAGGGGATACCAGTGAACTCTGGATCATAGGGTGGCTTTGTGTCTATTACAGAGTACTTCCAAATAAGCATTTCTTCTGGGTAGTGACAGGCTCTGTGCGAACATGTAGCATCGTAATCTTTCTCATAGACTCTAAGATTTCAGAGACCCGTCCTTCCGCTGTAGACTCTGGCATCTTCTGTTCTTCTTCYTCTTCCAGAATCGGCCTCTGGGTTGATCCCTCTGCAAGGGTGGGCTTGACGGTTCCTTGCAGGGCATCAAACGTACCCGTGGACGTAGTTTGGACTTGAGGGAAAACGGATGATGTGGTCTCGCCCTCTCTGCGGTGCATAGGCACTCTGCCCTTCTTAGCCTGAGCCTCTGCCCGAGATAACTTTAAAACTTTGAGGAGATTAGGTTCATCAACATATTTTTCTTCATTGATTGGCACTGAAGATTCTGAGCTCGATGATGAACCCTTCTTTGAAGATTCTACAGCTATGGCCTTTCTCTTGCCTTTAGGCTCTGCAGCCTTTTTCTTGCCTCTGTCAGCAGCTGTAGACTCTCCAATCTTTACACCTCTGGCAGGTGCTCTGGCGGATGTCTTCTTCTTAGATTCTGGGGCCTTCTTCTTTTCCTCCTTCTTCTCCTCCTCATGACGATCATCATCACCCTTATGATCATCATGGCTCTGTATGGCATCGGCCTTGTATGTAGTTAGGGGAGCCCTCTTCAAATGGCGCAAGATTTTTGTGGCCGCTTTGTACATTTTCTTGATCACCTTTTCAGCACCTGCAGAGGCATTCATTATATCGAGTTCTGTGGCCCATTTAAGCTTGGAGACGGTGCTGAAGATCTCTGCTCGAAGAAGATCACCTTCCTTTACAAGCTTGGACGTGCAGTCTTTGATGAGAGCGTTTGAAGTTTGGACTTCTGTGGCAAGTGCTCCGATATGGCCGGTTACAACATCCCCTAGGGCATCCACCATAGCATCCAGCTCTCTGTGAGTTGCCAAATGATTGATATTTTCCCTTGAGGTCTTTATGTCAAGGCCGTAGGTGACTGCAGAGGAGAACATCTTCTTGATTTCGTCTCTGAATGAAGAGTAGTCCTTGTAGCCTGCAGAGACGAAATCGGCTGTGAATTGAGCGGCCAGCTCTGTGAGTTCCGACTTCAACATCTTGATGGAGGGGGTATTTAGCGTCATCGCTTGGAAGGCTTCTACTAAGTCATCCTTTCGAAGGACAGAGCTCTGAAGGGTTACCAAAGTGGTCTTCAAATCGGCAGTGGTGGCGGATAACTCCTTCAGAGCTTCTTGAGCGGCGTGAGGTCCTGTGGCGTTGAGCGTGAGATGAACAAGCTTTTCAACTCATCCATCTTCTTGAACAATTCTGTGGCAAAGGTGTTAAGCTCGCCCTTTGTCACAAAGTCGTTCTGGGAACTCGGACCACCAACACATGGTGATCCTTTGGCCTCGGAGCTTGAGGCGCCCTCAGCGGCTGATTTTTCGTAGCCTGCTTGGGGACTTCCACCGGATCCTTGCATGTCTCCTTGAGGAGAGCCTATCGGTGTTCTGTAGATCTCTTGTGTAGTAGGTTCAGAGACTAACATTGCATATTGATCTAGTGGAGACAGAGGGTGTTCTAGACCCTCTGCCTCTGTGATCCTCACCTGTGCATCTGAAGCACATTCTGGTTGTACACTCTTGTGAGGAGAGGCAACAGATACCTCTCTTGGTTCTATCGAGTCCATGGGCGAAGGGACTCTTTTTGTAAAACCTTCATCCTTTTGAGAGGATGAAGGAGTATGATGTGGTTGCCCAGGTGTGCRCTCCACAGAGGACGAAAGAATGTCCTCTGCAGTGGTAGGCTGGTTAGGGTTCGACATGTGGGATGCACTGGGAGGTGGGCTTGGTTGTGTGCCTTTGGCATCTTTTGCTCCCTCACCTAACTCTTCTGCCTCTTCTTATTCGTCATCTAGAATGACTTCTGTCCCCAACTGAGTTTCATCAATTGGCACCTTGAACTCCTTTTAGATATTCAAAAGAACATCCTGAATTTGTTCTTTTGGGAAGACATCGTGAACCAGCTTGCGCAACCTTCTGCGCTTGGGTTTTGCTGTAGCCTCTGCCGGGCTTTCTTCTGCTATGGCCTCTATGACCACAGGTTCTGTGATCACAGGCTCTTTCAGTTCAGCCTTCTTTGTTTTCCTCTTCTTTGGTTTTGGCAGAGGTACAGTTGGGCCCTCTTCTTCTACGGGCCTCTTTTTCCCCTTCGACTTTTTCACAGAAGAGTCGGTACCCTTCTGTGTCTTCGTCTTCTTGCATGGAGGACTTGGGACTCTAGGGGGATGCTCACTCACCTCACCAACCACTACTGGCTCCTCCWKKCGTYCCTCTACTCTCAKTTTTTCGATYTCMAYACCTAAGGGGACACCTATTCGTGGCGGGGTTACAGGGACCGGTTCTGGTCGCCTATTTGCACGTCTATAGGATTTACGATCGTGGTGACTTAAGTACCTGAGCATGGCCTTCGATAGGGGTCTTGGGCTTCTGTAGCCATGCTCGTGCTCTATAGGTCTAAACTCCTTCAAAGGATATAGTTTGGCATTCGGCTCCACAGGAGGCAATCTTGCTGCTAGAAGGTCTCCAAAAGCCAAACCAAGGAAGCGTTGTAAGATCAAGTTTGGCTGGTTCATGTCTTCCTTGGCCTTCTTTAGGGCCTGTACCTTCGTCTTCTCCCCTTTCTGACTGGTGCACTTCTTCTTGATGAGGCCGACTATGTCCTCGAAAATCAATTGCGCGTAGTCCAATGGCAGATTAAAGTAGATGCCATACATTATGGACAGCATAGCGTGGGATGTTTGGTCATGGCTACCTACCTTTCCTGTTAGGCAGCAGTTGATGATTGAAAAAAGTGTGTTCCAAACAGGGGGTAGTCCCTTATGCCTGAACTGTGTCCTTTTGGTAATGGGGGTCGCATAAGAATGGAACTCCAAAAATTTGATTAGTTCTTCATCAGTGGGAGTAGGAGCATAAGCATTTAAGTTCAGTTCGATTAAAGTAGGCAAATGGAGAGTTGTTCTCAAGGTTTCCACATTTAGTTCGAGAGGAACTAGTGATTTGTTCACTGGATGAGAGGCGTAACCAACAATGGTTAGCCCAGTATTGTCAAGGGTAGTGATGTAAGCACTCAACAGAAATTGGGTTAAATATGTTTCTGGTGTGGGTCGAGTAGCAGTTAAAGCATAGTAAAGAGGATGGTTTCTTAGTATTTCCATTAGTGTGAAGGTATTATCGGGAAAACCTGAGGGGACGAAGTAATAACTGTTAGGCCTTTTCACCAGGACCATCTTTTCGTACTTGTTTTGCACGAAAGACAGGGCATGAGAGGTTAGGGCCTGTGCTTGCGTCACCTCGTTGTCGCTTGAGACGTTCACCGATTAGGCTGAGGCACTTGAGGAAGACATTGTTGCAAGTAAGCTTGAGAGAGTTGCAGGTTGCAGGTTCGTCTGTGTATTTGGAAGTTTTTGTGAGCGTAAGGTTTTAATTTGGGGGGAAGAAGGGTATTTATAGGTGAGGATTTTTAAAATTGAACTATTTGCTGTACGAAAGGTCGAGTAATGAGTGGATTTGGGTGAAATGGTTCAAAAAAGTGTGACACGCCGTATTGGGAAGAAGCGCGATTGATGACGTGCGCTTCCGTTTTCTGACACGTGCGTGTTTGTTCTTACCCTTATCTATAGAACCACGCGCACCATATCAAAAGACAAGAACTATCAACTGAGTTCTGTCAGAGGCTTAAGGGTTACAGAGCCTCTGTGATATGTGTCGGGCCTTCTTATAAATGTTGCACCTTTTTACCTAAACGGTTTTAGAAAATCCACAGAGAGATGAGTATTTGCTCTGCTCAACTCACAGAGCCTCTGTTAGAAGCGTCAGAGATTCTGATGAGATGACCTCTGAGAACAAAATACTTCAAACGTTTTTGCACCTTCTGTGGTTTTATTTTTGTTTTGAAAACTCCCCCTCTGAGCCAACTTCCTTGGCTCCCCCTTGAATAAAAACCATTTGAAAATCCTTAAGAAGAAGTGTCCACAGAAGATCTGTTCAAAGAGCCTCTGTAAGCAGTCACAGAGGTTCTGTGAAAAGACTTCTGTGAG
>NC_037544.1:16616955-16630726 GCF_001531365.2 Cynara cardunculus var. scolymus | reverse complement strand
TAAAACGCGTCACTGGTAGGAGAAGACTCCCACTTCCTTATAAGGAAGAGAAGACTCCCTAGCCTCACCGATGTGGGATGCTCCTGCATTGCTACAGGAGCDGTRRGTTTAAGGACGAGGATTTGACCTGCCGAGGGAACACCAAGTCTGCTGACCCAACACTTTTCTCAAGAGCAAATTGCCTTTTCTCTTCGTCTAAAGCCTTTTGCTTTAGATCAATGTTTTCGGACAATTTCTTTAGTTAACTCTGACAGTCTTCGGAGATGTCTTTCTTTTCTTTATCATTCTTGACTCGTTCCAAAATGATAAGCTGCTCAAAATCCGAGATTTGCTTTAACAACATTTGTGCGTTCAGCTCGAGAGAGTTAATCTTATTCTCAAAGGATTTTCGTTTAGAATCAAATCTTTTCTCAATCTCTATAATCTCATTCTTTTCTTTCTCTAGAACTTTCCTTTCAATATTCAAATCCTTCTCCGCTTTCAAAACCTTTTCTTTCTCTAAATTCAAAAGCTTTCTTAGCTCAATCAGATCACTTTCAGATTTATGAAACTTCTCAGTTAAGTCCCCTATCTTTGTATTTTTCCTCTCAAGAGAGTTTTTTTCAATTGAAAGTGCACTTCTAACATCTTTGAGTTTATTGACAAGATCTTTATTAGTTTTACTCCAAGTCTTCAAATTCTCATCATTATCTTTTCTTAAAGAACTGAAAGTGTTCTCGAGTTTTTTAATTTTATACTCAAATTCCTTCTCGATTCTTTCACATTCTTCTTTATGATATTTCTTTACATCTTTGATATATTGCTTATTAGCATAATTCTCAGTGTACTTATTTATGTATTTCTCTTTATAGTTCACAACACTCTTTTCCAGTTCAGCAATCTTCTCTCTCATCTCCTTTAGAATATATGTCATTAAAAAAATAGATTGATCAGTTATAAGATCTATGCAGTGAAATCAGATAAAAAAAACAGGAACAATTAAGCTCAAAAAATGAAAAAACACTAAAAAGTGATGAGAATTTAGAAAAACGATGAAGAACTGTCAAAAATCAGTAAAAACAGTCAAAACTGTTGAAAACAGTTAAAAACTATCAAAGACAGTTTAAACTGATGAAAAACAGTTTATGCGACAGAAAACAGTTCAAAGATTCTCAAACAGTTTAAAACACAAACATATAAACGAAAATGATCCAAAAAAAATCTAAACTTAAACTAAAACTAAGAAAATACAAGAACAAAAAGCAGTCTTTAAACCCAAAGTACCAAATTACAAACAAAACTGTATGTTATCCAAAATCAGGTACAAATAGAAATATTATAACCAAAATCAATTAAACCCTTTTGATTCCAACTATTCTCTTGAACTCAAATTAAGTATTGAATCAGACTTCTCCCTTGATATGCAGTGACTGGTCGTTTGATCAACTTCTAACCAGAAACTCTCCAAGCCTTCCTCTCCTCTCTTCCACAAAACTTCCAAAGCATCTGTGGTGTCTGCTGGCAACTAATCTGAAACAGGTGGTGAAGATAGCAATGTTGTAGATGGATCTGGTAATGCAACTGCTATGTGAACAGACAGATGATCAATCACTCTAAACAAACCAAACTATTCTCCATAGAGTCAAACACAAAATTAACAGCTTAAGAATCAAGAATAGTCGAATCAGCTGCTAAAAACTATAAAAACCAGAAACTCATCACCAGCATTTAGCAATTCCTCTTTCACTTCACTGTGTGATGAAATAAGAAACAAGTTTAATAAGCAATGAACAGACAGTCAAAACTGCTCAATAAACATATTTTAAACTGTCAACACCGTATCCTAAACCTGCTGTATATTGCTAAACTGCACAAAGTATTCTTTTGCATTTTGCATTGAAATTACAACAGCCAAACTCTCGATGATCCTGAAGAATTTAATACAGCAGCTTCAAGTTTGTTTTAAATCAGTCAAGACTGCACACTAAATTGCTCTTAAACAGACACACTTTATGATCAAGAAATTAGATCACCAAACAGAATAACAAGACTGTTTACCGTTCACAGCAAGATAAGATCTGTTTACTGCATGAACAAAGATCATGTCAACACACAGCAAACAATTCACAACCTCTCAAGTCCACTCAAAAATACCTAAATCTGCTTTACATTGCTAAATCACCTTACTGCACAACCTGTTAAAGCAATTTATAAACAGTTGAACTCAATCGCTCAAAATTGGACTTAAATCACGCAAGACTGAACTCAAATCACTCAAGAGTTGTATTAAACCACTTAATGCAGTAACTAAATAGCTCAAAACTGTGAACCTAAATCGCTCACAAATTGTACCAAATCAAATACAACCTGTACTAAATCGGTCAATTTGCCAGTGATAGAACCTGAGCAGTCTTTGATTTAGTAAAGATAGAACCTGAGTGATTTAAAGTGTACCTCACCTAGACAGTGTGCGATTTACAAAAAAATCTGAATGAGAGCACATTGGACAACTCATCAAATCAAACGATTTAAACAAAAACAAACACCGAATCAATCAATTTCTCTCAAAACTTGGACAACTCATCAAAGCAAACGATTTAAACAAAAACAAACACCGAATCAATCAATTTCTCTCAGAACAGGTGAACAGAAACTTCAAGTTAGGTTAAATCGAACAATGATGAACAACAAACCTGGTTAAGTTCTGTCCGATTTACCAATCTTCGGTCACTAGTCCGCTCAAATGTTAATTGAATCCGGTCATCAATCCGGTCAAGAGATGATCGATTAAGACTTTTAAAACAAAACAGATGAATGTTGATCGATTTACCTTATCCACTCAAGATAAAACCTAAATCGTTCACAACTCAAGATATAGCAATCGATGTAGCAATCTGGTTTCAAGTCCGGACACTTATCCACTGAAATGGTGTGCGATTTAGTTTAAATCGCTCACTTGTCCAGTCAAGAATTGTGCGATGTAGTCAGCGATTTAGATATCCGGTCAATGAGATTGAGCGATTTACCTAGAATCTGGAGAACTTCTTAAATCGATCAAGAGATGGGCGGAAAACTCCCTATACGATGAAGAATGAGCGATGAAGATACCTTGGCTGAGCGATTTAAAATCTGTAGAGTGCGATGAAGATGATTCTGACCAAAAGTGGTCAAAGATGGACAAATTAGATGGGCTTATATGAATGGTTGGGCCTTTTCACTTTGAGCGATTTAACACAAACAAATTCACCCCAAAATTCAAAATCAGATCAAAAAATATCAAAAACACAAAACAGAAAAAAATTTAACAAAAAGAATGGATCAAAAACACTGGAATTTTAAAAAAATAAGAACACAAAAAAAAATTTAAAAACACAAAATCTGATAAAATCTTGGAATGCAATGATCAAATCACAAAAGTTTGTGTTTAACAAAGATTCATAATGCAATTTCGAGCAGTTTGATCATGATTTAAACACAAAAAAACACAAGATTTAAAAAAAAAATAGGATCAAACTTAAAAAAAAATTAAGAACACGAAGAACAAAAAAAATTTCAGAAAATTAATCTTCAACAAATCTTCAAAATTTGATTTCTTCTTCTGATTTCTGGCACACTCTGCTTTGATACCAATTGATAGTCCCTATGATGATCAATCTTCAATCTTCAAGTAATAATCCATGGCAGAATCAGATTTAACAATCAAGAACATTGAGAGGAGATTTGAGAGAGAAAGTCAAGATCTTCAAATGTGGTCAACTATGATATTACGTAATATGTTTTACAAATAAGCTCTCTCTACTTACAATTACAAAGACATTACCCTATTTATAGGGTCAAACCTCTAAACATAGTCAAAGTCAAAGTCAAACCTGCCTAAGAAAAGTCAAACACGATGACTTTTACAATTATAGACAACATTTAACTTTCAAGACGAATACAATTTAATACTGATTTTCAGTCCTAACATCAAGGAAAGGTGAGTTAGAAAGACTTACAATGGGGTGGATGTGGCAAGTATCAAAGTTTGTGCTTTCAGTCTTTCCAATACCTTGAAAGGTATGATCCAATGTAGCCTGTATCCCTGAATCTTGGGCATCCATGCTTTCATCCTTGATTTTCAGCTTCTTTGCACTTGCCCTCTTTGGTTTTGGTTTAGGCAAACCTTTTGGAACATAGGTTTCTACATCTATGGCATCCCCTTCATCCTTAGTCATTAGTTTTGTAATATGGCGCTCAATCGACCTTGTGGTTGGACGACGGGCTTTTGGTTTAGGTTGAGTGAAAATAGTGAGGGGTGGTGCTAAAGTAGTGGGAGTAGGGGATGTTTGTATGGGTAGAACAGTAGGGATAGGGGCTGTTTTGGGGGTTCTACAAGACTGGGTATAGATGCTACTGTGGTAGATGGTGGTAGTAGGGTTTGAATTGTTAAAACAGAACTTGTGGGTTGGGCAGTGGGAATAGGGGCTGTTGGTATGGGCCTGATGGTTCTAAGGGGTGTTGGACAAGGTAAAATTGATTTAAGCAACCATGGGGGTAAGTTGGCTAGATTTGGTGGAGTGGGAATGGCTTGTTGTTCAGTTTGAGGAAGGGATGATTGGAAAGGGTGTAAGAACCCCGGTGGTGGTTTGTCATCCATTTCAATCCTGTTTTCCTGAACACACAAAAACCAAAGTATTAGACAAATATAAATCAAATGTAAACATAGGGACCCAATCCTGATACTGGTTGTTGTTCTAAAAATACATGTAATCATAGTCATGACCAGCAACAACTCAAGATAATCATATAGGAACTCATGATTTGACAGGCAGTAAACAAATTCCAAATCATACAGGATCTCATGTTAAATAAACATTTTGAACAATATGAATAGAGACAAACATAAGGACCATAAATCAGCCTATTGTTGTGTTAAAATACTTGGAACCATTATGAAGACAAACACACACAAGGATCAGAATCAGTTTTGAAACACATGGAACCAAAATTAATTTTGTTGGCTGCTGTTGATCAAAATCAATTTTGAAACACATGGAACCAAAATTAGCTTTGTTGGCTGCTGTTTTAAAACTGGATTAAGACAAACACACATGGAACCAAAACCAATTTATGCTTGTTGTTTGAACAAATTCATGGAATCAAAATCAAGTTACATCCAGTCAGATTCATGACACCAAGAACTCAAGAGATATACATATGAACACAACTTAAAAGCAACAATATTTCAAGACACACACATAGGATCATATAGTCTGCTTGCAGCTGTTTTCAAATGCTTGGAAATAACAGCATGACAACCATATGTAGACCAAAATAAAGTTTGTGTTCTGTTTGAAAACATATGCAATCAGAATCAGAGTCAGATGGAACCAATAACCAAGTTAATCAAATCTATCTGTTGCTGTTCTAGAAAGAAACCATGCTTAGGGAGAATGCTTCATTTGTGAAAAACACAGGGACTCATGTTGGAGCCATTTATAACAATGTTGATCAAAATTTTGTTTAGCCCAACCAAGGAGCGACAGTCCCTGTTATTGTGAAAAGTATGACTAACATTTATTTGAAGCACCACCTCTCCATTCTTTCAATAAGTTTTTCAAATTCCCTTAAAGGCAAAGGAAATAACTGTATAGGCACCTCACAACCTTCTATACTTATAACACATTCATCAATTCTTTCCTTAACCAAAACTTCACTATCATTTGYTGTTTCCACAATTAGATCCTCACTTAACGCTTTAGATTCTAAATGTACGCAGTTAACAAATGATGGTGACACAAAAGAACAATTTGCACCCGAGTCAAATAAGACTTTGGCACATACTGAATTAACAAGGAATGTACCTGTCACCACTTCAGGGTGCTCTTCCGCCTCACCTCTCGTCATCTGAAAGGCTCTCCCTTTTGCATTAGACTCTGCCTGTCTTGTCCCTCCCCGTCCACTTGGACTAACACGATTATCCATTTGCCCATGACCTGTTGGTACATACCCAGATCCTCGACCCCCAGAATATCCAKATCCTCGACCTCCAGCAAAACCAAACCCTCGATTCTTTGCTTGTGGACAATCAACATTTACATGTTGAGATGAATTATAAGTAAAACATCTCCGCATCACCCGACAGTCTCGAGCTATATGTCCAGGTTCCAGACATTTAAAGCATACTCGAGATTCTGTATTGCAATTTCCCTGATGTATCTTATGACATCGGGTACACGCCTTATCATTAAACCTTGAGATTGGTCGATTCACATTTTCCATAAACCTTGGTCTACTGAAATCAGTTAATGTAGCTTCCCTTTTTCTTTTATCTCCAACCCTTTCTTGCGGTTGCTGGTTAATATCCTGTTCCAATATTTCAGCAGCATCAATTGCCGCTTGAAATGTTGTCGGATTTTTGGATATCATGTACTTTCGAAGATTTGCCTCCAATCCCCAGATATACTTTCTTACCTTACTGTTTTCAGATATAATATAGGCTTCAGCAAACATAGATTGTTCCATAAAAACTTCTGTATACTGATGGACTGACATGTTTCCTTGTTCAAGACGAAGGAAATCATCTTCCAACTTTCGAACTGCAGCTTCAAGACAATACTGCATTTTAAACTTCACCACAAATTCTTCCCACAACATGGTCTTCAGAATGTTCGAATCTGAACTGGACAAGACTTCCCACCAGTACAAAGCACTTGATCTCAAACGAGATACAACAAACATAACTTTGTCTTCTTCTGCACTTTTACTGATTTGCAGACTCAGCTCGATCTCCTTAAGCCAACACATAGCTTTAACAGGATCACGCTCACCAGAAAACTTAGGAGGTTTACAAGCTAGAAACATCTTGATATCTCCTCCTTTTTGTACTGAGGACGCAGTAATAGGTACAGATGTACCAGTTACCGGTGTACTAGCTCCGGCTTCCTCTTGATCAAAATTTCTTACCACATTTGGACTAGTTTGGTTTGTACGCCTTAACAAATTTACCAAACTTTCCTGAAATTTTCCCAGCTCTGCTGCCAACATATCTTGAGTAATATATTCGGGGTCAGAAACATTATGTCCACCCCTTGCTCTTCCTCGACCACGGCCAGACATTGAACTTTCTTGGGCCGACAATTCCTGTTCCCCACGAGTTTCTTGTCTAGTACCTCTACCTCTTCCTCGTCCTCTGCTACGACTTCATGTTTCTATTACATTTTTTAGATCCTCTCCTTGTGTAACATTTCTTCTTCCTCGACCTCTTCCATAACCAGTAGAGATCCTTTTCGATTGATTAGGATTATCTGTCATTTCTCAGTATGTAACCTTTTCTATCACATTTAAACACACATGATTATTCTCATAATCACAACAAAATACCACATTTATCCTCATGTCTACTCATAATTCAGATTATATCAGTCATATATAATCTATCTTTCCCATAATAGATTCAGCTATAACATATTCCCATGTGCATAGACCTAGTGAAACCTATTATCATAATTTTTCACACCTCTAGTTTAAGTCTAAGTATTTCGCAAATACCCAGATCCCTTAAACTAAGGCTCTGATACCAACTGTAACAACCCTCATATTCCATATACATATAATTCACTTCATCATACTCATAATACTAAAAACAGTATTATTACAAAACATGGACTAACAAAATGTATCTTTAATACATATATGAACAAATAATATCATCGTTTAAACTTTTCCTTTGCCCTTATCTTGCAAAGTACGCTGACCTGCAAAACAGGTTAGTCCAACAACTGAGCGTTAGATCAAAAGGTCTAGTGAGTGTATAAATCTCATACCAACAATATACATTCCAAACAATCAGTTCAGAATCAAACCTGTTCTGAAACATAATTATATTTATGTTTCTCATTCGCGGTTACACCGCCTTTTCATCTCTCTCTCGCGGTTACACCGCTTTTTCATCTCTCTCTCTCGCGGTTACACTGCCATTTCATCTCTCTCTCTCTCTCTCGCGGTTACACCGCCATTACATCTCTCTCGCGGTTACACCGCCATTACATCTCTCTCTCGCGGTTACACCGCCATTTTGTCTCTCTCGCGGTTACACCGGCATTACATCTCTCTCTCGCGGTTACACCGTCATTTCGTCTCTCTCGCGGTTACACCGCCATTACATCTCTCTCTCGCGGTTACACCGCCATTTCATCTCTCTCGCGGTTACACCGCCATTACATCTTTCTTCTCAAAATATTTCAGAATTTCTCTAACTGTTTATCTGGACTTGAAGTCCGGTCAATCTTGTTCGAATTACAAGTCCGGTCAACCTTAACACTTGAAATTTTATCATCTTTGTCCAGATTACAAATCCGGACAATACTTCACGTACAATGTTAACCGGTTTAAAATAAACCGGACAATACATGGTTCAACCTTTGACCGGTTTAAAACAATCCGGTCAATACCACTCAAATCTTTTGAACGGTTTACATGATATCCGGTCACCTCTTGGTCTGTTTAAATGATATCCGATCACCTCTTGGCCGGTTTAGATGATATTCGGTCACCTCTTGGCCGGTTTAGATGATGTCCGGTCACCTCTTGGCCGGTTTAGTAAAAACTCCGGACAAGGCATGAGCGGTTTATTTATCCGGATTTCAATCCGGACAACACTTGAGCGGTTTAAGCAAGAACTCTCATAAAATGCAACAAAAATTCATAATATCTAGTTCCAAATGCTTATCAAACTGTATGTAAGCAATTCATATCCAAAGCTCTTAATACACTCACCTTTAAAAATCGAGAATCAAAGCCTTTGAAATCCTCTTTCTGTGCAATCCTCTTGATTCTTCAGAGAAAATTTCTAAAAGTAATATGTGTGTGTATCCCCTTTTCTTCACAAAATCTATTTATATATATACAAAAAAAGGAGGAGAGGTGATGGGCCGCTCATCTAGCCGACCTCCCCCCTTTTTATTTAAAACAAATAAATTTTTAATTTAACACCAAAAGTATTACATACATACATAACCGTATACATATATATAAATATATGTATAAACTTGAAATATAACCAGAATGTTACAATATATATATATATATATATATAAAATAATAATAATAATAATAATAATAAATTATTAATAAACGTAAACGTAGTTTATTAATGGAAATTTTAAAAACTAAAATACATATTAAAGGGTCCAATCGTCTCTGCTAGGCATAAACTGACTAAAGCTTCCTGCTACGTTCTGAGATCCTTCGGACTCGTCTTGAGCTCCTCCAAATTGTTGATGTTGAGATACTCGATATTGAGATGCTACGAATTCTTATCCTTGTCCAAACATATGAACCTAGGGTTCCGCTCTCTCTCTCGCTATTCGAATTTTCTCATTTTTTATGAACTCATAACACACAGTGTTAGGACTGAAATTTAGTGTAAAATTGTATTCGTCTTGAAAATTAATTTTGTCTATAATTGTATAAAAGTCATTGTGTTTGACTTTTCTTTAGACAATTTGACTTTGACTATTTGTGTCATGTTTGACCCTATATAAAGGGTGTTTCTTTGTAATTTTAGAAGGAAGCTTATTGTAAATTCAGATACGTATAGTGAAGTTGACTACTTTGACAAATCCTCTCTATCTCCTTCTAAGTGTTCTTATATGAAAATCATAGATTGCCATGGATTCTTACAAGATTATTGAAGATTGATCTTAAAGGGACTATCAAGTGGTATCAGAGAATATTTGTAGTGAAGTTGATAGAAGAAATTATTAAGAGTTGCACAATTTTCTGGAATTTCATCATATTTTTCTTGAATGTTCATATTGTTCTTGAAAGTTCATCTTTGTTCTACATAAATTTCTCTCAAATCTTTCATTTTTGGATGTTTAATTGTTAAAACTGTGATCATTGTGTATGTTTTTAAATCGTGAATCAGTGTTATTCATACAATTTCATGATTTGATCATTGACAATAAAGATTTGAAGAGATTTGTTAGTTTTATGAATTCTTGAAGTTCTTCGTGTTCTTATGAAAATTCATCAAAAAGATAGACTTTGATCCATTTTTGTATGAGTTTTTGTAATTTTTGTGTTTGATTGTTGGTTTGATCTAGGTTGAATGGTTTTTTGATTGGATCTTGTTATCTTAAATCGGTTGGTTCTTCTCATACCCTTTGAGCGAGTTAGTGTCTACATCTCTCACCTATTGAGCGTTTAAGGCACTTTTTTGAATGATTTAGTACATGTGTTGTGCGATTTAGGCACTTCTTTGAAAGATTTAGACTTAGCTTTGAACTGTTTAATTTTAGGCTTGAGCGAGTTAAGCATTGTTGTGAGCGATTTAGAACAGGTTGTGAGCGAGTTAGACTGAAGCTGTGAGCGATCTAGTTCATGTGGTGAGCGATTTATCTCATGTTGTGAGCGATTTATCTCATGTTGTGAGCGAGTTAGACTTAAGTTGTGAGCGATTTATCTCATAGTGTGAGCAATTTATAACCTGTTGTGAGCGGTTTAATCTTAGCATTGAGGGACTTAGGCTTAGCATTGAGTGGTTTATACACACAGTCTTGAGCGATTTATTTACTGTTTTGAGCGATTTAGGCATAACTTTGAGTGTTTTAAGGCACAAGTCTGTCACTAAATCGAACAACAAAGTAGGCTGATTTCATCTTAATTACATATAGGCTTGTCCAATCTTGACTTAAATTGCCTGGATCATCATCTGATTTAGGTAAATCATTCATAGACTCAGCCAGTTTAGGACTTAGTCTATCACATCAGGCGTACTAAGTTTACATAGCTCACCAGCCCATCTGAATTAAGCTTTCATCAAACACTGTCTTATCCGGACTTGGCTTAATTGTTCACAAGGCATATCCGGATACTTTCATCGGTCAACGACTTGGTTTCTCACAGATTATCTTGTAATCTTGCTTACTATACTGTTTGGAGTTCAAGCTTATTGCTTGTAAGTCTGTCTGGTTTTAGCCTTAATTGCTTGATTACCTTGTCTAGATTTAGCATTTGTCACAAATCAGCTTGTTCAAAGATCACCTTGTTGAACATTTTTTTCCAGATTGAATTTCCAGGAATTGTGTGAAGTGTGAATATTTTTTTAATTGAGTGGGATTGTGTAATAATTTTGGATTGTATTTCTTTGATCAATTTCTTGAACTGCATAGATTCAGTATATTGATCAATCTTGATTTTCTTAATGGTAGCTTTTCTTGAGAAGGAGAATAAAGAGTAGAGACTTCAAATTTCCAAGCTGGAGAAGAGCATAGTGGACTATAAAGACAAATACATAAACATGTTTTCTGAGAATCATGCTAATGTGGAATTTATTGCAAATTTACAAAAAGAGCATAAAGAAGCATTGGAAAGAGTTGAGAATGATTCCAAGTATCTAATTAATAAACTTGAAAAATCTTCGGATGATGTAAGAAAAGATTGTGATAATGAATTGAAAACATGGAGTAAATCTAATAAAGATTTGTTTAACAAACTCCAAAAAGTCCAGAATGAATTTAGAGCTGAAAGAAATTCTTCATGTAGAAAATATACTGAGACTGATGACTTAACTGATAAATTTCATAACTCTGAAAGTGATCTGATTGAGCTAAGAAAGCTTCTGAAGTTAGAAAAAGAAAAGGTTTTGGAAGCTGAAAACAGTTTCAATGTTGAAAGAACAGTTTTTGAAAAAAAGAAAAAAAGATTTATTGAATTAGAGAAACGATTTGATACTGAATGCTTATCTTATGAGAATAAGATTAATTCTCTTGAGCTGAACGCTAATTTTTTTTTGAATCAAATCTCAGATTTTGAACAACTTATCATCTTGGAATGAGCCAAGGTTGATAAAGAAAAGAAAGAGGCTGAACAAAAGCAGAAAGCACTAGATTAAGAGAAAAGATTGTTTGTTCTTGAAAAGAAAAACACTGTCAAGAAACATGCAGCAATTGCCAAAGAACTTACAGAAAAGAAGAAGTGGCTTGATATTGCTTCTGAGAATGATAAGGGAAGTTTAGATGAAGAAAGAAAGAAGTTTGAGAAAGAAAGAAAAGTGTTTGATAAGTTGAAGAAAGAATTAGAATGTAAGTTTTTGGATACTACAAAAAAATTGTCTGATCTAAAGACAGACCTTGAAACTGAGCTGAAGATGAGAACAGAACTTAAACATAAGTTTGATTTAGTTACTGTTGAAAGAGACTAGCTTTTATAGAAAGTCAAAGACTTTTCTTGTGCTCAAAGCTCACTGGTTCTCCTTCTCAGTGTAAAACTAGCTTCTATGACTGTTCCAAATCGAACAGTTATTCAAGCAGCCCTAAATCRACTGTTTCTAAGAACTATTCTCGTTCTTCTAATCAGTATTATCAAGGGTATGTTATTAGATCACCCAATTATTCTTCTAAGGTTAAAAGCATTTGGGTTAGTAAATCTAAATCTGTTTCATCATGTACTCCTATTGTTACTAATCATCTTCCTTGTTTTGTAAAATCTACTACTGATTTGATTCATCTTAGCAAGAGAAGAATCATGTGCTCCACATGCAAATCAACAGATTTTGTGAACAAGAAGACATACAACAGATGGAGTACAGACAACAGGGATCAGAAGGACTGGAAAGGTAAGAACAAGTATGATTATAATAGTTGGTATGGATCATATTTTGTATATAATCATCCTGTTCAAAGTGCTAAAAAGAAGATATCTAATAGAAATAGACGGTTTGGAAGTTACAACATACCTCAGCCCGATACTAACAAAAGAGGACCCAAATTCATTTGGGTACCAAAATCTATTTGATCTGATTTTACAGGTGTGTCAATTTTGTGCTGATCAGAATATCATACCATTGATGCACTAATTCAGAGGAAGTTATAAATTGTCCAAAGAAGGCTTCTACACAACACAGTTCAGGACCCGTGCTTTAAGGTTGTGGTTTCTAAACACCCAGTTTAGAACCCGTGCTAAAATGTTTCTTTTATTTTTTTTAATTTTAGAGCTAAACTAAAACATTACTATAATCTACTTTCTAGGGGGAGTCTCTAGATGTTATAAAAGTTTTCGGGAAGTGAACAATTTTTTTTGGAAACGAGTACATTTTCTGAACAGGTATTTCCTGAGATTTTACTTGCGTAATTTCTCATCGTACATAATTCCAATACCTGTTTCAGCTATTCTTCAAATTGTTATTATCACGTCTCTTAAAATGAAAATCATTTTCGGTGATAATATGCTCGTTTGTATTCAAAGATTGTTTTCTGATATTTTTTTTTTGATTGATTCACATTTATTAATTCTTTGAATATCAGAATCTGTAAAACTTGTACTTACAGATCTTTATTCATTTCTCTTGCAAACCGAATAATCTGATCGTTGTCGCATCATTCCTTTATTGATTGTGCTTAAAAGCCAAATATCTTGATCAATTTTTACCGGATCATTGTGCTTTATTTGCAATAACATTTTAATCAATCATTGTGATCAACTGAGCATACTGTAATGTTAGAAGGGACTGAGTGCTTTACAGAAATACCTCTATGGAATGTCAGAACCGACAAACCTACCCAAGAAGACAACCATATCTGAGTGAGCATTAAATACAAAAGGGTTTGTGTGCTGAGACTAAAATGAAAAAGAGAGGGGTAGCTGTTGTGAGCTAAAGAATTGACGAGAGTTGTGTCAGGAATAAAAGAACATAAGAATCCTGTTCCAAACTTCTAAAATCCGGGCATACCACACAATCTATTAGTTCTCAATTCTTTCGATACTAATATTGAAAAAGGCAAAGCCCAGGCCAATTCTTGTCACAACC
>NC_037544.1:16584074-16616760 GCF_001531365.2 Cynara cardunculus var. scolymus | reverse complement strand
ATTGAGTCTGATAAATTTGTGTAGTCCACACGGTTTTTCTTTTTGAGCCTAAATAGAAGCATAAGTTGCTTTATCTTTCTACACTACACAAATTTTGTATTTTATATCTTATTTTGCCAAAACATTCATAGATATGCTATTTTTAAGCTATTGATGATTGAATGGAAGACCTGGTGAAATGAGCCTCAAAAAGTCTCATATATACAGTACATCTGTAGTACTGAGTATATCTGTTATACTCACAGGCCAATATGTTTATAAGATTGAAAACAATTTCATACGTTGAAATTGGTTGATATTTTTCCATTCCCTTAATCTGAAACGATTATACAAGTGGATTTGAAATGATCTTCTTACATTTTTATGAATTGACGGTTCTTGCTGAAGTTTCATTCATTCTGAAGTATGATGTAATGATTCTCATTTCATCATAAGGGGGAGTATGTAATAATGAATGAAATGATCAATTCTGAACATTATAAGGGGAACTTGTTGTAAAGATCAAGGGGGAGTAACTTCAATCATGACAAAAGACTAAAAAGGAGTGCGCGGAGATTATCACAGAAATTTTTTCGATGCTAAAATGTCTGAGAGTTTTTGAAAGTGAAGATCAATTTTACAACAGTTTGTTGATAAAGATTGTCTTTGAAGAGAAATTGTGTTAAAGATCAATTCTGAAGATTGTTACTGTTTTTGTTCTATATTGTCAAAAGAGAAGATCATCGCGGTTCTACATTCGAGGGGGAGAATGTTAGAAAATCTTTCTCAACAAATGATTGTCTGAAGATTTCAAGTTGGAGATTGTTTTGAAGAAGACATAAAGTGCTTAAAGCAGCAAAGTTCAAACGAGACTCAAAACGCGCAAATTGTTTCAAGTCTGAATACAAAGAGGGAGAATGTTAGGACTGAAACTTAGTGTAAAATTGTATTCGTCTTGAAAGTTAATTTTGTCTATAATTGTATAAAAGTCATCGTGTTTGACTTTTCTTTAGAC
This sequence comes from Cynara cardunculus var. scolymus, assembly GCF_001531365.2. Taxonomy (NCBI): domain Eukaryota; kingdom Viridiplantae; phylum Streptophyta; class Magnoliopsida; order Asterales; family Asteraceae; genus Cynara; species Cynara cardunculus. Next base: position 16,615,766 of record NC_037544.1, on the reverse strand, counting down.
AGTTTGACTTTGACTATTTGTGTCATGTATGACCCTATATAAAGGTTGTTTCCTTGTAATTTTAGTAAATTCAGATACGTATGGTGAAGTTAACTACTTTGACAAATCCTCTCTATCTCCTTCTAAGTGTTCTTATATGAAAATCATAGATTGCCATGGATTCTTACAAGATTATTGAAGATTGATCTTAAAGAGACTATCACATAGGATCAGTGATAGAGTTTAGATCAGTGAACATAAGTTTGTCATCCGCCAACCTTGACTTTAATGCAAATTTCTGAGCTTGAAGCTCATTCCTTCGCATCATAACTTCAGTGTTTTCGGCTATTTGTTTGCTCATTTGTTTACTAGCCTTGACTAAGGTCTCTAGCTTATTATCAGATTGGAGCCTTGATTTTGTCTTTTTCACACCAATTGGTCTTTGAATACCTTCTGCATCATGAATAGTCAACGACGGTAAATGGGGATCTATCCCAGACGATGAACTAGGACCGGAAGAAGGTGATTGATAAAGACTTTGTCGTTGATACTAAGTTGATGTAGTGACATTTGATAAACTCTCGGAGTCTTTCAAGATGTCCCAGACATGATCAAACTTAAAACCCTTCTTATAGGATTCGTCAAGTTTTAACATCTCTTTCGCTTCGCTCATCTATGAAAAATACACATTATATTTAAATTAATAAAACAATGATCAACTAAAACAATAAATACTTACGATATCTTGTTCAGAAGCACCACTTGGATTCCTCATTTCAACTTGATTGATACACCCTCGCAATTTTTTGCAAGCTTTTAGAATGCAAGACATTCCCGTTTCCAATGATCTTCTTTTTAGAATGCAAGACATTCCCGTTTCCAATGATCTTCTTGGTCGAGGATTGGTTGCGAACGGTTTGGTTTGGTGATAAAAAGTTTCTACTCTTGACCAAAACTTATCTCTTGATTAGTTTTCTACCTATTATTGGATTTTGAGTTATATCAAGATAACAAAGACATAGTTGTATGTCTTCGTTATCTTTGTAGGATGAAGTTCGGATTGTTGAAGACATTTTAATGAAAAGGCTGGTAATATCTCAATGAAAATGTGTGTGATTTAGCTTACCGACTCACCCCCTATTTATACACAAAATTTTCAGTTCACTCCAAATGAAGACAGATTAGACAACACACTGGTAAGATTCTTCTGAAAAGTCTGGTAAGATTCTTCTAATTATTTTAACATTTCTTCATTAAATAAATTAATTACTAATTATTTATTATTATAATATGTATTAAAAATTATAAATATTGTTATTAAAAATAGTAAATAAAATATGTTATTTTAATATGGGGTCTACAAATTTGGTGTTTTTTTAGAGTGTGATTGGAGTTGAGTTTTTTTTGGTGTTTATGGGCCCACCAGATTTGGTGTTTTTAGTGTTTTTTTTTTTTGTGTGAAGGTTGGAGTTGCTCTAACAGCAAGGGTGATGGTGGAACAGTGACGATGATGGTCTTCTGCTCGTACAGAGTCAGATTGATGGAGATGGTGGGCAGGATTGTGTACGTCAAAGGGAAAAAGGGGGGGGGGATAACAAAAAGGAACATAAAAGAAGAAAAATAAAAACTCACTTCTTTTTCCTTTGTTTTCTCTCTTTTTTTATTTTTTTATATATTTTTATAAGTAAAATAACAAAAAAAATGCAATATATACATATATATATATATATATTAATTAAAATATAGAATATTATTATACTATTTACACCTAATATTTATTTATATTACCAAAAAGAGCTTACGAAGGGTATTCTTGGCTTATAGTTCATCCAGATAAGTTTTTATTCTCTGGCCATTGACTTTAAACATACTGTTATCTTTAGGGTTTACTAAATCAACTGCTCTGTATGGGTAAAATTTGTGGATTAGAAACGGTCCTGTCCACTTAGTTTTCAACTTGTCTGGAAATAGTTTCAATCTAGAATTGAACAATAGAGCTTGATGGCCTGCCTTTAGTTCTCGATGTTGAATTCTTTTGTCATGCCACTGCTTAGTCTTTTCTTTGTAAAGTTTGGCATTTTCATAGGACATATTCCTATGCTCTTCCATTTCGCATAACTTCAACTTTCTTTTATTTCCTACATCATCTAGGTACACGTTTAATTCATTGATTGCCCAATAGCCCTTATGTTCAAGTTCTACCGGAAAATGACATGCTTTTCCAAAAACGAGCTTGTATGGAGACAGACCAATTGGAGTTTTAAATGCATTTCTGTATGCCCATAAAGCATCATCCAATTTAAAAGCCCAGTCTTTTCTGCTCGGTTTAACAACCTTTTCCAAAATTTATTTTATTTCACGGTTTGAAAGTTCTGCCAATCCATTAGTGTGTGGGTGATATGCGGTGGCAATTTGTGGTTAATGTTATATTTTTCAAGAACTCCATGTAACAAACGATTCACAAAGTGAGTACTTTCATCACTGATTGGTGCTCTTGGGGTACCAAACCTTGAGAATATTTGTTTTTGGAGGAACTTAACCACGATTTTGCATCATTTGAAACACATGCCATTGCTTCCACCCATTTTGACACATAGTCAACGACAACTAAAATGTATTGACAATTATTAGAGGAAGGAAATGGTCCCATGAAATCAATTCCCCAAACATCAAATAATTCAACCTCCAAAATTCCATTCAAAGGCATTTCATTCCTTTGGGAAATTGAGCCACTTCTTTGGCATTCGTCACATCTTTTGGAAAATTTTTGAGCATCCTGAAAAAGTGTTGGCCAAAAGAAGCCAGATTGTAATACCTTAGCTGCTGTCTTTACCCTCCAAAATGGCCACCATATGGTGCTTTGTGACAATCTTCCAGAATATTTGTTATTTCTGTTTCCGAAATGCATCTTCTCAAAACTTGATCTGAACCAATTTTAAATAAAAAAGGATCATCGTACAGGTAAAATTTTGCATCATGCAAAAATTTCTTGAGCTTAGGCCAAGTGTACTCAGAAGGTTTGATGCCACAAGCCAAATAATTGGCTATATCAGCAAACCATGGTGATTCCAATTACTTTAGCATCAAGAGTTTTTCATCAAGGAAAGTCTCTATGATGTCTTTCTAATCAGTAGTATGTCTCTCTAATCTAGACAGGTGATCTGTTACTTGATTTTTCACTCCCTTTCTATCTTTTATTTCAAGATCAAACTCCTGCAACAACAAAATCCATCTTATCAGTCTAGGTTTTGCATATTTTTTTGAGATCAAGTATTTGATGGCAACATGATCAATATGCACAATAATTTTTGTTCCCATCAAATATGATCTAATTCTTTCAAAGGCACAACCAATAATTCTTTTTCTATTGTTGTGTAGTTCACTCGTGCTTCATTCAATGTTTTACTTGCATAATAGATGGAATGAAAATTTTTCTCTTTTCTTTGTCCAAAACGGCTCCCACAACCCAATCACTTGCATCACACATATTCTCAAAGGGTCTACTCCAATCCAGAGTAGCAATCACAGGTGCAGTAACCAGAGCCTTTTTTAAAGTGTGAAATGCATTTCTACATTCCTCGCTAAAATCAAACTTTTGGTCATGTTGAAGTAATGAACACAAAGGTTTTGAAATTCTAGAAAAATCTTTGATAAATCTTCTGTAAAAACCAGTGTGTACAAGAAAACTTCATATACCCTTGACAGTGATTGGTTCAAGCAAATTTTCAATTACTTCAAGTTTGCCTTATCAACCTCAACTCCCCGTTTTGAAATCAAATGATCAAGAACAATACCTTCTATGACCATAAAATAACATTTTTTCCAATTTAAAATCAAATCAGTTGTTTCACACCTTTCAAGACTTTTTTCAAGATTTTTCAGATATTGATCATATGATGTACCATATACAGAAAAATCATCCATAAAATTTCCATGGAAGTTTAAGCATGTCAGAGAATATGGACATCATACATATTTGAAAAGTGGCGAGATCATTACACAAACCAAATGGCATTTGTCTAAAAGCAAAGGTATCATAAGGACATGTAAAAGTGGTCTTTTCCTGGTCTTCCGAGCCTATTGCGATTTGATTGTAACCTGAGTATCCATCTAAAAACAATAGTACTCCTTTCCAGCCAGTCTATCTAACATCTGATCTATGAAAGACAAAGACAAATGGTCCTTGTGGGTAGCCTTATTCAGTCTACGGTAGTCCATACAAATTCTCCAACCAGACACGACTCTTGTAGGAATGAGCTTATCTTTCTCATTTGAGATTACAGTGACACCTCTCTTTTTAGAGACACACTGTACGAGGCTTACCCATGAGCTTTTTTCAATTGGATAGATTATACCAGCATCCAACCATTTTAAAATCTCTTTCTTCACAACCTCTTTCATGATTGGGTTTAATCTTCTTTGGGGTTCAATAGAAGTGAAACTCTTGTCTTCTAAGATGATTTTGTGTTGACAAATTGAAGGACTAATACCCTTTAGATTAGAGATGGTCCATCCAATAGCCTTGGTGTGTAGTTTCAATAAGTCTACCAACGCTCTTCCTAATGTGTTTCTAGGGTGGATGAGATAATGACAGGTAATTTCTCTTCTTTTCCTAGAAATGTATACTTCTGGTGTGAGGGAAGTAATTTCTACTCTAGGTCTGGTGGTGACTTAACAGATGTGGCATGGGTTTTTCCACTCTCACTTTACAATAGTTCAAAAGTAGAGATGTCCTGCAACAGGGTGATCTTACTTTCCTCTCTATGTTTTATCTCCTCAACAACTTCAGTCTTGCTTAAGTCTAACATAGATTTAACTCCTTCTTTATGGCATAAGGACTCAATGACACGCAAGTTACAACATTCATCTTTTTCATCAGGGTATTTCATGGGTTTGAAAACATTAAAAGTGACATCCTGATCATTCACTCTCATAGTCAGTTCTCCTTTCTGAACATCAATCAAATTTCTACCAGTTGCTAAGAATGGTCTTCATAGGATGATTGGAATTTCTTTATCAGCCTCAAAATCAAGAATGATGAAGTCAACGGGAAAAATGACTTTATCCACTTGGACTAATACATCCTCAATTTTTCCCGTTGGGTAAGCTATGGATTTGTTTGCTAATTGAAGGGTAACTGTGGTTGGTCTAGCCTCACCTATGCCTAAGGTATTGAATACAAACAAGGGCATGAGGTTAATGCTAGCACCTAAATCACACAAAGCCTTTCCAATTTATTTCCCCCTATTGAACAGGGAATTGTGAAACTCCCAGGATCTTTGAGTTTAGGGGGAATTTTATTTTAAAGGAGGGTGCTACAACCTTCTGTTAGGACCACAGTCTCAAATTTGTTTAGTTTCTTCTTCTTGCTTAAAATGTCCTTGAGGGATTTTGCATGGCATTTGTTCAATAGCTTCAACTAACGAGATGTTGATATGTAGCTATTTGAACACATCAATGAACTTTTTGAATTGCAACTTCTCTTTTTGATTCCTCAACCTTTGTGGAAAAGGTATACAAGGAGGAATATGGGCTATGACCGGTTTTTTAGAGGACTGACTAAGAGGTGACTGGATGATGATTGGTTCTTCATGAGGGACTAGTGACTCAACTTTCTTGTCATTTTCAAAAGAAGATGTTCTGATATCATTCTTAAATGACACCTTCTTTTTGTCTTCATTCGGAAATAACAAGGGGAAGTCTGCTGTTTTATGAAGTGGTCCTATTTCTATTGATTGTCCTTTATCTTTCAAGGTGGTTGTGACAATATATGAACTAGATGTTGTGACATCCATCTCAATTGGGTCCTTGGGTTCACTAGATTTTTTATAGGTTCACTCTCTATTAGGTTCTTTCAACTTCTTAAAGTCACTACCTTCACATGCTCTTTCATCATTGGTGTTAGAATCTCTATATCACTAAGAAGGGTACCGGTAGGTCTATTTCTTACCTCAAGTGTAACTTGACTAATCTGTGTTTCTAGAGATTTTATTGTCGTGTTTTGATGGTTCATGGATGTGTTGGTTTGGTTAATGAATCCTTTCAGAGTTGCTTCCAAAGAAGTAGAAGATTCGGCTTGTTGGTTAGACTTGTTTTCGAAAGATGATTGATTTGCTTGTCGATGAAAAGTGTGTTGGTGATGGTTTGGAGCTTGACCTTGATGGTGGTGTTGAAGTTGATGTGGTTGAGATTGTGAAGTCCCTTGGGGTTTGTTCATTGGTGGGTTTAAAGCAGGATTGTGACATGAAAAATTTGGGTGGATTGGATTGTATGTTTGGGAAAATGGTCCTAATCTGTTTTGACTCCCTACATAATTAACTGATTCGGAGTTAGATGGACAATGTTCAAAGGGATGTCCTCCACCATAATACACACATTGTATCAACTCAACAGTTGGAGCGTGTGCATTAGCTATAGATTGTGTTGCTTGACCATTTGTTAAATTTTTTATCAAGTTGGTCAGTGCGGTCATCTGTGCCGTCAATGTTGTAAAAGCATCTTTGTCATGAACTCCTGTTGTTTAGCGTGGTACCAGTGCACGTGGATCAGCCTAATGTCCATTATTATTAGAAATCTTTTCAAGGATATCATATCCACCATTATAGGTACTAGTTGTGGAAGCTCCTCCTGATGTAGCATTGAGCATTTCTTTTGCAATGAGATTCAACCCATTGTAAAATTTCTCGAGCTGTATACAGTATGGAATGTCATGGTGAGGGCATTTTCTTAACACTCCTTGTATCTTTCCCAAGCATCGGGAACTGCCTCATCGTCCATTTGTTTAAAAAGATAAACTTCGTTCCTGGATTTAGCGTTCCGAGTGGGAGGAGAATATTTTTCTAAAAACTTTTCTGCCATGCTATTCCAAGAATATACTAATCCTGGTTGTAAGCAATTGAACCAAGACTTTGCCCCATCCCTTAAAGAAAAAAGAAACAATGTGAGTCTTAGAGCATCGTTAGATACTCCTGGGATAAGGAAAGTGTCAGTTATTTCCATGAATGATTTTAAGTGTGAGTGTGGATCTTCAGATGGCAAGCCACTGAACTGGTCGTTGGTTTGCAACATATTAAACATCACTTGTTTTAACTCAAAATAGACGGCTTCCATTTCTGGTCTAATTAGTCCATAATTCCTCCATCTTTTGAGTTTGCTAGTCTAATTATTTTTTCAGCGTCGTTTAGTGGTGGGGGAGGTGACGGAAGTGGATTTTCAGCCATATTGGAAGAGGTTAGAGTACATAATAATGCTCTTTGCACTCTTCGTCTTTGTCTAAAAGTTCGCTCAATATCCGGATCTAATTCAAAAATCTCCCCATGTGGTAGCCTTGGCATACACCACACCTAAAGTCAAGTGACAAGATGGTAGAAAAATCAAATCTTTAGATTTACTAAAAAAAACTTTTGTCTATTCCATGATAGCAGCGCCAAAAACTTGTTACGAGAATTATATAAAAGAAATCTCTCTGACTGTTAGTAAATGGAGATTAGTGCAAGTATACACTTATCAATCCACTATCGTCTTTTACAAGTAATAAAGTGGTAAAAATACCGAATATCGTCCACAGAGAAAATACATAAAAAGTTCATTTAAAAATCTACATAAAGATATGATTTCAGACTGTGAGTTTGACATTACTGTTGTGAACACGTAATAAAAGAGAGCTTAGGGTGTAGGGATTTGTTAAGATATAAAACCAATTTTTTAGTAGACAGTATGCTACAGCATGGTTCTATAGCATGCTTTCTAAACAACTTATGTTTACAACTAATAGCCTCTTTAAGGTACTCTCTCGAGATGTAGAATGACGCACAGTTAAGCCTTCATATCTCTATGCAAGGCTGGAGTCTCGACTTTGGCTCAAACTATTCCTTATATAAGCTAAATGGAGTGAAAACAAGTCTCCCTGATTCTAAGTAGCTCTCTCGAGCCTACTTCCATTTTCAAGTTGACGTGTGCTTGTTGATTTATCTCTAAATCCAACACACTTTAACACTTTTAAACAAGTGATCAACTTGTCCATGGATAATGTTTTTACAATATAAATTTGAATGACGTAGTTGGAAAGATTTATTATTTATTTTTCTACAAACGGAATCGATATTTCTCTTAACATCAACCAACACCCAAGCTATACTTTTAGCCTACCATACTTGAAATAATAAAATTAATTGCATAAATAATAAAGCATAATAAGTAAAACATAAGAAAAGAAAAGAAAATAAAGTAGAAGAAATAATTGCTAAAAAGAATTATAAAGAAGACTTGAATGTAAAGAGAATTTAAAGATACTTCCAAACTATACTTTCATACCCAAGTGAACTTTCAAATTGCATCTAAAATTGCTTGCAAAATTACTTACTTCAAAATGCCAAGCATCCCTCCTTTATATAGTAGGAGAAGAAGGACAATGACCCAAAAATAAAGCTAATATCCAACTATTTACATTGTCCAAAAGGTAAAGCATTGTTCATCCAAAAGATAGTCGAAGAGAAAATCTTCAACATATACCATGAGATCTTTAAAACTGCTGAAGATGGGTTGTCAAAAAGAAGTATTAGACATCAAAAGATCCTCCGTACTATTATCAAAAACGCCCCTGGAATCGTCCTGCAGCACATGTTGTAGCATGCTTCAGCCAAACCACCTATTAACATGGCTTTTTCCCAAAAATCAGCACATACCCAAGAAGTAAACATGTTCATCACATCAATTTAGCTCCAATATAAAGAAAATAGAAAAATAAAATAAAAAAACTCAATTTGTGGAATTTTGGGAAACTAAAATGGATAAATAAAGTAAGAAAAAGTGTAAAAGCATCAAATAAGTTGATGTTTATCAACCACCGTTGACGCAACCTATGATGTTCACTCTGCCTCCAACTGTCGGAATTCTGTCAATTCCCATCCACTCATTTTTCATACCTACAAATGCTTCTTTCCTGATGCCACATTCACCATGTGTTCAACAATTACTGCCCCCAATGTCCTAGTATGGTGAAGATACAGAATCAACCATGTGACCGAAGCCTCAAACAATAGTAGGACTTACGACCCAAGGTTCAGCTATCGTCCCCTTCCAGTGTCAATCCCAATGGTGGCTAATGGCATCAGTCACGAAGACCCTATCATGCAATGCTTAAAGCAGTTAGAAGAACAAAATGAGAAAATGTTGCCGCTACTATCAAAATTATTGGGAGCTGTCGTTCCCGTTGATGTAGAACCTCCGACCGGTTTCAAGCATCGCCCTTCGCTGAATCGTTCGCTTAGTCGATGTGCCTAAAAAATACAATATCCCCGCTTTCACTCCAAAGTATTTAGGAGTGACAGATCCAAATGAGCACGTCACTTAGTATAATCAGCTTATGTGGACAACATCGATCCCCTAACATTTCCAAGAGGTATGTATGTGTAAGAGTTTTAGGGCGACACTCGCTAACGCCAATCTACAATGGTTTATTAATTTAAAACCAAAATCAGTTAATTCATTTGCGGAACTAGTCAACCAGTTCTTTCAACAATTTGACAGTAGTTGCAAGATGGAGAAGCAAAGTAGCAATTTATAATATGTCATCTAGAAAGACATGTAGTCAGTGCGATATTTGAATGAAAATCGAAGCTTATAAGCATGGTCTAGAAAATAGTTCAGAATTATATTTGGACTTAACCAAATATCCTGCCGAGACTTTTGAAGACTTTCGGGCTAAGACGTTGGCTCATATGCGCGTTGAAGATAACGTTGCCTTCCGAACAAAAGCATCTTCACGACAAAATCCCCTTAGCTTCAAGAAGCCATAATTTAATGTCAAGACCGCTTCCAAGCAAGCAGTCATGGCAGATATCGAATGTTTGACATTTTTAAAATTTATGCAACATCCAAAAGTTTCAGCGTATAGATTTAAGGGGGCGATGAAAGATTTGATTGATGCTCTAAAGAATGTCTCATCTATGATCACGTGGCCGAAAAAGAGCGACAAGACCAATGACAAGAGGGACAAGTCGAAATGGTGTGACTTTCATGATCTCTACGACCATTTGACAGATGATTGCTTGGCTTTAAGAAAATAAATTTCATGGTTGGACCCGAAAGGACATCTGTAGGATCTGATCACAAAAGATGTTGATAAGAATAACAACTCTAGTCTGTCGTCTCCTAAGCACACTAAAGTCATAAGTTGCATCACAAGAGGATCAGAAATCGATGGACTTACCTATCTATAGTGAAAAGACACGTCGGTCAAAGACTAGACGACACAACCATTCTCCAATCACACAGATCGAAGATCGTATCAGAATTGGAGGCAATGCCCATAACTTTCGACCATGACGACTTTTGTGACCCTTGGCAAAAACATCATGATGGGTTGATCATTCAACTCACGATCAGAAATTGTTTGAAAAACAAAATATTGATTGATGGTGGAAGCTCAGTTAATGTCATATTCCTAAGCACAATAAAGGCCATGGGAATTAATGAAACCAAAATCATACGTCGTACGACGGTCTTGGTTGGATTTAATGGCAATCCAACCAACATTGTTGGCGAGATTGTTCTTCCGTTTATGCAAAGAGATAAATAGACAGACCAAATTTAATGTTTTCATGCTCATCAGCGTATAACGTGATCCTTGGGTTACCATGGATTCACGATATGAAAGTTGTCCCTTCAATGTTTCATCAACGATCAAGTTCCCAACCCCGTGGGGGGTTCAAGAAATTAAGATTTAGCAAAAGGTAGCACGTGATTGCTATAAAATAACGTTAAAACCCCAAAAGCATAACATCTAGCAATTACAGAGCCATGGCAACTTTGAAACCGTTGACGACTATCAACTGCAAGAAGTTGTCCTCGACTAGAGTAAACCTGATCAGTCAGTATTCGAAGGGGCATCTTTAGATCCTGACATTAAAAAGAGTTAATCAATTTCTTGAAGAATAATGCAGATTGTTTCGTATGGTCGCATGAGGATATGGTTGGCATAGATCCAGACGCCATTTCTTACAAAATCAATATTGATCTAATGTTTAACCCGTAAAGCAGAAGCGTGTAAGTTTGGTCCTGAATGGAACAAGGTGATCAACGACAAGGTCGACAATCTATTAAAACAGAAAAAATCTAAGAAGTGAAATACTCCAATTGGTTAGCGAACGTCGTGGTTATGAGAAAAAATAATGGAAAATGGCGAGTCTGTATCGACTTCACAAACCTTAACAAAGCATGTCCTAAAGATCCATTTCCGTTACCTCATATTTATGCTATGGTCGACACAACAGCTAGTCACGAACTCCTGACCTTTATGGATGCATATACAGGCTACAATCAAATCTTAATACATCCTGAAGACCAAGAAAAAACAGGGTGCATGACAGATAAAGGTATCTATTGCTATAAGGTAATGGAATTTGGTCTTAAATATGCAGGTTCGACGTACCAACGATTAGCTAACCAAATGTTCAAAAAACACTTAGGTGACACAATGGAGATTTATGTTGACGATGTGCTCATGAAATCAAAGATGGCAACGGATCATATTAGCCATATTAAACAGTCGTCTGATATACTTCGACAATATCAAATGAAGTTGGATCCTACCAAATGTTCATTAGGAGTATACGCTGGAAAATTTCTAGGCCATACGGTTAAACAACACGATAATGAAGCTGTTGGGTTCAAGTTTGTGCTTAATAGTTGTATCCAAGTTCTCCCATTGTATTTGCTTTGTAATAGTTAGCCTTTATTATTTTCCTAGTATAAATAGGATTTAGTTTTCTAATTGTAATTAGTTCAGTTCATTTTCAGATTAGTTGCTGTTAATCTTTTGTAGAAATTCTCTCAAGAAATACAATATTCAACATTGGTGAAAATCTCTCTCTACTCATCTTGATTGTGTTCTTGGAAGATTAATTTGATTTGTATGATTTTGGGACGTGCTTTACCGAGTGTGGTTTCTAAACACCCAGTTTAGGACCCGTACTTAAAAATGTTTCCATTTTTTTTAATTTTTGAGTTGAACTAAAACATTGCTTAAATCTACTTTCTAGGGGGAGTCTCTAGAATTTTTAAATAAATGTTTTTCGGACAATGAATTTTTTTTAAGGAAACGAATACATTTTCTGAACAGGTATGTCCTGAGATTTTACTTGCGTAATTTCTCATCGTACATAACTTCAATACATGTTTCAGCTATTCTTCAAATTGTTATTATCCCGTCTCTTAAATAATATTATTTTCGATGATAATACACTCGTTAATATTCAAAGTTTGTTTTCTGATTTTTTTTTTTACTTTGATTGATATACTTTCTATAATTCTTTGAATATTCAGATTCTGTAAACTCGTACTTACAGATCTTCATTCATTTTTCTCGCATACTGAATAATCTGATTTTGAACATCACTCCTTCATTGATTGTGTTTAAAGACAAATTTCTTGATCAATTTATAATCTGATCATTGTGCTTTATAGCAATAATAATTTTGATCAATCATTGTTATCAACTGAGCTTACAGTATTTTAGGAGGGACTGAGTGCTTAACAGAAATATCTCTATAGAATGTCAGAACCGACAGACCTACCCAAGAGGACAACCATATCTGAGTGAGCATTAAATTCAAAATGGGTATGTGTGCTGAGACTAAAATGAAAAAAAGAGGGGTAGTTGTTGTGAGCCAAAAGAATTGACGAGAGTTGTGTCAGGATTAAAAGAACATAAAAATCCTGTTCCAAACTTCTAAATTCCGGGCATACCACATAATCTATTAGTTCTCAAATCTTTCGAGACTAATATTGAAAAAGGCAAAGCTCAGGCCAATTCTTGTCACAACCCCACCAACTACTCATTTATCTCTTAACAGATAAGTGTTTCAATAACACTTGGGGCACGCAGCTCACAATCTATTAATTTCTCAATCGGAGAAAGTTGATATTGAAATAAAAGGATATATGTCCCCCCTTCAAGTCTTTTTGATCACTAATTTATTCTGATAAATTTGTGTAGTCCACACGGTTTATCATTTTGAGACTAAACAGAAGCATTTGTTGCTTTATCTTTCAACACTACACATATTTTGTATTTTATATGTTATTTTGCCAAAACATTCATATATATGCTATTATTAAGCTATCGATGATTGAATGAAAGACATGGTAAGATGAGCATCATAAAGTCTCATATATAAAGTACATCTGTTGTACTGAGTATATTCTTTATACTCACAGGTAAATCTTTTTATAAGATTGAAAACAATTTCATACGTTGAAATTGGTTGTTATCTTCCCATTCCCTTAATCTGAAAAGATTAAACAAGTGGATTTGAAAAGACCTGCTTAAATTTTTTATGAATTGATGGCTTTCACTTAAAGATTTTATTCATTCAGATGTATGATGTAATGATTCTCATTTCATCATAAGGGGGAGTATGAAATAATGAATGAAATGTCCAATTCCGAACGATATAAGGGGAGCATGTTATATAAGATCAAGGGGGAGTAACAACAAAGATCAATGTTGGCAAAAGACTCAAAAGGAGTGCGACTGGAGATTATTACAAAAGATTATTCCTGTGCTACAATGTCTGAGAGTTGTTGAATGTGAAGATCAATTTTACAACAATTTGCTGATAAAGATTACCTTTGAAGAGAAAATGTGTTAAAGATCAATTCTGAAGATTGTTACTGTTTTTGTTCTACATTGTCAAAAGAGAAGATCATCGTTGTTCTACATTCAAGGGGGAGAATGTTAGAAGATCTTTCTCAACAAACGATTGCCTGAAGATTTCAAGCTGAAGATTGTTTTTGAAGAAGTCATATAGTGCTTAAGAGACAAAGTTCAAACGAGATTCAACGTGCTCAAATTCTTTCAAGCCTGAATACAAAGGGGGAGAATGTTAGGACTGAAAATCAGTATTAAATTGTATTCGTCTTGAAAGATAAATATTGTCTATAATTAAAATAGACATCGTGTTTGACTTTGTAATAGTTAGTTTGACTTTGACTAAGCTTACATAGTTTGACCCTATATAAAGGGTAAGTCTTTGTAATTTTAGTAGAGAAACTTTCATTGTAATATCTGATACGTAATAAGAGGTTTGACCAAATTTGAAGATTTGACTTTTCCTCTCATCTCTCTCATTGTGTTCTTAAAGCTAGATCTTGAATCTGCCATGGATTATTGATAGAAGATTGTAAAATTGATTTTAGTGGAACAACAGAAGCAAACCCTGATCAAATCAAGGCAATTATTACCATCCAATCGCCAATAAATTCAAAGAAGTCCAAATACTTATAGGTCGAGTCACGGCTCTCAACAGGTTCATCTCTCGGTCCTCAGATAAATGTAATTTATTTTATAATGTCTTGAGAAAAAAAGGATTTGACTGGATGGATGATCATGAAAATGCATTGCAAGAGTTGAAAAAATATATGACGTCACCTTTTCTATTGCCGAAGAATAAAGACAGAGAAACCTTACAACTTTATTTACCCGTAAGTCTCAATTCTGTTAGTGTCGTCCTAATACATGAGGACGACAAACAACAATTTCCTATATACTACGTTAGTAAGTCTTTACTCGACACAAAAAAGGTACTCCTCGATGGAGAAACTCCTATTGTCGCTAGTTACGGTTGCGAAGAAGTTGTATCATTATTTTGAATCTCATGCTATTACTGTCGTTACTAACTATCCTCTTAAAGTTGTCTTGTAAAAACCTATGTTGACAAGGCGATTAGCAAAATGAAGTATTTACCTCAGTAGTTATGATGTAAACTTCAAACCAAGGACAGGACTAACATAATACTCCGAGAAGTGAAATACCCACCCCTACTAGTTAGCAAACGTCGTGGTTATGAGAAAAAAGAATAGAAAATGCGAGTTTGTTCGACTTCACAAACCTTAACAAAGCATGTCCTAAAGATCCATTTCCGTTACCTCATATTTATGCTGTGGTCGATGCAACGGTTGGTCACGAACTCCTGACCTTTATGGATGCGTATTCAGGCTACAATCAAATCTTAATGCATCCTGAAGACCAAGAAAAAACGACATTAATGACATACAAAGGTATATATTGCTATAAGGTAATGCCATTCGGTCTTCAAAATGCAGGTTCGGCATACCAACGATTAGTTAACCAAATGTTCAAAAAGCATAGGGTGACGCAATGGAGGTTTATATTGACGACGTGCTCGTAAAATATAATAAAATAAATGTTAAATAGGTTTAAATTTCTTTTACCGTGCAATTAAAATTGTGAATATTTTTAACTTACGGTTTGATCAATTAGAAAGATAAGTAGTATTTCTTCCCTAACATCTTCCCAAACGAAATCCATACGAACTTTTGTCAAGCTCCATCGTGCATGCACTTCGTTTAACATTGAAAACTCATCAACAATATATAGGGTGTTCATTTCTACAAGTTTGTTACACTAATCAGAACCTATTTGAAATATATAATAATATGCATATGTTAAAAATAACAGGAAAATATTAATGTAGTTAGACAGGAATAAGAAAATATATATTATGTTATCTTCGAATCATGCAAACAACTTGTATCTCTAGTGAATCAAGTAGAGAAAGCATATACAGAAGAAATGGATTACCTCAATTGAATCAAGCAACAATCGATTGAGGAGCAAAATGCTTTCTAGAAATCAAGCAAGAATCCAATGAATAGAAGGAGTACTTCGACCGAGTGGATCAATGGAGTCTTGAATTGAGCAATGGAAGATGGTTAGTTTAAAACAAAAAGTAAAGTATGACCAAAAAGTCAAATCACTTTTGCCAAAAATTGAAGCATGGTCAAGTAAACGACCTAGAGATACATGATCACCTCATAAGTTATAGTAAAAAAAAGCCATGTGTATGCGCAATATATATATATATATTATGAGGTTCGGTTTTGTGTTCCATTTAAATGAAATAATACATGAATTCGTAAACAAATTGTTTATTAAAGCATAGATGGAAATCTTATGCCTAGATGGATCAGTTTACTCATAAGCAAGTATCACAACAAAGTGAAAGGCACAAGCACATATAAAAAGAGAGAATCAAGTGGGTTTTATGAAAAAAGTTTCCTCAGGTATGCAGGTTTTCTCATTGAACACTAATTATGTGTTTATGTGTCTATGTGAGGGATCATACATATATATGCCTCAAAGAGAGTGTATATATGCATACATACACATCAAATAAGCAGTCTACATATATATACAGTACTATAAGAATGTATTTGATATATACTACGCAAACAACAAATTAATGATGTATTATGAAAAAAGGCTTCTTCACACATATATGCAAGTTTATAAACTCTATAAAATTAATGGATATAAAAATTAATAATTTTAATATATGAAAACAGAAATATATTTTATTGTGGGACCAAAAGGAGGAATGGTGAAATGTTGTTCAGATGGTCTTTAAGACTAACTTACATATGTATGTACATGCGTATATACACACATGACTTCACATGATGCGTGTGTGCCTATATATGTTGCAAGGTAACATGTTTTCTAGATGTGCATTGAGTTCTAGTTCTTATTGTTCATGTGCAAATACTTGGACCACAAAGGTATGGGCGATTAATGACCTTATTATATGTTTTTGCATCTTTTGCCAGTTTATAGTATATGGTATATTTATTGTTACCATACCCCTGTATACCCCTTTGTTGACATACCCCTGCTGTTTTGCAACAATAAACAACATTGCAGCAGGCACAAGGGATACATTCAAGCATGGTTCTTCACTAGTAAGGCATTCTGTTTTTGTTTCTTAAACCTGCAGCATGTCATTTGTTGTTTTTGCATTCTCACATTTACAGTGGTTTCTAATATGACAGCAGTAGTAGGAGCCTGCTGCAATGCATACATACCCCTATGTTCTCAAACCTGTTGAAGTATTGGTTCAATAACCAAACCTGATGAAATGGAAACAGCTGTTTCTGTTTCTGTGTGTGTGCATAACTCCAAACTGAAACAGACCCAAAAATAGCAGCTAGCCATAAGGCCATCACCATTCTGTGTGTGTGATAACTTACTTTCTTATACCTGTTGTTTGCCAAGGCATAGGGGTATGTATGCATAATATTACTTTTTCATGATTCATCTTCTCAATAAGCAACGAGTCCATTTTGTCAGGTTGCTGCTTTGGCTTGTTGTCAGAGCTGTAAGAATCTGTTTATAATGGCACACAAACATTTGCACACAACAACAGTAATACAGATGCAAAGACCATTTAAAACAGGGCTAATGTAAATCCTCATACATATCTATATATATCTATATCTATGCTGTGTGTGAACAGTATGGCCAGATATGTGTGTGTGTCTATAAGATGAAATAAAAAACAAAATGAGGATGGCAGATGTTTATAACCAAACTTCACAAATACATATGACATAGATTCTCAAGCCACATACATTGATATATTATTCATCTTAGCTACTGTATTATTCCTTTGGATAGTGATTGACTTTCAAACGTGGTACATGTGTCTATGAAAGCCGACTGCAACGCTCCAAGTAAAGACCATTATGCAGGAAAAACAAAGAGAAAACAAAATAAGTAGATATGCAGATCACTTAGTACTGTATGGATGGATTTCCAGAACTAAAGAGGTTCAATGAACAAAAAGGCATGATTTACCTTCAAAATTGGTTGTCTAAAGTCTGGACTGTGCAATCAAATTTGTGGTTTGTGACTTGTGGTTTGCGAAATTGACTGTCCGTAAGGCTGGACTATAGAGTCAAACTTGTTGCCGTTTACCAAACACATGAATGCTTGAACTTCAACAAGGCTTCTCCGTTTTGCTGCCTGAAACATGATATCAATCAAAAAGAAAGGAAAGGGAATTAAAAACAAAACTACAATGACCAATTTGACTGTTTGCACCAGTCATGAACATTTTGACTTGTAGCAGCCAGGGCATGCCCAAGTTCATGTATCGATACAGATATGATAGAATGCATCAAATGATTTATAACAAGACTAACAACAAAGAGAAAATAATGTACCAGATTGTGAAAAGGAAGCAACCAGTTTACATACTTGGTTTTATTGAAATGATGAATCAAAGTTCTTATATTCATATACAATTAGAGATCTTATTGTGAAGGATTAATCTTTGAGTTGCTAAGTATGGAACTCTGAACTAGCTGTTCAGAAATCTAAATCAGTATATTTAAAGATTTGGTCTTCATAATCATAGTTTCCAAAATGACTGATTACAAAGAGAGCTTATCCTCAAAATGTGTTTATACCTGATGAACCCTTTGTAACAGTAGATAAAGAGGTTTCAAAGCATATGCACATTTTCATATGGAACCTTAATGCATATATGTAAACATGTTTGAATATGCTTCTTGACTATTTAAGAATTGACAGGAGCATCACAAAACCATGTATCTATACTACATATATGTAAACAAGTTAATATTAGACTGTTTCTTTGTGTTGCCTAAAGTAATAAATAAATGATCTCATGGTTTTTGAAGAAGCAGTGTTGGCATAGGGGTTTGTACTGGTTTTCAGTTCTGTGTGATTACTTGGGACTGTATAGGTGCATTTACATAAAACAGAAAAGTTAGTATTTACATATAGCATAGATGCATTTACATAAAACAGAAAAGTTAGTTATTTACATATAGCATAGGTGCATTTACATAAAACATAAAAGTTAGTATATATACTACATACATGTAAACAGGTTAATATTAGACTGTTTCTTTGTGTTGCCTAAAGTAATAAAGAAATGATCTCATGGTTTTTGAAGAAGCAGTGTTGGCACATGGATTTGTACTGGTTTTTCAGTTTTTTGTGATTACCTGGGACTATATAGGTGCATTTACATAAAACAGAAAAGTTAGTATTTACATATAGGAGTAGTATAGTATTTACATTGATTAAATCTACAATATATACATTGATTAAATCTACAATATGTTTTATATCTGGTATGTATGCATTGCAGCATGGGTATGTATGCATTGCAACAGTAGGCACACAGGGGTATGTATGCATTACAGCAGGCACAGGGGTATGTATGTGCACACAGGGGTATGTATGTATGCATTGCAAACAGCAGGCACACAGATGGTTACTTATGTTATGTGTGAATAAGTCCCTTAAGGGTTTTGCAAATTGTTACTTGAAGATGGTGTATATAATATGATTAGTTTAAGTCTTTGAGTTTTGTCTGTCTGAAGTTTCTTGATCTCACATCGATCACACGTACAACGCAAATATAAAGAGTGGCCTCACAGGAAATATACTAAACCCCTGCCCCTGGAACTGTGCATAATTTTTTATATCAAACAGTTTACTTGCAGCAGGCACAGTTCATATAGAATATAACAGAATTATAAAACAGTTTACTTAATACAACTGAATTTTACAGCAAGCACCGTTCATTTAAAATAGAAGGAACTCACTCATATAGATATCAAACAGTTTACTGAATAGAACTAAATTATAAAACCAAGTTTGTTCATATAGACATATAAATGGACCAAACAGAAAGTCTCATTTGCTTGCATCCTTTTTTTAACAATCATGGTTTATTATATTTGATTAAGCCCTTCATTGTACTCATTTAAATCAATTAGTTGGAACAATAATTAACAACACCAGGTGAACTGGAACCCATGTCCTCTCACTTCTAGTAAGAGGTGGTCGTTTTTGTCGATGAATCAATCATGCTACTTCACAGTACATATACCAATATTGCCTTTGTAAATGCATGTGTTAATTACCAAAAACATCAGTGATTATCATTCACCTGTTTGTTGACCATTGAAAATGTTGAAAATGCATATTTGACTTAGATGGACTTAGCTATCTGGTTTGTAAGTCCATAACCAGACAGCAAGACAGCAGTCCCAAACAGTCCCAAACAGTTCCTCTCAAGGCATAAATAAGCAAACAGTAATAAATGATACACATGGTTGACACAAGCAGAAATAAGCAAATAGTCCAAGAATGGAACCAGAGCCTGACACAAGCATTCCCACAGCAGTAAATGATACAAGCATCTTGATAATATGCAACAAGCATTTTGTTTCTGTTTCTTAAACTTGTAGGGCTAATATAATATTTATGCATACACACACACACACAGCAGGGCTATTCAATCTTGGACTTATCTATTTGACTTAGATGGACTTAGCTATCTGGTTTGTAAGTCCATAATCAGACAGCAATCCCAAACAGTTCCTCTCAAGTTAGCATGAATTGCAAGTTATGTTACATTTAGATTTAATCAATCTCAATACTTTTCATCAATCATAATGCATGAATGTTTAATATGTTTAATATATTTATGAGTCACATCTTAATTAGTATTTCATGTTATTGTCAAGATTTCACCAAATCAAAATAACAACATTATCCTGATAGAACAGTCTGCACTACATTAACAAAACATTTTGCACTACATTATCAGCTGTTTACACCATCACGGGTCTGTTTTAGTTCAGCAGTTTAATTATTGTGTGTGTGTGTAAGATGAAATGGAGTTGCTGCTTTGGCAAAAGGTGCACAAAATAGTTGAAACAAAACAGCAGGACAAAAGTGAAGAGTTATATGTTATTCATATGCACATTTAGTTGAAACATAGATGAAATGGAAAATAGAAATAAACCATTTAAACAGTTTGCTGCTTTGTTTGCTACTTAGATCACTGTCTATAAATATGTACAAATACATATGTAAACACAGGTTGCTGCTTTGGCAAAGAGTCCATTTAAACAGGAATAATCAACATGTAACAGGTTATAAGATCAGGTTAAGCACACACTATAAGCAGTAATGTGTATTAAGCTGCCCCAATATGTATTTAATAGACCTCTGTATGCATTACAGCAACAGCAGGTTCTTTTTATACAACAGGTCGATTTCCTTGTTTCACAGTCCCTTGAATGTAAATCCTCATACATATGTATCTATATCTATATCTACATATATATACACATACACACACACTGTGGACACACACCTATTGCGAACTCACTAACAATCTACTGACAGGGATAATATGTTGTGTGTGAACAAGGCTAATATGCTGTTTTAAGTGGATATAAACAGTTTACTTGCAGCAGGCATAGTTCATACAGAATATAGTGTTTAATCCCATCATTGATTGGAAGATGAAGGTTTTTTGACAGCAGCAAGGTTACTTTTGATTATATATATATATATATATTTAACTTCTCTACTAATCCTCTTTATTTTCTTTTGATTACTCTGAATCATTATTCAATTCCAGTGGATATTGTAGTTACTGGAGGGAGGCAAATCTTATCTGACTGGAAGCAGCCTGCTGATAATCATCATGTCAAAGTGTTGCACTTTCAGTTAAGAAGGATGATCATCATAATCACTCTCTGCAATATCTCTTAACAACACTATTACGAGGTCTATATATATATATATATATATCTATATATATATATATAATGGAGCTTTGAGGACACAGTTGTTGGTAAGACCTTGGAACTTATAAGAGTCTATTGTTGACTTTAAACTTTATGCCAAGAACTTAAGGTGCCATTCATGAACCATGCTCCAAAGATAATGATCACAGAAGAAGATGTCATACTACAATCACACCTACCCTTGCCGTAAATCGTACTACAATCCAATTCATGAAAAATATAAGATACCAAAGCATAAGAACATGAAGAAGTACATGCATCCAAATTACCTGGAAGATGGATTGAAGGTTGAAGGAAGATGGATTGAAACGATGGATTGAGATGGATTATATTCGAGAACCTACAAAACGATTCAAGAACACAAAAAAATCTTTAAATTTTGGTCCTTTGTAAACTAAGATGCTATATATACACAATATTCTCACGTTGAAATGCTTTAGACCTTGAAATCCTACAATAGAAAAGTATTGATTGCTCTTCAAGTTCAGTAATACATTCTCATTGAATCATACTTGAAAAGAGCTTTGAGTTTTTCTGTGGTAATCATAATCATGGAGGGTGGGGATGTGTTTAGAGTTAGCAGTGCACGTATAAGTAGTTCTAACATATGTGGGGATGTCTTCATTGGAAGAAGATGATTTCAGAAGCATTGAAATGGCAGCTATAGAGAAACTACCAAGAAATCTAAACTTATTGAAACAGTGCAAAACAATGCAGGTTCTTATAAATAACATGGATATGCAGTTCAAAGAATGCAGACCACAAAGGAGGGATGCAGGTTCTCAAGAACCAGCCAAAAAGAAGAAGAATATGATTTGTTTGAACACATAAAAGGATGGAGAAATTGGGAATGATGCAAAATCAAGAAAATGCACAAAACACAAGGTTTATCATCCACAAAAAATAGACATTAAAATCATGTTTCCATCCTAAAATCAAGATCTCAAAACAGAAAGATCTACACATGACTTACACACATCCCACATATTATGATACTTACAAGTACAAGATCTCACATCTTTTAATTATTTTGGTTTCACTGATGTACATATTCTCATGACCTATGGTTTAAGGCAAGGTTTGATCACCTAATAAAAATTCTTGTTTCACTGATGTACATCTTTCAAGGTTGTTGAAAGCAACATATCTAGAACCAATTTTTGTTGGTAAACATATACATGTTCATTTTGTTTAAATGGGTTTTATTTTCAATTAGCTACTAAATGGGTTTTGTTCAATTTTTAGATCCTTTTTTGTTCACTGTTCAAAAAGTAAATCCACAACTAACCAAGATTTAATGAAGAATCAACCAGCTAGCCCCTAAGTTTGTTCCAGCACATCATAGTAGTTATTGCTCACCAAAATAAACTTTAATGGGATCTCCATTTGTGCAAGACTTGGATCAATTAGACAATCACAACTATCTCTTCTGTTTGTTTGTTTTGACTTGGAAGGCGTTTTTGGTTTGAAAAGCATATTGGACAACACTTAAAGAAGGATGTGGTTGGGTAGAAAATCTTAGTGAAGGACAATAAAGCAGCCAAATTCTTTTCTTTTTTCCCTCCTTCAATCTTGTGTTGAGTTGAGGGCATGTTTGCAGATAAAGAGACATACATATACATTGTTTCTCTTCTAGTTCTACAAAAGAATCATCAACCAAAAATACTCTACTAAAACTAATTGGTATATAAATATATATCTATAACCCTAATAAATAAGTAACTTTTGGGCCACGTGGCCCTTTCCTGTACGCCGGTTACTGGTTTTTTCTGCCTCAACTTGTATGTGGACACAATTTTCTCTTTCAGTTCAAACAGGTGTGCGGAAGTGACATGTGTCATGTCCGACGGTTACTTTACGTGTTCGCGTTAAAACCGCCACTGTAGAGTAATTGGCGGTCAATATTGCGAGATTCTGAAGTTCTGCTATCCAGTTGTTTCATTTATGGTATTTCAAAGCCAACAGACCATCATAGCATCTTCAATGAATTGGAGATGAGATTTGCTGCTCAACAGGTGCTGACTATCATTTGCACAAAATATCAGCCAATTTAGTCTAAAATCTTTGTTAGTCTAACATTATTTTATGATTTATTATGCAGCCTGCTGAATCGGAATCAGTACATCTTCATTCATCATATTTCAGTTCTCAAGAGAAGTTTAAGGTATTCTAAATACCACCTTCAATGTAGTTTGTAAATTTAAATGGAATCAACTAATTCTTCAAATGCCAGAACTGATCATTGTCTTATTTGAAGGATGCAACACCCTCCGATATGGATAAGAGCACTGCAGACAGTCCGAAATCACAAGAGAAGTTGTATGAGAGAAGGCTTGGAAAAGGAATAGACAGGAAGAAAAAAGAGCGGCTACAAAAACATTAAAAATCCCTAAACTTCAGAAGTAACATACTTGCTTTTGATGAACAATTACATTCTGACTCGTATTTGGTATTGTTTTTGTGGTTGGATTTTCGTTTGGACAATGATCTGTTAGGTGAATATATTATGCTATACGTTTTCATTGTTATTTGTTTTGGATTAAATATTAAACTTATTTGTATGACTACATAATTTTGTTGTAGTTGATCTTCATATTAAGAACATTGTCTCTGGTTGTATATGATACACTTAAGTCTTGAATAAGAGCTCTGTTTCCATATGTACTACGCATAACTTCTGAGCCTGAATCCATGCTTCATACAGAGCTTAACAGAGGCTCTGCACGTACTACACAGACACTCTGAGGCTGACTCCGTGCTTCATACAGAGCTACACAGAGGTTCCGCACTTAAGTCTTGAGTAAGAGTTCTATCCCTGCATGTACTACGCAGAGCCTCTTATTGCCGTTCCATGCCTCATATAGAGCTTTACAGAGGCTCTGCATGTACTACACAGAGGCTCTATGCCTGATTCTGTGCTTTATGTAGAGCTGCACAGCGGCTTTTCGTCTACAACGCAGATCCTCTGTGTACGGAAGGTTTATTCATACTTGTGCCTTTGAATAACGTTACAATTTAACTCTGGAAAAGGCCTTCAGACATGTATCCAGATTGTTCGTCTTCAGACTTGTCACTCTGAATAACCTTCTCTCTAACTCTGAGGATGGACTTCATACTTGTTAGCCTCATTCAGAGTTTTGTACTGAGCTACGTAGAGCATCTGTCTACTAACGGTTTCTCCAGACTTGTGACTCTGGACAACCTTCACCTTTAACTCTGGAAAATGCCTTCAGACTTGTGTCCGGCAAGTTTGTTTTCATTTAGAATTTTTTTAAAATGCAAGTTGTCACTTACAGAGGGTCACCGCCTGTATCTCTAATTTTTCAAATAAGGGAGGCGGGATGCAAAGCATGTCAAGCTATGTGTATTCCCCCCCCCCAGGCTTATGCATAACTGTTTCGGTTCTCGATGCTTCGTGCCAATTTCCACTCGAGTGCCTATTAGGAAATCTCTTTTTAAATTACCCTTTTATTCTCAAAATTAATTTTTTACGCTTTGAAACTCTTTCTCCATACTTCTCTTAGTATTGTCTTCCACGAACTGAAAAACGTCTACCGCCATTGACGAATTGCGACCTCAAGAAATCATCTCTTTTACTTCGCTTTAATCAATTTCCATTGCAAGTAAGTTGCTTAAGCCCAATATCCGTACACAAAACGCAAAATCAAACACTAATTGAACCATTTCTGTGAAACCCTAACTTTCAGCCAAACCCAAACCACAGTCATCTTCTTGCTCAACATACCTGCAAATGTCTACATCCGCATCAAACAACTCCCAAACACAAACCACTACCCTCAAATCCATTGAGGGAACCACCCATAACATTATTCCCCTTCCTCTGTAACCAAATAATCACGCACTTTGCCTCACCTTGGACAATTTCGACTCCAGGTTTCACCTAATCGTTGACATCCTTCAGCATCACTTTCTCAATCCTGCCCTCACGAACGTGGATGACGCCATTCCAGAGCGTTTCATTCAGGAATTTTGGCTCTCATGCGACGTTACTGAATCCCAGAGTGGGGTTGTTGGACAATTCTATGTTCCCTCAACGAAGGAGTATGTCTCAGTGTGTATTTCTAGGTCGTTGTTCCCCCAAGTCTTACAACTTCCGACGAAAACGGATCTTGGCCTGGACTAATACGCCCCTCTCCCAACCGAGGATGAGTTGGTGGCTTTCCTGATGATGTTGGGGTACAACCAACAAATCCGGTACCCATCACAGTACCATCATCAGTTTCTGCCACCAATGTGGAACGTCCTGTTCACATTGGTAAATCGGTCGCTCACGGCCAAAACTGGTAGCCTGAACATGTGTTCCACTAATATCCTGCAGATTGTGTACGGGATATTCTTCGACCTGCCCCTCAACTACTCTTTGATACTTTACACTGAGTTCAAGGTTGCGGTCGTGAAGAAGGCCTATGAGGTTTCTAAGGGAAGAGAATTGCCAGCTCTCCTCTTCCCACAATTTCTAGGCCTTCTTCTAAGACCTTCTCTTGAGGAGCACATGATAGACGTCGTAGGCCTTCCTCTGCACAAGGTTAATGTACTTTCCACGAAGAAGCTTATTGTGCATAAGGATGGCTATTCAGCTGAGAGGCTCATTCCAAGGAAGCTGATGAGCTACATGAAGACAACGGAGGTAAGGAGGAGTTATAGAAGTGTAAGCGAGGCGCTAGAACCAGTGCCTCGAACCCCGACAGGCATAGGGACAACCCGAGAGAGTGAAGAGGCAGAAAGTCCTGGAGACAAGTGAGAATGGAGAGGGAGAGAGAACAGAAGAGGAAGAGGCAGAAGGCTAAACTAGAGAGGGATAGGGAGGAAAAGAAAATGAGAGAGAGGGAAGAAAGAGAGAGGCAAGAGCGAGAGGAGCGAGCAAGGAAGGAGGAGGAAACGAGGATAATGGAAGAAGAAGCTTTGCATGAAGTAGAACTGTCATCAAGTTCTGATGCAGAGGAATCCGAGGAAGAGCAAGAGCATAGTGATGCTGAGAGCTCTTCCTCATCCGATAGTGAAGATAATGATGAGGGAGGAGTAGGAGAAGCTGCTTTGGTTCAGGAAGAGCCAGAGCAGCCTAGGGTATTAAGTAGGCACATTTATTTTCCAAGCCCAACCCCCAGTGCAAGCACATCATCTGACTTTGTTGGTCGAGCAACATGAGTCATTGAACAAGAGGCACACACCTTGAACCCTAACCAGCCTGTAACACCCCATACCACATATTGCATGTAACATATACTTCATACATAAGAAATACATGTTTATACACTACATTGGTCCCTCAGTACAAGAATCTACCAGTACAGAATACATGGCCAAAAATTTCAAAATACAATTCTTGTACTATTCCACATTCTTCTAACAAAACTATACTTAACATTGTCAAATCTTCAAGTAGATATGCATATAGGGAATTATCACATTTTCCCCTTTCCCTTACCGTTTGCACCTCCTGCAATACATATTTAAAATCACAAAACGAGGGTTAGACCGAAAGGTCTAGTGAGTTGCCCTTTTTATGTTATTGCAGGGTGAAAAATCACCAAAACTTTTATATAAAATAACTTTTCATATATATAACACATATATGAACAAGCAAGAACATAATTATCAGTACCTTTCCACTTTTCAAGCCAAACTATCAGCTTTCAGATAATACATCAAAATCCCAAATAGGTTTGTACTAACCAGGTTTATCAGAATGCCAATTTTAAATCTTTTCAATTAAACAAGGTTTATTTAAAGTTTCAGGCCAAACCTGCTATTTCCTTCTTAATAACATCCAGACTATGATTTCCAATAAGAACCCTAATCCTAAACCTTTAAATCACAAAGAAATAAAGATTCCAGACCACGGTAGTCTTAAGGGATATAATAGTAAGAGTTATATCACATAACACACATATAGATGTCACCCTTATATCCAAAGGTACACCTCTCCTTGATATGCCACCCTTATCCCATGATAAACCTCTCCTTGATATGCCACCCTTATTTCCTCATCAAAACATTTCACAAAACAATTTCGTATAGAATAGACTGTAGTCATAACTGTTCCAATGGAATATCATCAGTTCAAAATCATCTGTATCAAAATTCCCATTTCTTTTTAAAAGAACAACAAATTGATGATTATACGATTAATACATAAGTCAATGCACAAATCCTGTCAACACAAACTTGATCGGACTTCATCTCCGGTCAAACCTTGGCCGGTTTACTAATCCGGACAACACTATGCATTGTGTCCGATTTACCACTCCGGTCAACTCTCAAAAACTTGTCCGATTTATTAATCCAGACAACACATTCAAGGCTTGTCCGATTTACAAATAAACCGATCATCCTTTAGTCGTATTCATACTTCTCCGTTCAATAACTTTATGCGATTTATAAAATTCAAATCCCGCTAACACTTAAATCGCTTGACCTTGTGTTCGGTTTAAAGCTACACCAGAAAACAAGTGTTCGATTTAAGCTTAAACTGCTCAATCCTTTGTCTGATTTACAAATCCGGACATCTTTTGAGCGACTACTATAAATTAAATTCTGACCAACTTTAATCGCATGACACGATAGCCGGTTTAATGATAAATCGGACAACACATCACCCGATTGAAAACCAAGTCTGATAAACTTTCAAAACTCACATCAATAGGCAATTCAAAAGTATTTTTTGAAAGCATTTAACCACTCACCTTTACTTTGAAAACCAACTTTTTGAAAATCAACTTGAACTTCAGTCAACAAATAATCCGGTCAATCCTTCTTTCTCTTAAATCGCACACTATCTTTGAAAATAGCAAGAAGAGTGCAAATGGAAGCTTAGCCTTCCTTTTATACCTTTCTAAAAGGAGTTTAGCGGTTAAACCACCCATTTTCCATAAATGCATATATATACCTCAATTACCTCATCCATGATTTCACCCATACATGCATGTGTTTTATATTACATGTATTCATTTACTCATGCATACCTACATACATCCAATCACAGGCATGTATCCATATTATGCATATAATTCTTATGCATAAAATTCACATATTCGCATGACCAAATATAACAATTTATCATGCTGTCACATAATCACTTTATCAAATAATCACATAATAATTACCTCAGGTGATAACTAGGATCCGGTTATCACATTATCCACTCCTCAAAAGAATTCTGTCTCGGAATTCCTTTAATCAAAGAGCCACAGATACTCTGATCTCATTTTCGATTCCAATTCCCAACTTGCTTCTGATCCTTTGTGAAACTTCCACTATACTTTAACTAAAATGATTTCTTTGTTTCTCAATACCCTGATCTTTCTGTCAATCACGGCTTCTGGTGTTTCCACAAAGTTTAGCTTACTGTCCAGTTTAACCTCTGGTAGCGGTACAAAGAGACTCGGATAAACTAAACATTTCCGCAAGTTTGAGACATGGAAAGTATTATGAATCAGACTTAGTTCTTCTGGTAGCTCTAACTGATATGCCACTAGCCCAATTCATTTACATATTCTGAATGGCCCAACATACCTCGGACTGAGCTTTCCATTCTTTCCAAATCTGACAACACCTTTCCATGGAGAAACTTTTAACATCACAAAATCACCTATACAAAACTCATTCAGCTTTCGATGATTATTAACATAACTTTTCTGGCAATGTTGTGCTGTTCTAATTCTTTAACGGATCTGTTCAATCTTTTTTGCAGTTTCTTGAACAATCTCAGGACCTGTCAGCTGCCTTTCTCCTAACTCGTTCCAACACAATGGCGTTCGACATTTACGTCAATACAATACTTCATACAGTGTCGCTTGGATGCTGGAATGATAACTGTTATTGTATGCAAATTCTATCAGTGGCAAATGATCTTCCCATAAACCCCCAGAGTCAATAATACAACTTCTCAACATATCTTCAAGAGTCTGGATAGTTCTTTCACTTTTGTCCGTCCGTTTGCGGATGATAGGTTGTGCTTAGTCGGATTTCAGACCCCAGAGCTTTCTGCAAACTTTCCCAGAACTTCGAAGTGAAACGACTATCTCTATTAGAGATAATAGATAGTGGAACATCGTGTCTGGTTACAATCTATTTAATATAATTCTTTGCTAGCTTTTCTAAAGAGTACCCCTCTTTTATAGGTAGAAAATACGCATATTTAGATAGGCGATCAACAATTACCCAGATTGTGTCATACCCCTTTGGAGTTCGGGGTAATTTCATGACAAAATCCATTGTAATGTGATCCCATTTCCATATCGGAATCTCTAAAGATTGAAGATTTCCATACGACTTCTGATGCTCAATGTTAACCTGTAGACACGTTATACACTGTTCCACATATCTGGCTATGTCCCTCTTCAATCCGGGCCCCCAATAAAAAGGTTTCAAATCTATGTACATCTTATTGGTACCTGGATGAATAGAGTATCAAGACTTATGGCTTTCATTTAGTATAGTGCTCCGGATATCCCTAAAATACGGTACCCAAATTCGCCCTTGAAAACGCATAATTCCTTCATTGTTCGGTTCTAGAGTCGAAATCATCTTACCCAATCTTTCTGATTTAACAAGATCTTCTTTCATAGCTTCTTTCTGACATCTCAAAATTTCATTATGAATATCAGGGACTAAATTTATCCTCATTGCTATCGTTTTAATAGTCCCACTCTTTTCTTTTCTACTCAATGCGTCAGCTACCACGTTAGCTTTTCTTGGGTGGTAGAAGATTTCACAATCATAGTCATTTACAAGTTCAATCCACCGACGCTGCCGCATATTCAATTCTTTCCGGCTGAACAAATGCTGCAAACTCTTATGATCTGTATAAATCTGGCACTTTGTCCCCAGAAGATAATGCCTCCAGATTTTTAAAGCAAACACCACCGCAACTAATTCCATATCATGAGTTGGATATTGCTTCTCATGATCCTTCAATTGCCTTGACGCATAAAAAATCACCTTTCCTCTCTGCATCAAAACACATCCCAATCCCAGTATCAAAGCGTCACTATATACTACAGAATCTTCTGATCCATCGGGTTGGGTTAACACCGGCATACTGCAGAGATGATCTTTTAATAATTGAAAGGCTGTTTGTTGTTCTTTCTCCCACTAAAATTTGATGTTCTTCTGAGTTAATTTGGTCAATGGCATGGCTATCTTAGAAAAGTCCTAAATGAACTTTCGATAATAGCCTGTCAATCCCAAAAAGCTTCGGACTTCAGAAGGAGTTTTTGGGGCTTCCCACTTTCCAACAGCTTCTATTTTAGCTGGATCTACTTTTACCCCTTATTCTGATATAACATGACCCAAAAACTGAACTTCCCTTAACCAAAACTCACACTTGGATAACTTTGCATACAACTTTTCTCTTTTCAGTAATTTCAATATCAGACAAAGATGTTCTGCGTGCTCCTCTTCAGTCTTAGAGTATATAAGAATATTATCGATAAATACAATAACAAATTTATCAAGATATTCCTTACATACCCTATTTATTAAATCCATGAAGGTTGCGGGCACATTAGTTAAGCCAAATGGCATAACTAAGAATTTGTGATGCCCGTAGCTAGTTCGGAAAGCTGTTGTAGCCATGTCTTCCTCCCTGACCTTTAGCTGGTGATACCCCGACCTTAAGTCAATCATGGAGAAATAACTTGCTCCCACCAATTGATCAAATAAATCAACAATCATTGGCAAGGGATACTTGTTCTTGATTGTCAGCTTATTTAATTCACGATAATCTATACACATTCACATAGATCCATCTTTCTTTTTAACAAACAAGATCGGAGCACCACAGGGTGAAGTGTTGGGTCTAATGAAGCCTTTATATGTTAAATCCTTTAGTTGGGCAACTAATTCCTTCAGTTCTGACGGAGCTAATCGGTACAGCGCCTTCACTACAGGTGATGCTCCTGGTATGAGATCAATTCAGAATTCGACAATGTAACATCCAATTTCTAATATGCCTAATTATTTTCTTCGTATATTTAATTATTGGGTTAAATAGAACTTATGATTTAGTGGGAGTTTAGGTTTGAAATTTTAGAATTATACTTCTTAGGCGTATATTAGAGGATTTGAGAAAATTTTACATCAAATAGATACGTAAAACTGATTTTCTTGGGAGATATTTTCTAGAATATTTTTATTGGATGTTATAGATTATCTCTTTATGAACGTGTAGGCAAAAACCTCATAGAAAACGGAGGTCCGAGCGGAAAGTTATGAATAATTTAAGTGTTGATGGTCAAAATGGGTACCTAG
>NC_037544.1:16574382-16583480 GCF_001531365.2 Cynara cardunculus var. scolymus | reverse complement strand
CAGACTTTGAAAATCTGTATAAAATCGTAGAAAAATCCAAATGAGGTGAGGCTAATTTCTTTAGTTAGATACTTGAGTCTAGTTTATTTCTTATTTGATCAAGGCATGAATACGAGCTTAAAATGGGCAAAACAGTTCTGAATTCAGCAGCTGTACATAGGAATTTAGGTAAAATGTTCAAATAGGATATGTGTATATCATGAGTTTCTTATGTTGGTTGCTTATGAGATTTTGTACATTTACTCCAGGGGGTAATTAAAACATGTTTTGATACTTTGGAAGCAATCTAAGTGTGGTAGATTGGACTTGCTTTGTGAGCTCATTCGGAGCTTTTCGGTATTATACCCGGTGAGTTATATAGTTAATTGTTACATATTGATTTGAACATATATATTTTCATATGAATGTTTTTGGTCATGAATGCAGTCACAATATCTTGATTTGTCTTTGATTCCATCTCTTGAGTCGATTCCTTATTACTATCTCGGTACATCAGTTTGCTTTCTGGATCCGGACTTGTTTGTTTTGTTCCTTGAGTTGTATGCCATAGTACGGATACTACTTCGTGTGACACGCCGGAAGTTTATGGTGAAGTCAAGATCCTGGATTAGACGGGTGAGACTTTCTGTGGTTGTGAATACTCATTGCCCAAAAAGGAGGAAGAGCAATGAGTAGGGAACCTTGGCACATACCCGGTAGAGGAAGGCGGGCAGTACGAGGTTTCCCGTAATGTATGATTCTGACTCAGACTTTGGCATGAGCCTGGGAGGTGAAGGACGGGGTGATGCACTATCTTCGTTATGTATACCAATTTGATCTCTTAGTTTTTGATATTTATTGGTATTCTAACGTTGTTGAATATATTTGGTCGTTGATCCTGTCTCCTTGTTGTATTGAGCAACAACGGTATGGTATAATATGGTGATTTGAATATGGAATTCTATGATCTTGGCATCCGGTACGTAATGGTTCACTCGGTTTCTTGTAAGTCTTGGTTTATATCTGGATGATGTCTTGAACTCTTTTATTGATAAAAGTTTATTGTGTATGTTTATAATCATGTGCGATATTGATATGTAATGCTTAAATATTTAACTCACTAAGCGTTGGYTTACCATTTAAGTGGCAACCTTTCTCAAGAAAGAAGACGGATAAATAGAAAGAACCCGTTGTTTGACTTGAAGATTTATCGGGGAACTTGAAGATATCGTATCTTGCTTTTGGGTAAATAGTAGCTTATATATATAGTCKTGTCTCGTATTCTTTTGGTTACATAATTTGGGTTGTAAGTAAAAATCCGTTATATCCGATTTGGAATTGTGTTTTGGGTGGTTTTATCACTAAAATAGAACGGATATTTCGATGTTTTTCTAKAAATTAATATCTCATATTTTGAGGTTAATTAATGTTATGCCCAGATCTGTGGGTTTCAAAGGGTTGGTCCTTCATGGCCTCTGGTCCTTCATGGCCTCTGGTCCAACCATTGCCTCTGGTCCTTCATAGTATCGCCTCTGGTCCTTCATGGCCTCTGGTCTTCTTCCAGACTTAGCCATTTCAGCAGCCTCTGGACCATTGCCTCTGGTCCAACCAATGCCTCTTGTCCAACCATTGCCTCTGGTCTTCCTCCAGACTTAGTCTTTTTAGCAGCATTTTTAGATTTTCCATCCTTGGTCCAGATGGCTTTGACAAAACTTTTAGAATAATTTAGGATCAATTTTGGTCCCAATAATCAATAAATTATATTTTATTGGAGATTTTATAGGAATTGGTAATTTGGGGTTTGATCAAGCGTGATGTTACAGACAACTCGGTCTGGCGGTAACCCAGACAAATCCTCTGGAAAGACTTACGGGTATTCATTAACAATCGGAATTGATTCCTCTTTTCCTTTCTCTTTCTTCACATCAATCACATATGCCAAACATCCCTGACACTTCTTCCGAATACACTTTTGGGCTTTTCGTATGGTGAAAAGATTGGTATGATGATTTTAACAATTACCATAGATAACAACTATTCCTCTCTCTGGCAGAATGATTCTAATAATTTTCTATTGCAAATAATACTGGCCTGATGCTCTGCCAACCAATCCATACCCACTACTACATCAAATTCTTTCATCGGCATAGGAAATAACCTAATCGGTAGCCGACAACCCTCAATAACAATAATTAAGTTATTCAACACACTAGTAATAGATTCCGGACTATTAGCGGTATCAACTACTAATTCGTCATCAAGTAACACAGAATTCAGGCATGCAATTTGAGCAAACGATGCTGATACAAATGAAATGTTTGCACCAGAGTCAAATAACACCTTAGCACGAATAGAATTCAAAAGGAAGGTACCTGTTACTACATCTGATGATGCCTCTGTCTCATTCTTCATCATCTGGAAGGACCGTCCTCGTCCCCCTACTTGCCCTCCTCTAGTTACAGTAGGTCTTCCCCGAGTACCCGACACATTACTCCTCATTGTCAACTGTGGAGTTCTCAATAACGGGACAGTTTGGTCGTATATGGTCTAGGGAATTGCAATTGAAACACCTTCGGTTGGCTGGGCAACTCCTTGACAAATGGCCTGCTTCACCACACTTGTAACACTTCCTTGGGTCCATCTTACATTCACCTTGATGAACCTGACGGCATTGTTTATAGATTTTCTCACCAATCTTCTGTTTAGATCTGTTATCATACTTTACTGCTTTTGGCCCTAGAAAGTTAGATGAAGGCCCACCCCATCTTCTTTTCTCAACAACTTTACCCTCTGATTGTCGATTCTTATTCTGTTCAGTTACTTCGGCCGCATCCACAGTTAGTGAGAAGGTATTGGAGTTCATAGCAATTACAAATTCAAGGATTGAAAGTTTCAATCCCCAGATATACCTTTCCACCTTTCTGGATTCCGAGGAAATATAATGTTTAGCAAATCGAGAATATTCAATAAACTTCTCAATGTACTCTCGAACTGTTCCGTTTCCCTGTTCCAATTTCAGAAAATCTTCTTCCATTTGTCGTACAGCCGTTTTAGGGCAGAACTGATCCTTGAATCGATTTACAAATTATGTCTAGGATAATGTCTGTAAGACATCCGTTCTGGCCAACGATTTAATTTTCCACCAAAACAGAGCATTTGACTTCAATACTGAGACAACAAATCTAACTTTATCAGTTTCTGGACACCGGATGGTGTTGAATACAGATTCAATATCCTTGATCCAACACATGGCTTTTACTGGATCCCTTTCTCCAGAGAAAGTTGGCGGTTTGCATGCCAAGAACATCTTAATGTCTCATTCCTTGTTATGAGTAACCGGAATAGAGGGATGTACTTCCGCTCTTTCCATTTCCACTCTAGTTGGTATTCCCATAATAGATGTTAAGTTTTTTTGTAACTTTCCCATTTTCTTCGCCAGCATATCTC
The DNA here is from genome assembly GCF_001531365.2 of Cynara cardunculus var. scolymus. Lineage (NCBI taxonomy): Eukaryota > Viridiplantae > Streptophyta > Magnoliopsida > Asterales > Asteraceae > Cynara > Cynara cardunculus. The sequence goes on along the minus strand of NC_037544.1, from coordinate 16,580,054 downwards.
TGGTTATATACTCTGGGTGTGGCACTGATCTTTCCTGAACATTCCCATAATCGGATTCTTCATGCTCAGAATATACTTCAGTCAGACCCCTCCCTTGTGATTGACTTCTCCCTCTACCTCTTCCTCTGGTTCTCCCTCGACCTCTATTTCTAGAAGTACTTGTTCGAAGATTAACAGGTGATTCCTCTCTTTCCTCAGATTTTGGACAGGTTATTCTTTCAGATCTTCGTGTTCGGCTAGACATCTGCAGTTTTCAATGTTAATAATCACATATTCATATTCCCAAATATAATGAAGTATTCAACTTCATATATGTACATGTAAATTCATAATTACACTGGCCAGATGTAATCACAATTTACCTTACACACTATTCTTTCAACTCATCATATTTTGCTTCCATTGGTGCTAACTATGTCCGGGACCCTTAACATGCAATGAAATAGTTTAAGTCTAGGTATCATCCTGTTAAATACCTAAATCTCTTAAACCTAGTCTCTGATACCACTTTCTGTAACACCCCATACCACACATTGCATGTAACACATATTTCATACATAAGAAATACAGGTTTATACACCACATTGGTCCCTCAATACAAGAATTTACCAGTACATAATACATGGTCCAAAAATTTCAAAATACAATTCTTGTACTATTCCACATTCTTCTAACAAAACTATACTTAACATAGTCAAATCTTCAAGTAGATATGCATATAGGGAATTATCACATTTTCCCCTTTCCCTTACCGTCTGCACCTCCTGCAATACATATTTAAAATCACAAAACGAGGGTTAGACCGAAAGGTCTAGTGAGTTTCCATGCCACGCTACTTTCCCCTAGAGAGGAATTTGTTTCCTCTGTACTATAAATTCCCAAACCTTGTTCAGAGCAAGGCATAGGTGCACATGGATTGGAGACTCTCGACCGGTCTCTTGGCGTATTCACAGAGGGTTCCTTTGCAGGCTCTGAACCTGCTGAGGGCACTCCTCTTGACAGAACAATTGCAGTGTCTACTCCTCTAGGAGAGACACGAGGATCAGCTGGAAATCCTTCCTCGACCAACGTCCAACAAGTCAAGACAGAAGGTGTCCTAGGAACAAGGACTAAATCTGGCCCATGTGTTGAGCCAGAGGTTACCCTTAAAGCATATGTCACAAAGGATGAGTTCCAATCCTTTGCCACCTCTGTGCTTTGCTCCTTGGAAGAGCTAAAACTCAACATGGCATGTGTACAACCATCTCCTTCTGCACCTGGATGAAGTTCGATCATCCTTGGCAATATTAAGGGTTGAGTCTATGACAAATGCCTCTCGCCTCGATCGCCTCCAAGAATTGACGGCAAGCAATGCAGAGACCCTGCAAAGGGTCTTTGCACATATTCAGAGGGATGGAGCTTCCACTTCATCTCAAGACGCTTAGGCGCTCATTCCTCTGAATGTACCAGTTGATTATGTCAGCCAATCAGCAATGAATGCTCTGGGTGACCGTCTACTACAAAAGGTGGCCCATTTCACTTCTAGTGATCCCAGATCTCTCAATAACACTAATAATTAAGTTAAGAATAACCTAATTATATAGTTTGGATGAATAAAATTGTTAGACCCCATAAGTGTTATGCATGAAGTAATGAAGACAAACAAGTGATAAAGAACCAGAAGACCGATGGAAGACTTCAAGGAAAAATAACTAAGTCTGAAGAACAACCAAAGGGTCGATGAACTGACCAGAGATTCAATGGACAGTGCATCTCCATAACCCCTCTGGACACTAACACTTGAAGTTGTCTTCACCATTTCAACCAGAGGCAAACAAAGAAGATATGAAGATAAGGTTGAATGCATATTTCATGGAAGACAGCTGGAGATAATCATTCAACAGCTGGATTCTATAAAGTTTATCTCTTTTTAATGTTTATCCTTATTATAGATAAGCTTTATCTGTTAGTAGAAGATTAGCTAAATAGTCTAGCTAGATAGTTATCTTCTTATTAGCCTATTAGTATAAATAGGGGATTAGGCCTATTGTAATCAACGATGCTTTTTACGTTTTTACATTAATATTGAATAAAGTGAAATCATTGGCACTTAAGATTGTTCTTTGAATGTTTATACATTGTTCTTGAGTGTTCATCATTTTGTTCACTAAAACACCATAGTTTGGTTATTCTTAACTTGATTATTAGTGTTATTGAGAGATCTGGGATCAACAATTGGTATCAGAGCCAGTTGATTGTTCTTCAATCAAACGATCATCAAAAATCTCTCAATTCACATTTTTCACAAAAATTATCTTCTCCAAAACTTAAACTTTCTCTCTTCAAAATTTTTAATGGCCAACTGGAACGCCACCTACAGTGTTGGTTCCCTCACCAAACCTCCAACTCTTTCGAAGAGTACCCACAATGGAGGATACAAATGGTGAATTTTCTAGAAGGAATGGACAAAAACCTTCTGCGATCTGTTATGGAGGGTCCCTATGTTCCACAAACTATTGTTCCAAGAGTACCAGGAACAAATACTACAGCTGAAATTCCCGCCTACTACATGCCCAAGGATGAGAAGAATTGGGATGAAGACGACATAGAGCGGGTTGAGATCGACAAAAAGGCCAAAAGACTGATAATCATGGCCATACCAAATGAAATCTTCCAATCTCTTGAAATATGTTCCACTGCCAAAGAACTATGGGATGAGCTGGCAAGCCAATTGGAAGGACGGGTAAAAACGAAGAATAATCGTAAAGCCCAATGTCTCAACGAATACACCAACTTCAAGGCTCTTCCTGATGAACCAATTCAGAAGACATACGATCGTTTCAACACGTTGATTAATCAATGTCGTCGAAACGATATCTCCAGAACAAAGGAAGAAAACAATTTTTGTTCCTTAAAAGTCTCGGCGATGAATGGACACAGTTGTCGATGTCCCTACAAGCAAATCAGGACTTAGACGGCTGGTCACTCCATGTCGATGTCCTTGCTGCACAAGAGAACGACATCATGAAGAAAAAGGTGTCCATCGGTGGACCCTTGGCTCTAGCAGCTGAAGAAAAGGAAGTATCAAAGACCTCCACCAGAGACCACAAAAAGAAAGGAAAGAAAGCACTGGTGGTGGAATCAGAATCTGAAGATGAAACATCTGAATCAGATGATGATATCAAATCCTTTGCCAAGTCTCTGGCCTTGATTACAAAGCAGTTCTAGAAAAGGTTCATCAAGAAACCCTATGAACGGAGAGAGTTCAAGAGGAAAAGGTACCAGCCATCCTATGAAAGGAAATCATCTAAATTTCATCAGAGGGAAGACAGAAGACACGAAAGAGAAGAGAGAGAAGACAGAAGAGAAGATAGACGAGAAGAGAAGAAAAAGGAAAAAGATGGAAGGAAAAATGACCTCCGCTGCTTCAAATGCGGAAAAATCGGTCATTTCTCCAAAGAATGCAGAGGACGATTGGTAAAGGATGCTGACTATTACAAGAATAAATACAAGTACAATCCTAAAGAGCGAAGCCTGATGGCTGAGAAAGAAAACTGGGTGTCTGATTCTTCATCCGATGAAGAAGACAAAGCACTCATCTGTCTGATGGCCACGTTCAATGCAAAATCTGCCTCTGACACCGATGAAGAGGTATGTGAGTATACTTTTAATAAAACCAACTCGGCTCCATTTGAGCTAGAGTTAACGGTAATAAAGCTTTCAGAGGACTTTTTAAAAGTAAAAAAAAATTAAATTTTGAAAAATCTGAAAGACTTAAAGCGGAAAAAGAAGTCAGTTTCTACAAAAGAGAGACTGATCTTCTAACCGAAGAAAAGGCTGATCTCATGAAAGAAAAGACTCGTATCGCTGCCCTTAAAAAATCAGAAGAACAAAAACTTCTGGAAATAAACAAATGAGTAACCAAAGACTTAGAAAAGAAAACTAAGGCTTTAAAAGAATCTGAGACAGAGAGACTCAACTCAGTAGCTCTCAAATATTTCTTTCAAAAGGAAAGGGAGATTCTTCATCAGAAGCTTCGAACCAATGAACTTCTGATGAAGAAATAGAAGGATGCCCAAGATGTGTATGAAAAGTTAAATGGCCAAACGGACACTCAAGGGATTGGATTCAATGAATTGCACTTCTTCATCGATTCAAAGAAATCCACCCTTGAATCCATTTTCAAACTTGGATGCATTCAGAAACCCGACTTTATCCTGAAACCAAAAGCGAATTTTAAATGAGTTAAAGTCAATGGAAAAATTGTCGTCTTAAGACAGGATTTTGATAATGTGGTGTACGAGAGCAGTACATGTAAGAATTCTGATGAAAGGAATGACACCTCCAAATCAGAAACCGATGGAAACTCTATGGTCAAACCAGAGTTTCTAGTTGTCAATTCCACTTCATCAGCAAGTACTGGTGATGAAAAGGAGAATCCTAATGAAGAACCATCAGCTAATGAATCAATGAACCATCCAAGTAAAACTGAAAGTTAATCTAAGTTAGAATCGACGGAACTTCAAGTAGATCACTTTAAAGCATCAACCTCTAAACCCACACCTCCCACAATCATCCCTGTTAATTCTGATTTCGAGAAATCAGCAAGAGACTTTCTCGATTCCGAATCTGAAGAAAAGATAACCTGTGAATCTCCAAAAATCATTGAGTATAAGGAGCCTAAAAACACAAAACCCTCAATGAAATCTGGTATTCCTCCATCGATGAAATCTTCAGACAAAGGAAAGAGAAAACTTAAAGATATTAAATCTGCCAAAGATAAATCAAAAGGCCTTAGCATATCTTCTAAGTTTATTAAGTTCACTCGTGAGCAAAAGCAGAAGTGGCCTGCCTCTGAGAAAACTAACCACCACTTTTCCTGTCGTCCAGTTGAAGAAAAGCAGTCCTTCCTCAGGAGAAAAGAAGTAAAGACAAAGAACCCCTCAAATAAAAAATCTGAACTAGATAGGAAGTTTGTAAAAATAACCGATGCTAGGACAAGATTTACATCTTCTGTATTTGCTTCTTCGTTTTCAACGAATATAAAGAACGTTAGACATTCATGTCCAAATTACAATTGTCAATGTTTAGCTCTTTTACAAAACCTGAGGAATCACATGTTGACACATCGCTGCATATTCTCCCAACACGTTTATTGTTATCAAGTTAAAACCAATGAAAAAGTGAAAAAGCCTAAGTCCAAGGGCAAGGGAAATGCTAATAAACCGAAGCCTGCAAAGGCTAAGGGCGATGAAAAGAGAGTGGTATCTCCTACTAACAAACGTGGACCCATTAAAAAATGGATACCTAAAACCCCTTAATTTTCTTGCAGGACCAGCATGTGCAACCATGGTATATGGATTCAGGTTGCTCCAGGCACATGACTGGTGACAAAAGTCAGCTAACCTCCTTCATCGAAAAATCTGGAGGCTCTGTCACTTTTGGAGACAACAACAGGGGAACCATCAAGGGATACGGAACTCTCATCGAAGGCAACATCTCCATCAGCAAAGTGGCTTATGTTGAAGGTTTGAAGCACAACTTACTAAGCATAAGCCAATTCTGCGACAAGGGTCTTGAAGTCAGGTTCCGCAAAGGTTCCTGTATCATAGAGACAAAGCCCAGTCAAACCATTATCAAGGCCAAGAGAGAAGGGAATCTCTATCTTATGGATTTTCAATCCTCTGAAGGAC
>NC_037544.1:16572304-16573607 GCF_001531365.2 Cynara cardunculus var. scolymus | reverse complement strand
AATTAGCTTACTAGTATAAATAGGTGATTAGGCCTATTGTACTAAATGTCGCTTTTACGTTCTTATTCATTAATAAAGTGAAACTTTTGACACTCAAGATTGTTCTTTATTGTTTATAATTTATTCTTGAGTGTTCATCACTTTGTTCATTAAAACACTATAATTTGGTTATTCTTAACTAGATTATCAGTGTTATTGAGAGATCTGGGATCAACAATTGGTATTAGAGCTAATTGATTGATTTTCCAATCAAATCGATCATCTAAAAATCTCTCAGTTTTTTTTCTCTTCAAAACGTAAAATTTTTCTCTTCAAAAACTGTCAATGGCCAACTGGAATTCTGCATATAGTGTTGGCTCCCTCACCAAGACTCCAACTCTTCAACGAGAGGAATATCCACAATGGAAGATCAGAATGGTGAATTTCTTGGAAGGAATGGACAGGAACCTCCTGCGATCTGTAATGGAGGGTCCTTACATTCCACAAACTCTTCTCCCAAGAGTTCCAGGAACAAACACCACAGCTGAAATTCCTGCCTACTATATGCCCAAGGATGAGAAGAATTGGAATGAAGACGACATAGAAAGGGTAGAGACAGACAAGAAGGCCAAACGATTAATAATCATGGCCATACCCAATGAAATCTTCCAATGTAACACCGCCAATCCTTACATTGCATATAACACATATATTATACATAGAATACATGTCTTCTCCCACATAGGTCCATAATACAAATGTCTTTAATGTAAAATACGCAACCCAAAATTTCAAAAGTACATGTTCTTGCATCCTAGCATCTATGCTTCCAAAAAAAAAGAGCTAAGCACATAGGGAAGTAATTCACATAATGCTCTTTACCTTATTATCTTTACCTGCACACATATTTTAAAAACACGAAATGAGGGTTAGACATGGATGTCTAGTGAGGTTCCCTTTTATGTAATGCAGGCTGAAGATCACCAAAACATTTATCACATAATCATTTCACAATATGCGGAATAAAATCAGATTCTGCTTTGGTCCATCGAGTCTTTGGTTCCAAACCACACTTGGAATATATTTCAATAACCAGGACCAGAACTCCTATGGTCTCTCTTCCAGAGCTTCTGGTTCCTCGACCAGATCCCCTCTGGTATCTCTTCCAAAGCTTCTGGTTCCTTGACCAGAGCCTCTGGTTKTACTAACCAGARCTTCTGGTTCAACGTGTAAGCCAACCAGAGCCTCTCTGGTCTGTTTTTCATAAAAAGATTCTAAGTATAAAAATCCTTTTCTTAAAAACTTCTAAAAATATGATTTTGAC
>NC_037544.1:16568976-16570379 GCF_001531365.2 Cynara cardunculus var. scolymus | reverse complement strand
GCTGGTCACTTCATGATCTGTATGGAACGCTTGCAGCACAAGAGAATGACATAATGAAGAAGAAGGTATCCATCGGTGGACCTCTCGCTCTTGCTTCCGATGAAAAGGAAATATCAAGGACCCCTACCAGAGAACTTAAGACGAAAGGAAAGAAAGCACTGGTGGTAGAATCAGAATCTAAAGACAAAACTTCTGAATCAGATGATGAAATTAAAGCTTTTGCCAAATCTTTGGTCTTGATTACAAAGCAGTTCCAGAAAAAGTTCATCAAGAAACCTTATGAACGAAACGAGTTGAAGAGGGAAAGGTACCAGTCATCCTACGAAAGGAAGCCATCCAAATTTCATCAGCGGGAAGATAGAAGAGATGGGAGAGAAGAAAGAGAAGAAAGAAGAGAAGACAGAAGAGACGAGAGGAAAGAGGACAAAGATGGATGGAAAAATGACCTCCGATGCTTCAGGTGCGAAAAACTCGGTCATTTTTCAAAAGAATGAAGAGGACGATTGGTAAAGGATGCTGACTATTACTAGAACAAATACAAGTATAATCCTAGAGAGAGAAGCCTGATGACCGAGAAAGAAAATTGGGTGTCTTATTCTTCATCAGATGATGAAGACAAAGCACTCATCTGTCTAATGGCCACGACCAATGCAAAATCTGCCTCCAACTCTGATGATCAGGTATGTGAGTCTACTTCAAATGAAACCAACTCTGCTCCATCTGAGCTAGAGTTAAGGGTTATAAAACTTTCAGAAGATTTCTTCAAATTAAAAGAGAAATTAAATTTTCAAAAATCTGAAAAGATAAAAACGGAAAAAGAAGCAAGTTTCTACAAAAGAGAAACTGACCTTCTAACCGAAGAAAAAGCCGAACTAGCGAAGGAAAAGACTCGCATCAGCACTCTTAAGAAATCAGAGGAAGATAAACTTCTGGAATTAAACAAACGAATAACTAAGGACCTAKAAAAGAAAACTAAGGCCTTAAAGGAATCCGAGGCAGAGAGACTAAACTCAGTTGCTCTTAAATATTTCTTTCAAAAAGAACGGGAAATTCTTCACTAGAAGCTTCAAACCAATGAACTTCTGATGAAAAAGTACAAAGATGCACAAGACGTTTATGAAAAATTAAATGGTCAAACGGACACTCAAGAGATTGGTTTCAATGAATTAGACTCTTTCATTGAATCAAAGAAATCCACCATTGAATCCACTTTCAAACTTGGATGCATTCAAAAACCCGACTTTATTCCAAAACCAAAAGCAAATTTAAGAAAATTAAAGTCGATGGAAAACTGTCATTTTAAGACAAGATTTTGAGAATGTGGTGTACGAGAACATTACAAGTAAGAATTCTGATGAAAGAAATGACATCTCTAAATCAGAGACCGATGGAAACCCTATGGT
>NC_037544.1:16565949-16567711 GCF_001531365.2 Cynara cardunculus var. scolymus | reverse complement strand
AAGCCCGGTCACACAATCATCAAGGCAAAGAGAGAAGGAAATCTATATCTTCTAGATTTTGAGTCCTCCATGGGACAAGACACCCTTTGTCTTGTGTCTCATAAGAGAGATGAAAAGTGGCTATGACATCAGAAATTCTCACACGTCAACTTTGATGCACTACGAAAACTAGCCACACAGAAGTTGGTCAAGGAAATTTCGGATCTCAAATTCGAAAAAGATCATCTTTGCTCAGCCTGTGAGATGGGAAAGCTAAAACAGGCCTCACATAAAACCAAATCAGAAACCTCCTACACCAAGCCCTTGGACATGATTCATATAGACCTCTGTGGGCCTATATCAAATCAAAGTCTCTCTGGAAAGAAGTATATATTAGTACTGGTCGATGAATACTCCAGATACATTTGGGTTGAATTTGTAAAGAAGAAATTAGATGTTCCAGACCTACTCATTGGAGTGATGAAAAGGCTCCAAGTCGTTCTACAACAAAAACTAGTAAAGGTTAGAAGTGACAATAGAACTGAATTCAAAAATGCCAAAATCGATGACTACCTCTTCAGTGAAGGCATTACACAAAACTTCTCATCAGCAAGAACTCCACAACAAAATGGAGTGGTAGAGCGAAGGAACCGAACCTTAGTGGAAGCAGCAAGGACCATGCTTGCTTCATCGGAGTTACCCATCACATTCTGGGCTGAAGCTATTTCCACTGCCTGCTTCACCCAGAATCGATCAATCATTAACAAGAGACACCATAAGACACCTTATGAGCTCATCAACCAAAGAAGACCAAATGTCAAATATTTTCATATCTTTGGGTGCAAATGCTTTGTACTCAACGATATAGAATATCTTGGCAAGTTTGACAAGAAAGTTGATGAAAGGATCTTTCTGGGCTATTCTCAAACCGCCAAAGCCTACAGAGTCTACATCAAAAGGACAAGCATCGTCATTGAAAGCATCAATGTGCCATTTGATGATACCACACCAATGACTTCTGGACACAACTCGGACTTTAAAGAAGAGCATCTGATTCATCACTTGGCAAACCCAATGAATCAGAGTTAGCTCAATTATTTGAAGACATCTTCGATGAAGAAGTAATCTCTGGACATGTGCCAAATGCAAAATCTATCTCCAGAATCGATGAAGATCATGAAGCCTCCAATGCTAAAGGTACATCTCTGACAGAAACTCATGTTACTTCACCATCTACTTCTTCTGTGCCTTCAGATCACGATCAAGAACCAGAGTCTAACTCTGGAGATGATCTCCTTGAGGAGGAGCAAGCAGTTCCATCGATCGATGAAGAACTGCATCCTGTTGCCCCAGAACCCCAATCAAGCACCAAGTGGACAAAAGATCACCCACACCACCAAATCATTGGTGATCCAACCTCTGGTGTCAAGACGAGATCTGCCACTGGAAATGAATGTCTCTTCGCCAACTTCCTAAGCATGAAAGAACCAAAGAAGATTTTAGAAGCCCTACAAGACCCAAACTGGATAGATGCGATGCAAGAAGAACTACTCCAGTTTGAACGAAACAAAGTATGGTCCCTTATGCCTCTACCCAAAGGGAAGACGGCCATAGGAACCAAATGGGTCTTCCGAAACAAGAAGGACGAATATGGCATCGTAATAAGGAACAAAGTCAGGCTCGTTGCAAAAGTCTACCACCAGGAAGAAAGGATTGACTATGATGAGACATTCGCTCCCGTTGCAAGACTTGAAGCCATCAGAATGTTCCTAGCCTACGCAAC
>NC_037544.1:16527674-16564679 GCF_001531365.2 Cynara cardunculus var. scolymus | reverse complement strand
TTAGCCATAAACTCCAAGTATCCTAAACCAGAGCCTCTGGTCATACAGACCAGAGCCTCTGGCCATTTAGAATCACTTCGATTAATCTGGCAAACAATCTTCATCACTTTTGGAACCAGAGCCCCTCAGGTCCAAAGCAAATACTTAGTAATTTTTACCAAGTATTCTTTTACTCACCAGAGCCTCTGGTTATATAGACAAGAGCGTCTGGACTCCAATTCTTTGAGACCAAATCATATTTAATCTCAATCTTCGACTTGGGCATTCATGCATTTAATCTCATCATTTTACATCACCCTTTGGACCCAGAGCCCCTCTGGTCCGAAGCATATACTTAGTTTTCTTCACTAAGTATTACCTTCTCAACCAAAGCCTCTGGTTCCAAAGACCAGAGTCTCTGGTTTCCAATTCCTTTGGATCCAGCGATATCAAGTTCCCATCTACAACTTGACATACACCACACCCTTCTTTCATCAATCCCTAGGATCTCTACACCAACCAGAGCCTCTGGTTCTAAAGACCAGAGCCTCTGGATTCATACTCTTTGCAGCCAGTGCCTCTCTGGACCCAAAGAGTCTCCCTCTTCTTACTTCACATGGACTTAACCATATTTTCATACTTCATTTCATCGTCTAAAGACCAGAGCCTCTGGTCCTAAAGACCAAAGCCTCTGGCTTCAAAGTCTTTGGAACCAGAGCCCCTCTGGTCTCAAAGACTCAACCACTATACTCTTTCCCATACCCTTAACCATTTTCTCATACATATTTTTCCTTGTCTTTGCTACCAGAGCCTCTAGTTCTAAAGACCAGAGCCTCTGGATTCAAAGCCTTTGGAACCAGAGCCCCTCTGGTCTCAAAGACCCATCCTTATGCATATCCATTTGCATACTTAGCCACATTGCACATCTTTATTTCATCATCCTTCACAACCAGAGCCTCTGGTTGTATAGACCAGAGCCTCTGGTCCCCTAAATCATCATTATTATTTGTTTGAGGGGGAGTTTTTGAAAACCTCAAAACCATTCTTCATGCATCATTCAAGGGGGAACAACTATTTCATCTTCAAACTATATGCATTTTCCATCTAGAGCCTCTGGTTTTACTATCCAGAGCCTCTGGCCACCTAAATGCTAAATATGAATTTAACCAGAACTCCTCTGGTTCTACAAAATGGATTATCAATGCTTATCTAGGACCTCTGGTTAGTCATCCAAGGCTATTAATCATGCAATCCAACAAGCAGAGCCCCTCTAGTTCCTCACCCAATATGTCATGCTCAACCAGAACTCCTCTGGTTCCATGACAAAATATCTTTCATTCACAAAACCCATCTTAATTGCAAAATTCTTTTAAAAGATTATACAAAATTGCAGCTTTTGTGACTAAAAACTATACAACATGGGTTTTTAGAAGATCAAAACTTCGTCATTAGTATTAATCTTCCAATTAAATGGGATTTTAAATTGTTTTTGGATACATATTTATCAAGATATTATTTGAAATAATTTCTTATTTCAAATAATCCTTACGTCATCCAAACACGCGCCTGACACCATATACAGCCTGTTCCCCATACACCCTTTCAACTTTCACCTTCCCTAACCCCGCCTTGACACGTGTCCTCCAACATTAATGGCACGTACAATCAAGACGGCTCACGATATTTAAATCAAATCGTCAATTACCAACCCGCCAAAACTTTTTCATGATTTTTTCAATATAATAATCAAGAAACCGTTTCCAATTCCCCACCCCCACCATCTCTCCACCTATGAATACCTTTCTTCTACCTTCATTACCTCTTTACGCTTACCAAAACCTGCAAATAGAAATTGACGAACAAAAACCTACAACTTCCTCAACAATGGCCTCTTCCGCCTCCCACGAATCGAACAACAATGACAGTAGAGTTCAATCCACCAGCGCCGACAGCCGCGCTATCGTGTTCCTTCCCATGAAGCCAAACAACCACGCTATTGAACTAAGAAACACACTGTTCGACGACCGATTTACAGTCATGATCGAGTTCTTCAAGAACTGTATTCTCCTTCTTGCCCTGACCCTTGCTGACACCGGCGTACCACTAAAGTACGTTCAACAGTACTGGCAAACATGTGAGTTTCACCCCGACAGCCATGGAATCATGGGGGACATGGATGCCCCAAACGATATGATATGCTCGCTTAAAATATCGCGGGCTAAAGTTTCTCGGGTTCTGTGCATTCCCACTCGACGGGAACTTGGAATTGCAGAATATGACGAACCACCCACCACCGACGACATCCTCCGCTTCGTTAAAATGCTAGGTTACAATCGTGACCTATGCAACGTCTCAGATTTCAAACGCCAATTCCTCCCGTCGATGTGGAACATGTTTTTCTCCATCCTCAACAGGGCCCTCACATGCAAGCTAGGGTCATTGGACCAAGGCAATATCAACATCATGACAATCATGCACGGGTTGTTCTTCAACCTCAACCTTGACTACGCCTTTCTCATCTACAATGAGATTCACTCAGCGATGGTCAAGAAATGCAAACTCCAAGCCGCTGGCAAGCCTTTATCTGCGGTTCTCTTCCCTCGTTTCCTCGCCCTCTTCATTGGGGACATAATGAGGAAACATGGACTACCTGCTGAAGATCCCTTCACTCCAGTTTACAAGATGCACGGCCATCGACCAACCCTATCGAACGAGGGTTACACCATCAATCGCCCACTCTCAAGGGCTATGCTCAATGTCATTCCATCGACGTCTGAGATACGCCAGACCTATGAACGCTCTATGTTGTCCCAGGAACCGAGGGCAGCTACCCCAGAGCGACTAGAGTCGTCCCCTGAACCAAGCGAGGGAGCACATGAGACATCTTCATCGGATGATGAAGATGATGATGATGATGCTACTCATCGTGCCTCCCCCGGCACTACTCATACAATTCCTCCACCCACTACCCAAAGGGTAACCACCTCATCTACCCCTGGCGATCAAAGCTAAAGGGGTATTGAACAAGGATGACCCAGTCCAATCCCTACCCAAGCCAGCCATCCAGATGCCATTCTTCGGGCCTCTAGAGATGAATCAGCCGAGGAACCCCATATTCCATCACCCCTCTCCCAACAGAGATGTGATGAAGATATAAGAGCCCCTTCGCCTCAAGGCTCGACACAACCAATCACACACATAGAAGCATGTGTTGATTCTGACATTGAACAACCCCAAGATCGTTTAGAGCGATCTTCCTTTCATGCACATCCCCCTTCGATATTTGATCTACCGAAGGGGACACACATTCGCTTCACTTACCCGGCCTCTGAAGCCGAGGAAGAGGAAGCTGATGTCGCAACATCATGAGATAGCTCCTCTCTTGAGGGCTATCAAGGACATGATGGAAGTCCTTCTAGGCCCACATTTTCACAAGGCCAAGAAGGCGCCTCCGGAGTAGAGGCCCAACCTGCAGCATCCGTTGCTGCAGGGTTACCAATTGCAGACCTGGTCACAAAGGCCGAGTTCCAAGCCTTTGTCAATTCAGTTATGCGGTCCTTGGAAGACCTTAAACTCATCATTCAAGGGGTTGTTGACAGCCCACCCTCAACTGATAACACCGACCTTCAACAATCCCTTGCAATCCTTCTACGCCACCTCTTCCAAATTGAAACCCAAACCTGAGAAAATACCACACGTCTCCAAATACTCCAACAAACCATCAACCAACACCACAACACAGCATCCTCCCTTGCCACCCAAAGGAACCAAATATTCATCCACTCCATCGCCACCCTCACGGCCCAGGCAACTGAGGTCGATGAGAACCTTACCTACATCATCACCCAACTACACACCATCCTCCAAAACCTTAACACCCTACCAACCTCCATCATTTCCCAAATCCCGCAACAAGCCCCACCTCAATCCACTTCATCAATCGATGAAACCCTTGCCACCCTTACCCACCAAATGGCCACCATCCAAACCACACTTACCCAACTCCCAGCCACAATACTTGCCCAAATCCCACAGCCTACTCCACCCCCACCTCCCTCTGTAGGCCCATCCTTTGATGAAGCCTTCTTCTCATTCATTGTAGAGGTGAGAGATCTCATCACCAACCTTCCCGTTCCTCCATCTACATCCACCACCACCTTTGTGCCACCACAAGCCTCCTCATCAACCACAGAGTTCGCAACCAGAGCCGACCTAAGGGCTCTGTCCAAGGCACTCGTCTCATCTTTCAATGAGATTAGTCCCAAATTCGTTCATCGCACTATCCATCAAACCAGGTTTCTCTCCTAGAACCTGGCCGATGAACAAAGGCACACCACTTCTCTCCTTCAAACGATGAAGGAGAGCCGATGACAAGCAGTCCTGAAGGCGTATCTTACGTCCTTCAGGAAGGACGAAAAGAAGAAGAGGAGCAGAGCATCATGCTCCAGCAGCCGCCAACACAAGAGGCCACAACATGACGACCAAGACCCCGACAATCAAGGTCTTGGACCTCATGAGAGGGAGACAGAGGTCGCGGCTGCACAGTAAACGGAATCCGATGCACCACCAACACCATGATCTCAAACACAACCACCACCCTCAACCAAAGGAACCTAAGCAAGGGAACCAGAGGCTTTGCCCTATGAAGATGTACAAAATGTACATGTTCCCTTCACTACAACCCCATAACCCATCGTGTTGAGTTCCTCAACCGATGAAAACCCAACCTCTCCACCTTTTACTCCATCACCTACACCAAACCTACCCTTAACTCCTTCACCAACTCCTTGCACCACGTAATCCTTCACCTTATCCATACAACCAGAACCAACAATAATCCAACCTTCATCACCCCAACAACCTCAAACCCAAACAGAACCCCATAAACCAGAAACCACCCAAACAGAACCCCATGAACCAGAAACCACCCAAACCGCACCCAATGAACCAGAACCAACCCAAGCCGAATCAACCCAACAAGAAACCATACCTTCACCAACACATACACAACCATCAACCTAACCACCCGTAGTGCAAGCGGATGTTCCCTCTTCGTCAAGGAAACCTCCGCAGAGCATGGTCGATGAAATTATACAGAACATGGAGTCGATACGGAGACGTCCAGAGTTGCCACCCAAGGAACCCATTATGAAGGAAAATATTCATCAATATATGTATCACGACTGCGATGAAAGTTTGACCATCAATCCTCCGATATTATCGCCTGAGTCTATGGACCTCCTACACCATAGGTTTATTAGACAGACCACCCAAGCACCCTAGGATGTCTTCTCAAACGATGGGATAAGGAGGGTCATGGATCTAAAAGTGAGGACCTTCGCCAATAGAGCCATACGATACATCGAGTTCACAGTGGAAAGAGCACATGGTTAAATCAGCGCGTTCAACGAAAATAACCTCATCAACCTCAATCCCTATGACTTGATCGAGCTTTATGCATACACGACTCAGCGACAGGATCATGGCATCAGATTCGGGATGGCGAACAGAGCGATGGTGAAGACAATGGAGACCCTGGTAAACCATCGAGCCAAGAGTGATTTTAAAATTGCTCTTCGCTTAGGCATCGAAAGACTCTCCTGCGCTCCACCAAATGAAGACTTCCCAGGCCTGCAGGAGAAAAGATTTTCTTCAGTCTTAACTCAACCCGAACTTGGACTTGTTTACAAGAATGAGTTCGGGGCAAAGAAATTCTTCAGACTAACTAAGGCATTCAAGTATTCATCGGATACACTTGAATGGTTTCATAAAGTCATCATAAAAAGACTTGGTAGAAATCACGTGCCAAGAGAAGAAGGGAGTCAACTCATCCATGAGATATCGACAGTCATCGGCTATCGAAGACTGCTTATGCGCTTCAGAGAAATATTTCAAGGTAGGTCATGATGAATTGTAAATTTTTGCCTTTATATGATGTCTTTTGATTCCAGTATTGTAAGAATTTCATCATCCAATGAAAATTTGGACTTTGATGTTTTTCTATTAGATTAGTCTTTGATCTTCACAATTGTTACTAGATTAGTTTATGTTTGTTCTTTCATTACTTAGGGGGAGATTGTTAAACTCCATAATTCATAAAGTGAAAAAGTAATGAAAAAAATAAGTGATGAAGAGCCAGAAGACCGATGAAGACATCAAGGCAGAATTGGCTAAGTCTGAAGAACAACCAGAGGGCCGATGAACAACCAGCGATGCGATGGAAAGAGCATCTTCATCGCCCCTCTGGTCAACAACACTTAGARAATTCTTCAGCAATTCATCCAGAGGCATACGATGAAGATTTAAAGATAAGGATGATTCATCATACCATGGAAGACAGCTAGAGATGACAAGTCGACAGCTACACTTCAAGTTTATCTTAATATTAAAGCTTATCAATAGTTTAGATAAACATTATCTGTTAATAGAAGATTAGCTAAAAAGTCTCATTAGATAGTTATCTTCTAATTAGCTTACTAGTATAAATAGATGATTAGGCCTATTGTACTAAATGTCGCTTTTACGTTCTTATTCATAAATAAAGTGAAACCTTTGACACTCAAGATTGTTCTTTATTGTTTATAATTTATTCTTGAGTGTTCATCACTTTGTTCATTAAAACACTATAATTTGGTTATTCTTAACTAGATTATTAGTGTTATTGAGAGATCTGGGATCAACACTTGTACTTGTTGATGAATACTCCAGATACACCTGGGTTGAGTTTATGAAGAAGAAATCAGATGTTCCTGACCTACTCATTGGGGTGATGAAAAGGCTACAAGTCCTTCTACAACGAAAACTCATTAAAGTCAGAAGCGACAATGGAACTGAATTCAAAAATGCCAGAATCGATGAATACCTCATCCTTGAAGGCATCACACAAAACTTTTCAGCAGCCAGAACCCCACAACAGAATGGAGTGGTAGAACGGAGGAACATAACCCTTGTGGAAGCAGCAAGGACCATGCTTGCTTCATCAGAGTTACCCATTACCTTCTGGGCTGAAGCAATTTCTACTGCATGCTTCACCCAGAATCGATCCATCATCAACAAGAGGCATCAGAAGACACCCTATGTGCTCATTAATCAAAGAAGACCAAATGTCAAGTATTTCCATATCTTTGGGTGAAAATGTTTTGTACTCAATGATAGGGAATACCTTGGCAAGTTCGATAAGAAATTCGATGAAGGGATCTTTCTGGGATACTCTCAAACCGCCAAAACCTACAGAGTCTACATCAAAAGGACAAGAATTGTAATAGAAAGCATCAATGTATCCTTTGATGACTCCACATATATGACTTCTGGACACAACAGTTCAGAACTCGGACTTCAAAGAAGAGCATCTGATTTATCACTTGGCAAACCCAATGAATCAGAATTAGCTCAATTATTTGAAGACATCTTCGAAGAAGAAGTAATCTCTGGACATGCACCTACTGCAAAATCCACTTCCAGAACAAATGAAGAACATGAAGTCTCCAATGCTAAAGGTACAACTCTTACTGAAACTCATGTTACTTCACCTTCTACTTCTTCTGTGTCTTCAGATCAAGAACAAGAACCAGAGTCTAACTCTGGAGATGATCGCTTCAAGGGGGAGCAAGCAGTTCCATTAGTCGATGAAGAACCGCATCCTGTTGCTCCAGAACCCCAGTCAAGCACCAAGTGGATGAAAGGCTACCTACATCACCAAATCATTGGTGATCCAACATCTGGTGTAAAGACGAGATCAGCAACAGCCAATGAATGCCTCTTCGCCAACTTTCTTAGCATGATAGAACCATAGAAAATTTCTGAAGCCCTACAAGATCAAAACTGGATAGATGCAATGCAAGAAGAACTACTCCAGTTTGAGAGAAACAAGGTATGGTCCCTTATGTCTCTACCAAAAGGGAAGACGACCATAGGAACCAAATGGGTCTTTCGAAACAAGAAGGACGAAGATGGCATAGTAATAAGGAACAAGGCCAGGCTTGTTGCCAAGGACTACTGCCAGGAAGAAGGGATTGACTATGATGAGACATTTGCTCCYRTYGCAWGACTTGAAGCCATCAGGATATTCCTAGCCTATGCAGCTCACAAAGACTTTAAGGTATATCAGATGGATGTCAAGTCTGCCTTCCTCAACGGCAAACTTCAAGAAGAAGTTTACGTGCAGAGTATGTCTATTTTCTGGACAAATCCCTCTGTGGGCTAAAGCAAGCACCAAGGGCCTGGTATGAAACTCTATCTACTCATCAACAATGGTTTCGAAAAAGGTACAATCGATACAACCCTCTTTCTCAAGAAGCATAAAGKTGATATACTACTAGTACAAATATATGTGGACGACATCATATTTGGCTCAACAAATGCAAAACATTACGAAAAATTAAATTTGAGATGAGCATGATGGGAGAACTTACTTTCTTTCTTGGTCTTCAAATAAAACAAACTTCAAAAGTGATTTTCATCAATCAGTCCAAGTATGTGACTGACCTTCTGAAGAAATACTCTCTCAAATTCATCATCAATGAGAACTCCTATGGCTACAGGAGCCAAATTATTTGCTGATCCATCAAAAAAATCTATGGATGTAACAAACTACAGACGCATGATTGGATCACTCATGTACCTAACTACTAGTAGACCAGATATTATGTTTGCTACATGTCTCTGTGCAAGGTATAAATTTAACCCCAAAGAATCTCATCTTTCTACAGTCAAGAGGATATTTACATACCATAAGGGAACCCCTTTATTGGGTCTCTAGTATCATAAGAACGTTGGCTTTGATCTAATAGCCTATACAGATGCAGATCATGCAGGGTGCAAGCTTGATAGAAAGAGTACGTCTGGAAGCTGTCAACTCTTGGGGGACAAGCTGGTAAGTTGGAAATCCAAAAAACAAAATTGTGTCTCAACCTCTACAGCAAAAGCAGAATATGTTGCTGTTGCTAGTTGTTGTTCACAAGTTCTCTGGATGAAGACTCAGCTTAAGAACTATGGCTTTTAATATGAAAAGATACCAATCCTTTGTGACTCCAAGAGTGCAATAGCCATCTCTGCAAATCCTGTGCAGCATTCCAAAACCAAGCACATCGATGTAAGGTACCACTTTCTGAAAGACAATGTTGAAAAATGTAATATATAAATGTACTTTCTTCCAACTGAGATTCAACTTGCTGATATCTTCACAAAAGCTCTTGATGAGAAAAGATTTTTGTTCCTAGTCAGCAAGATGAGTATGCTGAATCTCACCACTTAGAGGCAATCATTAGTCTGAAACCAGAGATTCTTAATATCTCATGGTCATGCCTATAAGTGACAAATATTATGATAGCCATAAAAATCAAGTACTCTAAACCAAAGCCTCTGGTTGTAATGACCAGAGCCTCTGGCCATATAGAATCACTTAGATTAATATTTGGCAAAAAAAATTCATCGACTTTGGAACCAGAGACCTTTGGTCCAAAACAAATACTTGGTATTTTCTCACCAAGTATTCCCCTCCAAACCAGAGCCTCTGAATTCCAACTCTTTGAGACCAGAGCCTCTTTGGTCTCAAACTTGGACTCCCTTGAAAATTCATGCATGTATTTACGTAATTATCCATCATCCTTTGGCACCGGAGACCTCTGGTCCAAAGCCAATACTTTGTGAAAATTATCACTAAGTACTCTATTCACAACCAGAGCCTCTGGTTGTATAGACCAGAGCCTCTGGTCACCAAAATAAACCAATCTCTTATTGATTCAAGGGGGAGTTTTACACTCAATCTCCTCCCCATGGATCATTCAAGGGGGAGCTTTTTGTTGGACCAATACTAGGGAACCGCCCACATGATATTGTCCGCTTTGGGCTGCCCCTCCTGGCAACAACCCCTCGCGGCTTTAAAACGCGTCACTGGTAGGAGTAAGATCCCCCCTTCCTTATAAGGAAGATGAATCCCCCTAGCCTCACCGATGTGGGATGCTCCTGCATTGCTACAGGAGCGTTGGGTTTAAGAATCGTGGATTTGACCAGCTCGAGGGAACGATGAGGCGGAAGTCCCAACATCCCCCCCCACATTGGTGTGGCCCTAGCTCTGATACCAATTGTTGGACCAATACTAGGGAACGGCCCACATGATATTGTCCGCTTTGGACTGCCCCTCCCGCCAACAACCCCTCATGGCTTTAAAACGCGTCACTGGTAGGAGTAAGATGCCCCCTTCCTTATAAGGAAGATGAATCCTCCTAGCCTCACCGATGTGGGACGCTCCTGCATTGCTACAGGAGCGTTGGGTTTAAGAATCGCGGATTTGACCGGCTCGAGGGAATGATGAGGCGGAAGTCCCAACACTTTTCAATCATCATAAAGAACTTTCCATTGCATAATTATGCATTTTCCATCCCAGAGCCTCTGGTTCTACTATCCAGAGCCTCTGGACACCAAAATGCTAGATATATGATGAATAAAACATGTGTAAGTAACCAGATTCCCTCTGGTCCCACATCATTTGTTGTCCATGTTTAATAAGAGCCTCTGGTTTGCCCATTCAAGGCTCATAATACATACAACCCAACAATTCATCGATGACCTTATTCATCGTGCGCAACCAGAGACCTCTGGTTCCTCATCTCTAAAAAGGGTATGTTTAACCACAGACCTCTGGTTCCCCAACCAATGAGTCACGTACAACCAGAACTCTTTTGGTTCCATGACAAAACAATTTTTTTCAAAAAACCCATTTTAATTGCAAACTCTTCAAAGATTATACAACATTGCAGCCTTTGTGACTAAAAACTATACTTCATAAGTTTTTAGAAGACCAAAACTACGTAATTAGTATTAATCTTACAATTAGATGAACTTTTAAATTGTTTTTGGCGCGATACTTCAAGAAATATTATTTGGAATAATTTTTTACTCCAAGTAATCCAATCGTAACCTGCGCAAAAGCCTGACACATTACCAGCTTGTTCCTCATAAACCACTTCACCCTCCCCACGATGACACGTGTCCTCCAACATTAATGGCATGATACTGTCAAGATGCTACACGATCCCCACAAAATCACCTTTTTGCCAAACATCTCCCACGATCATGATTATCATTTAAATATTAAACTTGTTTTGACGATTCCCCTCCTCCATCTATAAATACCCATCTTCCCCAAACCATTTCCTCTTTACGCTCCCAATACCTACAACTACAAACAGACGATCTAAAAAACTCAAAACCTGCAACCATAACTTACAATGGCAACCTCCGCCTCTCATGAATCAAACAACAACGACAACCAAGTGCAATCCACCGGCGTCGATAGCCGCACACTGGTGTTCCTTCCCTTAAAATCAAACAACCACGCAATCAACCTCCGCACCGAACTATTTGACACAAAGTATGCCATCATGATAGAGTTCTTCCAGAACCGTATTCTACAACCGGCCGGCATTGATGTTAGTCAACAATGGCATACTATTCAGGTACGTCCCACAGTACTGGCAGACTTGCGAGTACATCCCCGACAGCCATGGAATCATGGGGGATATTGACGCTCCAAAAGACATGATCTGTTTCGTCAAAATCTCCCGAGCAAAGGTCTCTAAAGTCCTTTGCATTCCCACACGCAAAGAACTCGGCATAGACAACTACGTCGAACCACCCATGAGCTTTGATATCCTCCGCTTCATCCACATACTAGGTTACAATCGTGACCTACGCAATGCCTCTGACTTTAAGACGCAATTCCTTCCCCCAATGTGGAATATGTTCTTTTTCATATTGAACAGGGCCTTGACCTGCAAGCTAGGATTGATGGATCAGGGTAACATCAACATAATGACCATCATGTACGGCCTCTTCTTCAATCTGCCGCTGGACTACGCTGTCCTCGTCTACAACGAAATCCATGCAGCACTACTCAAGAAGTGTAAGCTTCAGGCCGCAGGAAAGCCACTGCCATCCGTGCTATACCCAAGATTCCTCACTCTCTTCATAAGGGATGCGATGAGGAGACATGATCTCCCGGCCGATGGACCATTCACACCACAGTTCACAATGCATGGTCATCGTCCAACAATCTCTAAGGACGGATACACCATCGAGAGAACAGTCTCTCAAGCCATGCTCAACGTCATACCCAAGACGTCTGAGATAAGGCAGACCTATGAATGCTCTCTACTGTCCCAAGAACCGAGGGCAGCTACCCCCAGAGCACTTAGACCCGTCCCGAGAAACCAGCGAGGGAGCACAAGAGTCGTCTTCATCGAATGATAAAAATGATGATGATGACTCTCCCCATGCATCCCCCGGCCCTTCACATACAATACTCATTCCCACTATCCAAAGGGCACCCACCACCACTACCCCTGGCGATCAAGGCCAAAGGGGTATTGAACGAGGACGACCCAGTCCAATCCCACACCCAGCCAGCCATCCAGAAGCCATTCTTCGGGCCTTTGGAGATGATACAGCCAAGGAACCCCACCATGAATCGCCTCCCTCCCAACAGAGGGGCGATGAAGAAAGAAGAGCCACTTCGCCTCATGGCTCGCCCCTATCCTTCACACACCTAGAAGCATGTGTTGCTTCTGGCATTGCAGATCCACAAGATCGCTCAGAGCGATCTCCTGTTCAAACAAATCCCCATTCGATACTTGATCTAGCGAAGGGAACACACATATACTTCTCTTACCCGGCCTCTGAAGCCAAGGAAGAAGAAGAAGTTGTAGCAACATCACGAGATAGCTCCTCGCTAGAGGGCTATCAAGGACATGATGGAAGTCCTTCACGGCCCACATTTTCATAAGGCCAAGAAGGCGCCTCTGGAGCTGAGGCTCAACCTGCAGCATCTGTTGCTGCAGGGTTACCCCTGTGGCTAATCTGGTTACAAAGGCTGAGTTGCAAGCCTTTGAAGCCACGATTCAGCGGTCCTTGGAAGACCTAAAACTCACCATCCAAGGGATTGTCAACAACCCTCCATCCATTGACCTAACCTCTCTACGACAATCCCTTGCAACCCTTGAAGCCCAAACAAGAGATAACAATCTCCGAATGCTTCAACAGACAGTCACCCAACACCACAACACCTCATTTTCCCTTGCCACCCAAAGAAATCAACTCCAAATTCACTCCATAGCCACCCTCACGGCTAAAGCAACAGCAACCGGTGAAACATTAGCCTCCATCACCACCCAACTAAACACCATCCAAGCCATAAACAACCTCCCATCATCCATCTCATCGCTAATCCCACAACCTGCATCAACCACCACTATATCCATCGATGAATCACTAACGTCTCTTTCTACCCAAATGACTACCATCCAAAACACCCTCTCCTCCCTCCCAGTCACCATACTAGCCACCATTCCCCAACCACCTCCTCCTCCACCCCCTCTACAAGTCTATCCTTCAATGAAGCCTTCTCTTCCTTCACTATAGAGGTGAGGAAAATAATTGCCAACCTTCCCATTCATCCATCCACATCCACCACCACCTCCATGCCCCCACCTGCCTCCACCTCCACTACAGACTATGCAACCAGGGCCGACCTAAGGGCCATGTCAAAGGCACTTGTCTCATCCTTCAATGAGATAAGTGCAAAATTCATTCATCGCACCATTCAACCAACCAAGGCTCTCTCCCAGAGCCTTGCTGATCAACAAAGGCACATCACCTTTCTTCTTCACATGATGGAGGAGAGCCGAAGACAACAAGCCCTGAAGGCGTATCTTGCGTCCTTCAGGAAGAAGGAAAAGAAGAAGAGGAGCAGAGATTCATGCTCCAGCAACCACCTGCACAAGAGGCCACGCCATGAGGACCCAGACCCCGATGATCAAGGTCTTGGACCTCATGAGGGGGAGAAAGAGGCCGCGGCTGCTACACATATGGAATCTGCTGCACCACCACCCTCACCCCAAACACAACACCAACCATCTCCCCCAAACCAAGAAACCCAAGTGAGGGAACCAGAGGCTCAACCTTCTGAAGATGTACAGAATGTACATGTTCCCATTGCCACATGCCAAGAACCATCGAGTTGAGCTCATCAACTGATAAAGAACCATCAACACTACAAACCAACCTACCCTTCACCCCATCACCATCTCCGAACTCACCATTAACCCCATCACCAACACCACGCACCACACAAAAATTCTCTACTCTACCCATACAAACTCAACACACAATCACCCAACCTTCATCACCATAATCACCCAACCTTCATCACCACAATCACCACCATCCCAACCCAATGAACCAGAAACCACCCAAAAACAACCTCCTGAACCACAAGCCACCATATCTGAGCCCAATGAAACAGAGCCAACCCAAACTCTTCCATCATCTACCCCCTCTCAACCATTAACCCAAACACAACCCACAGCCCAACAAACCTAGGAGCAAGCAGATGTTCCTTCATCTTCAAGGAACCCTTACCAAGGGATAGTCAATGAAATAATAGCAAACATGGAGTCGCTTAGGAGACATCCACAGGTGCAACCAAGGGAGCCAGTCATGATGGAGAATATCCATCAATACATGTATCATGATCGCGATGAAGGTTTGACACTCAATCCTCCAATACTATCACCGGAATCCATGAACCTCTTACACCATAGGTTTGTTAAAGAGACCACCCAACCACCAAGGGCTGTCTTTTCAAATGATGGAATAAAGTTGGTCATGGACATCAAAATGAGGACCGTCGCCAATCGAGCCATCAAGTACATCGAGTACACAGTGGAGAGAGCTCGTGGTCAGGTCAGCGTCTTTAGTGACAATGACTTGATTAATCTCAATCCCTATGACTTGATCAAGCTTTACGCGTACACGACTCAGTGACAGGATCAAGGCATAATATTTGGGATGGTTAACAGAGCGATCGTACAGACTATGGAGACCTTGGTAAAGCATCAAGCCAAGAGTAATTTCAAGATTGCTTTTTGGCTTGGCATCGAAAGACTATCCTGCACTCCACCCAATGAAGACTTCCCTGGGCTGCAAAAGAAGAGATATGCCTTTGTCCTCACTCAACCAGAACTGGGTCTGGTATACAAAAATGAGTTTGGAGTGAAAAAATTCTTTAGGTTGACTGAGGCCTTTAAGTATTCAAATGAAACACTTAAATGGTTTTAGAAAGCCATAAGAGACAAATTGGGCAGATCTCACGTACCAACAAATGATGGACAGAGATTGATACAGGAAATATCTACAGTCATCGATTACAGAGGACTACTCATGCGCTTTTGGGAAATATCTCAGGGGAGACCCTAAGTGTAGTCATATGTATTTTTTTTTTGTTGGTTTGTAATTTTCATTTCACCAATGTAAGAATTCATCATTTGATCCAATGAAAAATTTGGCAAAATATGTTTTTCTTTAGAATAGCCTCTGTTCTTCATTTATACTTTGAATGTTCTTAGAATATATGATGTTTGCTCTTTCATTACTTAGGGGAAGATTGTTAGACCCTATAAGTGTTATGCATACAGTAATGAAGACAAACAAGTGATGAAGAACCAGAAGACCGATGGAAGACTTCAAGGAAAAATACTAAGTCTGAAGAACAACCATAGGATCGATGAACTGACCAGAGATGCAATGGAAAGTGCATCTCCATAACCCCTCTGGACACTAACACTTGAAGTTTCCTTCACCATTTCAACCAGAGGCAAACAAAGAAGATATGAAGATAAGGTTGAATGCATATTTCATGGAAGACAGCTGGAGATAATCATTCAACAACTGGATTCTACAAAGTTTATCTCTTTTTAATGTTTATTCTTATTATAGATAAGCTTTATTTGTTAGTAGAAGATTAGCTAAATAGTCTAGCTAGATAGTTATCTTCTTATTAGCCTACTAGTATAAATAGGTGATTAGGCCTATTGTAATCAACGATGCTTTTTACGTTTTTACATTAATATTGAATAAAGTGAAATCATTGGCACTCAAAATTGTTCTTTGAATGTTTATACATTGTTCTTGAGTGTTCATCATTTTGTTCACTAAAACACCATAGTTTGGTTATTCTTAACTTGATTATTAGTGTTATTGAGAGATCTGGGATCAACAAAAATGATGAACACTCAAGAACAAAAGATGAATATTCAAAGAATATACTTGAGTGTCAAAGGATTCACTTTATTTCAAAGATTGTGAAAAGCGTTCAATGATTACAATAGGCCTAACACCTATTTATACTAGTAATCTAAACAAGAAGATAACTATCTAGAGAGACTATCTAGCAAATCCTCTAGGAAAGATAAAGCTTATCTAGACATGGATAATCTACAAAACAAGATAAACTTTGTAGAATCCAGCTATCGATTAGTCATCTCCAGCTGTCTTCCATGGGGTGTTATTCAACCTTATCTTTATATCTTCATCGTATGCCTATGGTTGAACTATTATAGAAAACTCCAAGTATTGGTAACCAGAGGGGCTATGAAGATGCTCTTTCCATCGCACCTCAGGTTGATCCATCGACCCTCTGGCTGTATTGAGGACTTAGCCGTTTTTTCTTGAAGTCTTCCATCGGCCTTCTGGTTCTTCATCATTTGTTTTTCTTCATTACTTTTACATATAAGAATTATGGGGTCTAACAATCTCCCCCTAAATAATGAAAGAACAAACATAAACTAGTCTATGAACATTCAGAGCATAAATGAAGAACAGAGGCTAATCTAAAGAAAAACATCCTTTGCCAAATTTTTCATTGGACTAAATGATGAATTCTTACAATGATGGAACAAAAAGATATTACAATACAAACCAAAATACTTCATTCATGATCTACCTTGTGTAATCTCCCAAAAGTGCATCAACAGTCCTCTAAATCGAATGACTATTGAGATCTCATGAATAAGCTGTTGTCCCTCTCCCATTGGCACATGAGGTCTGCCCAGTCTGTCTCTGATGACCTTCTGAAACCATTCAAGTGTTATGGTCGAGTACTTGAAGGCTTCAGTCAGTCTAAAGAACTTTTTTACGTCAAACTCATTCTTAAATACCAGTCTGAGTTCTAGTTGAGTTAGGACTGAGGCAAATCTCTTCTTTTGCAGGCCTGGAAAGTCTTCATTAGGTGGAGTGTAGGATAGTCTATCGATGCCAAGATGAAGAGCAATTTGAAAATCACTCTTAGCTCTGTGCTTCATCAAGGTTTTCATTGCTTGAACAATCGCTCGGTTTGCCATCCTAAATCTGATTCCTTGATCCTGTCACTGAGCCGTATGCGCATAAAGATCAATCAAGTCCCATGGATTGAGATTGATCAAGTCATTGTCATTGAAGATGCTGACATGACCATAGGCTCGTTCCATGGTGTACTCGATGTATTTGATAGCTCTGTTCATGAAGGTCCTTATTTTGATGTCCATGATCGTCCTTGTTCCTTCGTTTGAGAAGACGGCCTGTGGTGGATTGGTCGTTTGTCTTACAAACCTGTGGCATAGGAGGTTCATCGATTCTGGTGATAGCATGGGAGGATTGAGAACCAAACTTTCATCATGATTGTGATACAAGTATTGATGGATATTCTCCATCATTATTGGTTCCCTTGGTGGCATCTACGGACGTCTCCTCAGCAACTCCATGTTTGCAATACTTTCATCGACTACGCCTTAAGGAGGATGTCTCGATGAGGAGGGAACGTCTGCTTGCACCTGCGGTGGTTGGGTTGTGGGTTGTGTTTGGGCTAAGGGTTGTGTATGGGTTGGTGATGGAATGGTTTCTTGTTGGGTTGGCTCAGTTTGGGGTAGTTCTGGTTCATTGGGCTCTGGATGGGTGGTTTCTGGTTCATGGGGTTCTGTTGGTGGTTGTTGAGGTGAGGTAGGTTGGGTGATTATGGGTTCTGGTTGTGTGGGTAAGGTGATGGAAGGTTCTATGTTACAAGGGGTTGGTGATGGAGTTAAGGGTAGGTTAGGAGTTGGTGATGGAGTAAAGGATAGGTCGGAATCTGTTTGTGGGGTAGAGGGGTTTTCATCAGATGAAGAACTTACCTTAATTGGTGAGAACTCACTGACTTGGCTGGTTGTGCAGCTCTATAAACGAACTTTGCACTTATCTCATTGAACAATGAAATAAGTGCCTTTGACAGAGCCCTTAGGTCGGCTCTGGTGGCAAACTCTGTGGTGGAGGTGGATGTCGATGCGGGAGGAGGGATGGATGTTGAGGTGGATGCTGGTGGTGGGATGGGGAGGGAGGCTATTATGGTGGCTGGTAATGAGGTAAGGGTAGTGTGTGTGTTGGTTATTTGGGTGGAGAGTGAGGCGATGGTTTCATCTATAGATATGGTTGGGGGTGGGGTTGGTTGAGGGATTTGGGAGAGGATGGTGGTTGGGAGTGTAGTGAGGGTGTTGGATATGGCATTTAGTTGGGTGGTGATGGAAGCTATGGTCTCATTGGTCGCAGTTGCCTGGGCCGTGAGGCTGGCAAGGGTGTTCATGATTGTTTGGTTTCGAATGATGGATAGGGTGGATGAGGCATGGTGTTATTGTTCACGGGTTTGTTGAAGCATGCGGATGCGGGTGGTTTTGTCATTGGCTTAGGCTTCAAGGATGGCAAGGGATTGTCGAATTGGGGTGAGATCAATGGATGGGGTGGATTCGACATTCTTGCTAAGATGAGTTTAAGGTCATCCAAGGACCGCTGAGTCGAGTCTACAAAGGCCTGGAACTCTGCCTTTGTGACAAGATCAGCTATGGGGGTAACTCCTGCAGCAACAGATGCTGCAAGTTGTGCCTCAGCTCCAGAGGCGCCTTCATTGCCTTGTGAGAATGTGGGCAATGAAGGACTTCCATCGAGTCCTCGATAGCTCTCAAATGAGGAGTTATCTCCTTATGTTGCTACAGCTACTTCTTCTTCCTCGGATTCAAAGGCCGAGTAAGAGAAGTAGGTGTGTGTCCCCTTCGCTGGATCAAGTATCGAAGGGGCTTGTGCATGAATGGGAGATCACTCTGAATGATCTTGGGGAGCATCAATGCCATAAGCAACACATGCTTCTGGGTGTGTGGAAGGTTGTGTCGAGCCATGAGGCGATGTGGCTCTTATTTCTTCATCGCCTCCCTGTTGGGAGAGAGGCGATGGATGATGTGGTTCCTTGGCAAATTCATCTCCAGAGGCCTGAAGAGTGGCCTCTGGATGGCTGGCTTGGGTGAGGATTGGACTGGGCCGTCCTTGTTCAATACCCCTTTGGCCTTGATCGCTAGAGGTAGCATGTGTGGTTGCCCTTTAGAAGGTGGGTGCGGGAGTTGTGTTTATAAAGCTGGGGGATGCGTGAGGAGTGTCATCATCATCATCTTCATCATTTGATAAAGAAGACTTCTGCGCTCCCTCGCTTGCATCTGGGGACGGCTCTATTTGCTCTGGGGTAGATGCCCGCTGTTCTTTGGACAGCATATAGCATTCATACTTCCTTCGAATCTCAGATGCCTCTGGAATGACATTGAGCATGGCCCTCGAGATGGTCCTTTCTATCGTGTAACCATCCTTCGAGATGGTTGGGCGATGCCCGTTCATCAAGTATTATTGCGTGAAGGGTTTTTCGGCTGGTAGATTGTGTCTCCTCATCGCATCCCTTATAATAAAGGCAAGGAACCGCAGGAAGAGAACAGAGGATAGTGGCTTTCCCGCGGCCACTAGTTTGCATTCCTTGACGACCGCTGCATGGATCTCATTATAGATGAGAAGGGCATAGTCCAGCAGTAGGTTGAAGAAGAGTTCATACATTATTTTCACAATGTTAATGTTCCCTTGATCCATGCTCCCAAGCTTGCAGGTGAGAGCTCGGTTCAGGATCGAGAAGAACATGTTCCACATAGGAGGCAAGAATTGCCTCTTGAAGTCGGATGCGTTGTGTAGGTCACTGTTGTAACCCAGCATCTTGATGAACCGAAGGATGTCAGAACTGGTGGGTGGCTCGGCATAGTGTTCGATGTTTAGTTCTTGGCGAGTTGGGATACATAATACTCCGAGAAGAACTTGCATGTCTGCCAATACTGTTGCACGTATTTTAATGGCACCCCGTTGTTGGAAAGGGTGAGAGCAGGTTGGAGAATGCAGTTCTGAAAGAACTCTATCATTATGGCGAACTTGTCTTCAAACAGGTTTGTGCAAAGGTCAATGGCATGATTGTTGGGTTTTATGGGCAAGAAGACCATTGCACGGCTGTCTGCACCGGTCGATTGCACATGGTTGTCGTTGTTTTGGGATTCGTGTGATGCTGAGGAAGCCATTGTTGGAGAAGTTGCAGGTTTTTGTTTGCAGGTCATCTGAAGTTCTTGAAGGTTTTGGAAGCATAAAGAATGAACTGTTGGAGAAGATGGGTATATATAAGTGGGGAAGTGGAAGGGTTTTGGGTTTAAGAAATATTATTTAAAAGATAATGATTATGATTGAGGACGTTTGGGTGAAAAGTTTGTGGTGATGTTGATCATGGCCGTAATCCTGCACATTGTCATAAATGCAGGTGGACACGTGTCTAAATGGGGTGGGTGGAAGGGTAATATGGAGGGTTGTCTAGGGAATAGGCTGTTGAAAGTGTCAGGCGCGTGTAGGATGACGTTTTGGTGATTTGGGATAATTAAAAATAATTATCCCAAATAATATCTCTTGAAGAATAATCCAAAAAAAATATTTAATATTTTAAATTCCATCTAATTGTAAGATAAATACTAATTACGAAGTTTTGGTCTTCTAAAAACACATGTTGTATAGTTTTTAGTCACAAAAGCTACAATTTTGTATAATCTTTAAAATGTTTTCAATTACAGATGGGTTTTTTGGGTACAAATGATTTTGTCATGGAATCAGAGGTGCTCTGGTTGGTCATGAATTTTGAGGGGGAACCAGAGGTCTCTGGTTAAGCGTGATGAATTATTCATCAATGGAATGTTGGGTTTTATGAATAAGAGACTCTGGATAGACAAACCAGAGGCTCTGGTTATGCATGGAAAACCCTTGGATTAAAAAAATATCCTTTATGAAGGACCAGAGGGGCTCTGGTTGAATGCAAGGGATGATTCATCATTTATATAGCATTTTGGTGATCCAGAGGCTCTGGATAAACAAACCAGAGGCTCTGGGTGGGAAAATGCATATCTTGTGCAATATGGATGCTTGATGATGAATGCAAAAATCCCCCTCAAATGATGCATATGGATGTGTATTGAGTTAAAAACTCCCCCTATAATCAATAAGGAGGTTGGATTTGATGACCAGAGGCTCTGGTCTATACAACTAGAGGCTCTGGTTGTGAATCATGATGCAAACATATATGGAATTTGATTAGGTTCATGTAAATGGATATGAAATTGGATGGGCCTTTGGGACCAGAGGGCTCTGGTTCCAAAGACTTTGAATCCAGAGGCTCTGGACTTTAGAACCAGAGGCTCTGGTTGAGAAGGCGATGCAAACATGATGATAGTATGTAATATAATGATGCATGTAAAGTCCAATTTGGACCAGAGGGCTCTGGTTCCAAAGGACTTGAAAACCAGAAGCTCTGGTCTTTGGAACCAGAGGCTCTGGTTGTATGAATGATAAAATTTGACTAAGTTATCTGTATGAATGAATGAGGGAGATCAAGTTTGAGACCAAAGAGGCTCTAGTCTCAAAGGATTGGAATCCAGAGGCTCTGGTTGTGAATGGGGGTACTTAGTGAAAAATCACAAAGCATTTGCTTTGGACAAGAGGGGCTCTGGTTCCAAAGACGATGAAAAATTTTGGCCAAAAAATGAACAAGTATTTCTAATTGGCCAGAGCTCTGGTCTTTAGAACCAGAGGCTCTGGGTTAGAGTACTTAAGGATTATGGCCATAATGATTTATCACTTGTAGGCATAACCATGAGATATTGAGGATCTCTGGTTTCAAACTATGGATTGCCTCTAAGTGGTGAGATTCAGCATACCCATCTTGCAGACAAGAAATAAAAATCTTTTCTCATCAAGAGCTTTTATGAAAATGTCAGCAAGTTGAATCTCTGTAGGAACAAAGTACATCTCTATTATACCTTTTTCGACATTGTCTTTCAGAAAGTGGTACTTTACATCGATATGTTTGGTCTTGGAATGATGCAGATGATTTGCAGAGATGGCTATGGCACTCTTGGAGTCACAGAGGATGAGAATCTTTTCATATTCAAAGCCATAGTCCTTAAGCTGAGTCTTCATCCAAAGGACTTGTGAACAACAACTAGCAGCAGCAACATATTCTGCTTTTGTTGTTGAGGTTGAAACACAATTCTGTTTTCTGGATGTCCAACTTACCAGCTTGTCCCCCAAGAGTTAACAGCTTCCAGACGTACTCTTTCTATCAAGCTTGCAACCTGCATGATCTGCATCTGTAAAAGCTATTAGATCAAAGCCAGAGTTCTTTGGATACCAGAGACCCAATGAAGGGGTTCCCTTGAGGTATCTAAAGATCATCTTGACTGCAGAAAGATGAGATTCCTTAGGATTAGCTTGATATCTTGCACAAAGACATGTAGCAAACATAATATCTGGTCTACTTACAGTTAGATACAGGAGTGATCCAATCATGCCTCTGTAGGTTGTTACATCCACAGATTTGCCTGATGGATCAGCAAACAACTTTGCTTCTGTAGCCATTGGTGTTCTCATCGATGATGAATTTGAGAGAGAGTATTTCTTCAGAAGGTCAGTCACATACTTGGACTGATTGATAAAAGTCCCTTCTGGAGTTTGTTTTATTTGAAGACCAAGGAAGAAACTATGTTCTCCCATCATACTTATCTCAAATTTGCTTTTCATCAGCTCTGAAATTTTTTCGCAATGTTTTGCATTTGTAGAACCAAATATGATGTCATTGACATAAATTTGCACAAGTAGTATGTCACCTTTATGCTTCTTGAGAAAGAGAGTTGTATCGATTGTACCTTTTTCGAATCAATTGTCGATGAGAAAGGTGGAGAGAGTTTCATACCAGGCCCTGGGTGCTTGTTACAGCCCATAGAGGGCTTTGTCAAGAAAGTAGACGTACTCTGGATGGTTTGGATCTTCAAACCCAGGGGGCTGCTGCACGTATACTTCTTTTTGAAGCTTACCATTTAGGAAGGCGGACTTGACATCCATCTAATAGACCTTGAAGCCTTTGTGTGCTGCGTAGGCTAGGAATATCCAGATGGCTTCAAGTCTTGGGACGGGAGCAAATGTCTCATCATAGTCAATCCCTTCTTCCTGGAAGTAGCCTTTGGCAACAAGCCTGGCCTTGTTCCTTATTACTATGCCATCTTTGTCCTTCTTATTTCTGAAGACCCATTTAGTTCCTATGGACGTCTTCCCTCTAGGTAGAGGCATGAGGGACCACACTTTGTTTCTCTCAAACTGGAGTAGTTCTTCTTGCATTGCATCTATCCAGTTTGGGTCTTGTTGGGCTTCAGAAATTTTCTTCGGTTCGATCATGCTCAGAAAGTTGGCGAAGAGGCATTCGCTAGCTGTAGCGGATATTGTCTTGACACCAGATGTTGGATCACCAATGATTTGGTGATGAGGATGGTCTTTTTTCCACTTGTTGCACGATTGGGTTTCTGGAGCAATAGGATGCAGTTTTTCATCGACCGATGGAACAACTTGCTCCTCCTCGAAGAGATCATCTCCAGATCTATCTTCTGGCTCTGGTTCTGGTTCTGAAGACACAGAAGAAGTAGAAGGTGAAGTAACATGAGTTTCAGGAAGAGATGTACCTTCAGCAATGGATACTTCATGTTCTTCATCGGCTCTGGAAGTAGGTTTAGCAGTAGGTGCATGTCCAGAGACTACTTCTTCTTCGAAGATGTCTTCAAATAAATGAGCTAACTCTGATTCATTGGGTTTGCCAATTGATGAATCAGAGGCTCTCTGTTGAAGTCCGAGTCCTTGAGCCTGCAGAGTCCCGTACACATCGTGCAGTGTCCATTGCTCCAGATCTTGGTTTGCCTGGAGAGACATCGTCAGATTTTCCATTCTGCTTTTTAATTTTTTTCTATTTAAACAATTGTTTACCCCCAAATTACTTTTTACGCTTTCAAAGAAATTACAAATAATCCGTCGTCTTCAAGCTTCCTCCCGCCATTGTTACACCTTCAAAGCTCTCAAACCAGTGTTTGAAACTCGATTCAGTCATCAACAGTTCATCCCATCTGTCAAGTAAGTTCCTCAAACCCTATTCTCAAACCCCTGATTAGAATCAAGAACTGATTCTTGAAACCCTAACCTTCTTAAACCATTCTTTTTCCCAAAAACCTGCTACCATGTCCTCCTCCAAGTCATGAAACTCCCAAACACATACCACAACCCACAAAACCGTTGAGGACACCAGTCAAAACTTGGTTCCTCTTCCAACCAAACCCAATAACCATGCCCTCCACCTCCAACTTGAAAACTTTGACCAAAAATACCATCCCATCATCAACATCCTCCAAAATCACTTCCTAAACCCTGCTTTGACTAATACGGATGACCATGTTCCTGAAAGGTACATTCAAGAATACTGGCAATCTTGCGCCATTACCGACTCTCAAAGAGGAATCTTTGGAGATTTCTATGTCTCTTTCGCAAAAGACTTTGTCACTGTTCGCATTTCAAGATCCATGTTTTCGCGGGTTCTTGAAATCCCAACGAAAACCGATCTAGGGCTTTCTGAGTACGCCCCTCTCCCATCTGGGGACGAGATAGTGGCATTTTTGAAATTTTTGGGGTACAATAGGGCAATCCAGTACCCGTCACAATATCGCCGTCAATACCTACCACCAATGTGGAACACTCTGTTCACATTGGTCAACAGATCACTGACAGGGAAGATTGGGAGCCTCGACATGTGCTCAACGAACGTTCCTCAAATCGTCTATGGTATCTTCTTCGACCTATCTTTGGACTACTCCTTGATACTCTACCCAGAGTTCAAGGCTGTCGTGGCCAAGAAGTGTCAAGAGGTGGCCAAAGGAAGACAGTTGCCATCTCTGCTATTTCCACGTTTCTTGGGTCTTCTCCTACGACCTGCTCTTGACGACAACAATATTGATGTAGGTCGTCTACCTGCTCACAAGATGAACGTGCTCACTCAATACAGGCCAACAGTTAACAAAGAGGGATACACAGCATAGAGGCCAATCCCAAAGAAGCTAATGGCCTATATGAAGACAAAGGAGATAAGGAGAGCGTACAGACGTACACGCAAGACACTAGAACCAGTGTCTCGAACCCCGGTACGCATAGGAACAGCCGATGAAGAAGAGAGAACTGAAAACACATTAAGGCCTCAAGCAGAGGGAGCGACGGTGAGAGCAGAAGAAGAGAGGGTGAGAGCAACGCAAGAGAGGGAAAATCAAAGAAAACGAGAGGAGGCAAGGAAAAAGAAATTAGAGAGGGAGAGGAAGAAGAAGGAAGAAGCAGAGCGAGCAGAGCAAGAGAAATTGGCTGAGCTTGCTCATGTACGACCATAGGTAGAGCAAGCAGAAAAGGCTCGCCAGGCAGAGATCGTTCGTCTGAGGGAAGAGGCCAGACTCAGAGCAGAGGAAGAAGCTCGTCAAACCTTGGCTCAACCCTCTAGTCTCAACCAAGGGAATGACCAAGAGCACTACGATGATGCTGCCAGGTCCTATACAAGTGAGGAAAGTGAGGAAGAAGAAGAAGAAGAGAGTGAATAAGAGGAGAGTGAGAAAGAAGAAGGGAGCAAGGAAGAAGAGGAGGAAGAAGAGGGAGGAGGTGCAGAAGTTGCTCTGCCTCAGGGTGAGCCAGAGCAGCCTAGAATAAATAGGCACACTCGTTTTACCACCCCAACTCCCAGTGCAAACGAATCATCTGACATCAGTGGTCGAGACACAGAGGTCATTGAAACAGAGGTGCACACCTTGATCCCAAGCAAACCTATTCAACCAGAGGTCGCATCTGCCTCTGGTTATATCAGCCAAAGGGAAGCCTCACCACAGGGAACACCCTCTCAAAAGGGTGCAACCTTTGAAAATATAAGTGATATGTCTCCCCATATCACCCCACTTTCCCATACAGAGGAATTTGTTTCCTCTGCACGTGTAGACTCCCACTCTTGTTCAGAGCAAGGAATAGGTGCACAAGGCTTGGAGATTCTCGACCATTCTCTAAGTCCACTCATGGAGAGTCCTCTGGCTGGCTCTGAACCAGCCTTGGATACTCTCTCTAACATAACAGAGGTAGTGAATTCTCCTCAAAGAGAACCACAAGGATCCTCTGGAAGTCCTTCCCCAACCAACACCAAACAAGTCGTGAATGAAGGCGTCCCTAGAATGGGGACTCAATTTGGCCCATGTGTTGAGCCAGAGGTTACACCACCTGCATATGTCACAAGGGAAGAGTTCCATTCCCTTTTCACCTCTATACGGTGCTTCTTGGAAGAGGTAAAACTCAGCATGGCCCGTGTAGAGTCGTCTCCTTCTGCACCTGCTCTGGATGAGATACGAGCATCCTTGGCAGTATTGAGAGCTAAGACTTTGATGAATGCTTCTTGTCTCGATACACTTATGGAATTGACGGCAAGAAATGAAGAAGCCTTGCGAGAGGTCATTGCATCAATACAGAGGGGTGAGGCGTCCACATCTCATGACACCCAGTCCCTCATTCCTTTGAGCGTACCTGTGGATTATGTCACACAGAGCGCAATGCATGCTGTGGGTGACAGACTTCTGTAGAAGGTGGCGGACTTCACTTCAGAATTCAATAGCAAACCCACAGAAGCAGTAGAGGCCATCAAAGTTTCTCCGACCAAGTTCAACTATCGTTCAGACGTCGAAATTCATCAAGTTGGCGATGCAGTCGAAGATCTCCTCAAAGTTTTGGAGCAGAGGATCAAGTCCATGCCTCAAGCAGAGAAGCAGAGGCCAAAGCAACGAATGGATCCATCTCCTTATGCTGAATCGTGGAAGAGAAGACGACTTGACGATGATGAGGACCCAGACCAGTCTGGTCCTCAAAATCGTCAAGAGGGGGAGAACTATCCCACAGCCATTCCAAGTATGGTTGCCCCCTCTACACCAATGTCCTCTGCCCCACGCCAACCAGCTCAAGATTATTCAAGGCAGAGGGCACAGAGCGAACCAGCACCGGGCAATGCAGAGGCGCTTCGAAAAGGGAAAATGCCCATGGCATCACAGGCAGAGCCAGCTGGGCTACAAAAGAACACAGAGGTCATAGATCCCTTATCTGTCTATGAATCGTCTGATTCTGACCTGGCTCTGTCCTCATCAACCGAATACGCCATGGACACAACTGCTCCAACAAGAGAACAAGAAGAAGAGGTGGTAGCTGTGAATGTCGTTGATCATTCACTCATGCGCATTCCAATTGTTGTTCCTCTAGAAGGCTTCACTGTTGCTGCTCCTCCACCACAACCACAAACACACAGAGCTAAGGTCCCTGCTCAAGGGACCACAGTTGTCACTCCTGCTATGAGGCAGCGGGTACCTGTCAAGCCAAACAGGGCAGACTTAGAAGGCACATCTAGTGGCCAAAAACAGAAGCATCCTTCTGATCATGTCCAAAAGATCAGGAAAAGCATGGATGCCATGTTCAAGTCAACTCCCCTTGATAAACCAATTAAGGACAAGGCAGACAGCGAGAAGATCTACCAGTTCCTCTACAACCTACGAAAAGGGACACCGGTCCAGAAGATCAATCTTCATCCTATGGTTCAAGAGCACATCAGGCAGAGATTCCTAGATCGCTACACTCAGCCCATCACTGCAGTTGACTTTGTCGATGGAATAAAGCAAGTTCTTGACATAAAGAAGGGTACCTTCGCGCATAACTAGATCATATTCTATGAGTATACAGCAGAGAGGTCTCGCGGACAGATCTGTAGGTTCATGGATTGTGACCTCATTAATATGAATATGTGGGATCTTCTTTCTCTGTACTACTTTACAGATCACAAGAAGGACAAGGGAGTCAAATACGTTGTTGCCAACTCTGCCATACGCCAAACAATGACAGACCTGCTCGACTTCAGATGCAAGTTCAACTTCCAACTAGCTCTGGATTTAGAAGTGGATCAACTGACTATCGCTGCACCAAATGAAGATCTGCAGGACATCAACAGCATCCCCTCCTGGATGGTATTGGTGGAACCAGAAGTGGGAGTGGTGTTTCGAAACGAGCATAAAAGGAAGATCTTCTTTCGAGACAACCAAAACTACAAATACTCCAACTCTACTCTTCGCTACATAAGAGACAACCTAGTCAGGAGCAGAGACAACTCCCCTGGAGCAAAGGAGCGAGCAAGAATTATCCTTAAGTCTATTCGCAACATGCTAGAGTTTTGTGAACTTATTAGGAAGTACATTAGACTTCAAAATGTTTAGGCCTCTTATCTTTTGTAAGTACTTTTCTACCTTTAATTCGATGTAATTTCCATTTCAAATCATATTGTACTTCTTTAGATAGTAAATGTAATTCAGAGGTTCCTTTTAACCTCTTGCTTCAATTGGAGACTCTGTTTTGTAATTAAAATAAGAGTCTGCCTTATTTACACTTAGGGGGAGATTGTTAGACCCCAACTTGTGAAAGTATAAGTAAGAAGTCTCTTACTCTAGTCGAATAGGACTTAGTCTATTTGAAGCGGTCTGGACTAAGAGCTCTCATGCAGAAGATCAAGAACCAGAGCTCTTACTCAAGAGTGAAGGTTCAATTCATACAGAGCCCGCGTTCTATCCCTGTGGAAGCTCAAGTCTTGTGCGACAAAAAACATAAGCGCTTGACTTAAAGAGACAACTCCAAGACCCAGATCCTCTACATAGTACATGCAGAGCTTCTACATATGCAGAGCCTCTGCATAGTACATGTAGAGCTTCTGTATATTCATACAGAGCTTCTGGCTACCTTTTCCACGGAACGCGCGCGTGTTAGCCCAAACATTCTCGCAAGCGTCTAACAGATTCAAGGCGGCTTGACCAAGTCTACTTCGTTATTCAAGGAAAGTCAAAGATAAGGATGCAGACCAGTCAGCTTAGAGTTTTACGCCAATTTTATAGCATAGTTTGTTAGACCTAGGCATATATAAGGAGGCTTCCTCCTTAGGTTTAAAAAAACCTGAAGGAACCGACTTACACTATACGCAATTTCTGTGAGATTACTTTTGTGCTTCAACTGTTTATCTTTTATCAATAAAAGCATTTGGTATATTCAAGTTCATTCACTGTTTTACTTTCATCTTTGAATATTCTGATTAATCTTTAGAAATACATTGCTTGTTCTTAATTCTCATATTACATAAACTGTATTTCTGTCAATTAAGAGTATATGGGTTCAACAGATCTAGTAAAAGATATCAGGGATGACATGGAGGACCTGATAAAGCCTACTTCTCGAGACAAGCCTATCAAAGATACGGCAGATAGTGAAGATGTCTATCAATATCTCTATAGCCTACGGAATGAGACTCCAACCATAAAGATAAATCTGCATCCAACGGCTGAAGAGCATATTAGATAGAGGTTCTTAGACCGTTTCACTCAACCTGCCACTACAGTTCATTCGGTGCATGGAATCGCTAAAGTCTTGGATGTCAGATGACGAACCTTTGTGCACAACTAGATTATTTTTCATGAATACACGGTTGAAAGGTCCCATGGGCAGATAAATCTTTTACAGATTGCGATCTCATTAATCTGAATCCATGGGATCTTCTGTCTTTGTACTTCTATACAAACAATAATAGAGATAAGAGGATGAAGTATTCTTTGGCAAACTCAGCGATTAGGCAGACGATGACGGACCTCCTGGACTTTAGGAGCAAATTTGACTTCCAATTGGCTCTGGATATGGGGATTGATCAGCTTAATGTCACTGCACCGAATGAAGAACTAGCAGGCATTAATCATTACCCATCGTGGACAGTGTTGATGGAACCAGAGGTCGGGGTGATCTTTAGGAATGCACAAGGAAGAAAGGTGTTCTTCCATGAAGATCAATGCTTAAAGTATTCAAATTCTACGCTGGGCTTCATCAAGGATAATTTACTCAGAAGCAGAGACAATACCCTGGGTGCCAACAAGGAGAAGTCTCGCAACATAATCAGATCCATTGATGGTGTGTTGGAGTTCCGTGAACTTCTTAGGAGGTTCATGAAGCTCCAACATGTGTAAAAGCCTTTCTCTTTGTAAATTATGTCTATTTTTAGTTTTTTTTTTTACAATTTTAAGTCCTGTAGTTTCCTTTCATTGTACTGTAAAAATATTATATAATAAATATAATACAGAGTGTTAGGAATGAAATTCAGTGTTAAATTGTATTCGTCTTGAAAGATAAAATTGTCTATAATTGTGTAAAAGTCACCGTGTTTGACTTTTCTTAGATGTTTGACTTTGACTATGTGGTTTTTTGTTTGACCCTATAAATAGGTGATATCTTGTAATTTTGATTAGGATGCTTATTGTAAATTCAGATACATATATGAAAGTTTGACCAAAGTTGACAAATTCTCTCTATCTCCTTCTTATGTTCTTATTAGAAAATCTCAGATCTGCCATGGATATTTGAAGTTTTGCTTGAAGATTGATTAATTATGGACACACAATTGGTATCAATGTCTGATCTGCACGAAATCAGAAAAAGAAATCATTGGTTTTGATTTTTTTTTTTAAATTTTCTAAATTTTTTTTGTGTGCTCTTCATGTTCTTGACATTTTTTTAGTTTGATCCAAAAAATATTTCAAAATCTTTTGTTTTAATGTTAAAATCGTGATCAAATTGTGCGTATTAGAATCGTGAATCTTTATTATTCACTCGTTTTCATGGTTCGATCAGTCAATTTTAAGATCTGATTACTTTTAGTGATTTTGAAAGTTTTTAGTGTTCTTGATATTTTTATAAAAAAATCAATGTGTTTGATCCATTTTTTTGTTGATTTTGTGTTTTTTTCTTTTTTTCTCTTAATCCTAGCCCATTTTGCAGCCCAACTGGATTAGAAGCCCATATCCTTATTAGCCTTGGACTGATTGTGCATAACTCTTCTTCATCGCTCAGGTTCTTTGTTAAATCGCTCATAAATTGCAGACCTCACCTTGTCCGGATATCTAAATCGGTCAATCCAGTCGGAGTTTGTTCTAACTTGATCGGATAAGCTGGAAAACCGCATAAAGCTGATCGATTTAAGGGATTATCGCACACAAGATAATCGATTTAGCATTAAATCGCTGACATCATCGCACACCCCTTGAGCGGACTAGTAACCGGATTAGTTCATGTAGTGAGCGGTTTATCCTTCTCCTTGAAGGATTTAGACTTCACCTTGAGCGATTAAGAAACAGCAGTGAGTGATAATTTTGAGCGATTAAGAGACAAGCTTGATCGATTTAGGTTTAGCTGTGAGCATTCTGGTTGAGCGATTTAGGCATTGCATTGAGCGATTTAGGAATCTCCGGACACAATTTAGCCGGATTTCCAGACTGGTGAAGCATAAATCGGACATCTATGTTCGGATTCAGGTTTATATCGTTCAAAGGTTAATCGCTCACTGACCATCTTGTTAGATTTCTAATTTCTTCGCTTAAATGTGTTTGATCTTCGTTGTCCAATTTCATTTTAAATCAATTGCAGAGTCTGTTTGATTTCAATTTAGTTACTCATTGTTTTAATCTGTTTTGAGATTTTGTTTGAGGTTTATCAAGTTAGGGGTTGAGGGAATCACACAAAGTTCCTGCAGTAGTTTTCTCAGTGCTATACACTTCATCTAGAATCAATGATGGTTCAGAAATTCGGATGATTGAGGTACAGAGAAGTCTGAATTTCAGTCTTGTAATCATAACATATTACCTGTGAATTCTTTGGAGGCAGCAGTGGAAATTGATTGTGAGTAGATGGTCGCTGCTGTTGAAAGTTAATGTGTGTGCATTTTGTGTGATGAGCTATTTGATGACTTTTAACAGTCAAAAAGCTGGAAGAAATTTCACATGGTGATTCCAGGAACTGGTTTGCCCTTTGTGATTTACACTACCAGTGCTCAAGCAATCTTGAATAGGAACTGGTGCATACATTAATGTGGTTATAGCTGCCAGTTCTCCTGCTCCTTCAGCAATGTCATCCACTGTATGAATGATATCATCGATTTCTAGTGCACCTAGGCTATTGTCATGCGAAAAAATTACGTGATGCAATTGAGCAAGCATTTGAGAATGATGCCTCATACTCATTCCCTTTAACCCTTGATAGTAGCAACCATTTTGCCCATTGACAATCTCCAGCGGTTTCTAGCAAGGCAGATGCAGAAACAGCTTATGCAGACCCAGGAAAGAACCAGTACTGTTGTCTCTATCGATACTCGTGAGACACAGATCTGTTGAATCCTTTGTTGACTGCTCAAGAGAAGATAAATCACTGGAACTGGTGATAATCTTGTGGAACATCTGTTGTTCACATTCTGTGTACTAGTGCTACCAGAACCAGACTTTGAGCACTACCAGAACCAGTCGCTGTTTTACATAAGATGCAGTTCCTATATTGTTGTTTGTTTGCAAGTCGCACATAAATTTGAAGCTGCTATTAAGGATACAGATCCAAGGTTGAACAAGACAGTAAATTGGAACAACTTTCTGGTTTGTCTGTTCAACTCTTGTTTATGCTCATAGGCAGAATCTGCAGTGTAATTTGTCAAGATTGGATTGCTTTCTGTATTCAAAATTGTTTTGAGTTCGTATTAAGATTTGATCATTTGCAGTTGTGGCATTGCATATTTCTGAATTTTGACAGCATACAAATTTCTACATCGCACAGGTCCACATGTTACCACTCTTTTGGATTAAATACTGCATATTGTTCTTGTAGGTGCTTTGTGAAGGGAATGCACACAAGTACAAGTCAACTGAAGAGGATTTGACGACTTGACCTCACAGCTTTGCGTATAGATTGAGGATTTCTGTGAAATTCTAGAGGAAGGATTAGAGGCGCAGATTTATTTTGATAAAGTCTTGTGTAATTTTTTTTTACTTCTCTTGTTTGTAGCTTAATTCTTTTTTGATTTTTGTTTTGGGCTTGTTTCTTCTTCGGTTTAATTTTTTGTTTAGGTTTTAATTTTTGGATCATTGTTTATATGTTTTTTTTTAGCTTAACTGTATTTGATTTCTTTTAAATGATTTCATCGCATTAGATCCTTGTGATCAATCTTATTTTTTTTTAAATGAC
Source organism: Cynara cardunculus var. scolymus (assembly GCF_001531365.2). NCBI lineage: Eukaryota > Viridiplantae > Streptophyta > Magnoliopsida > Asterales > Asteraceae > Cynara > Cynara cardunculus. The sequence goes on along the minus strand of NC_037544.1, from coordinate 16,531,577 downwards.
AGATATTTTAGAGAAGGAGAATAGAGAGCTGAAAGAAAGAATTTCAAAGCTGGAAAAGAACATTGAGGATCATAAAGAAAAATATTTTAATATGTTCGATAAAAACTGTGTTGATAAAGAATTTATCAAAGCGCTACAAAGTGAGAATAAAACCTTGAGAGAAAATTCTGAAAAGATTTTATCAGATAAGACTTGCAAATTTGAGAGAACTTTGAATAAAGTAAGGACATAATGTGATGAAGAATTGCAGATTTGGGTTGATGCGAATAAGAAGTTATTCAACAAACTTCAAGATTTGCAAAAAGTGAAGGATTATTCTGAGAAAGTTAATATAGAGAAAGTGGACTTAACTGATAAATCTGAGAGTGAGTTGAGTGAGTTACATAAATTACTAGAGTTAGAGAAGGAAAAAGCTCTGAAAGCTAAGAAGAGCTTCAGTTATGAAAGAACGGAGTTTGAAAAGGATAAGAAGAGAATGTATGAATTAGAGAAAAAGTTTGGAGCTGAACGCATATCGTATGAGAATAAGATTAACTCTCTCGAGCTGAATGCAAAAATGTTGTTAAAGCAAATATCTGATTTTGAGCAGCTGATCATCTTGGAACGGGCCAAGAATGATCAAGAGAAAAAAGACATCTCAGAAGGCTGTCAGAGCCAAATACAGAAATTATCTGAAAGCATTGCTCTAAAGCAGAAAGCTTTAGAGGAAGAAAAGAAGCAATTTGCTCTTGAAAAGAGAAATACTTCAAAGAAGTATACAACTATTGCTAAGGAGCTTGCTAATAAGAAGAAGTGGCTTGACATCGCTTCTGAGAATGATAAGAGCAGCTCAGATGGAGAGAAAAGAGAGTTAATAAATCAGATGGGAAAGTTTGAAATGCTTCAGAAGGAGTTAAAAGGTAAACTCCTTGACAGTACAACGAAATTCTCTGATCTGAAGACAGACCTTGAAACTGAGCTGAAGATGAGAACAGAACTTAAAAATAAGCTTGATTTAGTTGCTGTTGAAAGAGACCAGCTTTTACAGAAAGTCAAAGATTTTTCTTGTGCACAAAGCTCAATTGGTTCTCCATCACAGTGTAAAACTAGCTTCTATGACTGTTCCAAATCGAACAGTTATTCAAGCAGTCCTAAATCTACTGTTTCTAAGAACTATTCTCGTTCTTCTAATCAATATTATCAAGGGTATGTTATCAGATCACCCAATAAATCTTCTAAGATTAAAATCATTTGGGTTAATAAAGCTGATTCTGTTTCATCTCATACACCTGTTGTTACTAACTTTGTTCTTCCTTGTATTGTGAGATCCACTAATGATCTGATCAATCTTAGCAAGAGAAGAATTATGTGCTTAACATGCAGAACCGATGAATTTGTCAATAAGAAAAAGTTCAACAGGTGGCATGGATATAACAATTATCAGAATAGTTGGAAAGGTAAGAACATGTATGATCACAATAACTGGTATGGGTCATATTTTATTTCTGATCATCCTGTTCAAAGTGCTAAAAARAATACATCAAATAGAAATAGATGGTTTGGAAGTTACAACAAACCCCAACCCGATACTAACAAAATATGACCCAAATTCATTTGGCTACCAAAATCTACTGAATCTGGTTTTGCAGATGTGTCAATTTTGTGCTGATCAAAATATCATATCAGTGATACACCAATGCAAGGGGAGTTGTAATCTGTTCCATAGAGGCTTCTGAACAATTCAGTTCAGGACCCGTGTTTAACTGATTGTGGTTTCTAAACACCCAGTTTAGGACCCGTGCTAAAAATGTTTTCATTTTTTTTAATTTTTGAGTTGAACTGGAACATTACAATAATCTACTTTCTAGGGGGAGTCTCTAGAAAGTTCAATAAATGTTTTTCGGAAAATAAATTTTTTTTTGGTAACTAGTACATTTTCTAAACAGATATTTCATGAGATTTTACTTGCGTAATTTCTCATCGTACATAACTCCAATACCTGTTTCAGCTATTCTTCAAACTGTTATTATCACGTCTCTTATACAAAAATCATTTTCGGTGATAATACACTCGTTTGTATTCAAATGTTGATTTTTCTGATATTTTTTTTCCTTGATTGATATACAATTCATATTTTTGTTAATGTCAGAATCTGTAAACTCGTTCTTACAGATCTTCATTCATTTCTCTCATATACCGAATAATCTGATTGTTGTCGCATCATTCCTTATTGATTGTGCTTAAAGTCAAATTTCTTGATCAATTTTTATCTAATCATTATGCTTATTTGCAATAATAATTTTGATCAATTCTTGTGATCATATGAGCATACTAAATTTTAGGAGGGACTGAATGCTTATCAGAAATACCTCAATGGAATGTCAGAATCGACAAACCTACCCATGAGGAAAACCATATTTGAGTGAGCTTTATATACAAAAGGGTTTGTGTGTTGAGACTAAAATGAAAATGAGAGGGGTAGCTGTTGTGAGCTAAAAGAGTTGACGAGAACTGTGTCAGAATTAAAAGAACATAAGAATCTTGTTCCAAACTACTAAAATCCGGGCATACCACATAAACTATTAGCTCTCGATTCTTTCGAGACTAATATTGAAAAAGGCAAAGCCCAAGCCAATTCTTGTCACAACCCCACCAGCTACTCAATTATCTCTCAACAGATAAGTGTTTCAATAATACTTGGGGCACGCAGCTCATCATCTATCAATATCTCATTCGGAGAAAGTTGATATTGAATCAGAAGAATATATGTCCCCCTTCAGATATTTTTGATCACTAATTGAGTCTGATAAATTTGTGTAGTCCACATAATTTATTTTTTTGAGCCTAAACAGAAGCATCAGTTGCTTTATCTTTCTACACTACACATATTTTGCATTTTATATATTAATTTGCCAAAACATTCATAGATATGTTATTTTTAAGCTATCAAAGATTGAATGAAAGACTTGGTGAGATGAGCATAAAAAAGTCTCATATATACAGTACATCTCTTGTACTGAGTATATATGTTATACAGACAGGCCAATCTTTTTATAAGATTGAAAACAATTTCATACGTTGAAATTGGTTGTTATCTTCCCATTCCCTTAATCTGAAAAGATTAAACAAGTGGATTTGAAAAGATCTACTTACAATTTCATGAATTGACGGCTTACGCGGAGGATTTCATTCATTCTTATGTATGATGTAATAATTCTCATTTCATGTAACGCCCCATACCACACATTGCATGTAACACATATTTCATACAGAAGAAATACATGCTTATATACCATTCAGGTCCCTTAGTACAAGAATCTATCATTACAGAATACAAGGTCCAAAAATTCAAACACATTTCTTGTACTAATCAACGTTCATTAATCAAAACTGTACATCAAAGACAGATCTTCACGTAGAAATGCATATAGGAAAATATTACATTTTCCCTTTTCCCTTACCGTCCATACCTCCTGCAATACATAGTTAAAATCACAAAACGAGGGTTAGACCGAAAAGTCTAGTGAGTTACCCTCTTTATGTTATTACAGGGTGAAAATCACCAAAACCTTTATGGAAAACAACTTTTCATATATATAACAAATATATGAATAAATAGGGACATAATACCAGATCCTTTCCACTTTTCAAGCTAAGCATTCAGCTATTCAAATCACATACTTATGAACCAACCATGTTTCATATAATGCCACTTTTAAACCTTTTCTAATCAACAAGGTTTATATAAAGTTTTAGGCCAAACCTGATATTTTCTCCTCAATAACATCCAGACTATGATTTCAATAAGAACCTTGATCCTAAATCTTTAAATCATAAAGAAATAAAGATTCCTGACCACGATAGTCTTAAGGGATATAATAGAAAGAGTTATATCATACAACACACATACAAATGCCACCCTTA
>NC_037544.1:16523939-16527589 GCF_001531365.2 Cynara cardunculus var. scolymus | reverse complement strand
ACAATTCCAAATAGACCGCAGCCAATGGAATTATTATCAATCCAAAATCATTTATATCAAATTTTCCATTTTATGATAAAATAACAATTTTATCAATCAAGCACAAGGCATAGTACAAATCCGGTCAACTTGGCTTGGSCGGACTTCATCTCCGGTCAAGTCTTGGCCGATTTACCAAATCCGGACAACACTTCGCGCTAAGGCTTATTCGATTTAACACTTTGAATAAATTCCAACACATTTTGTCCGGATAACAAATCCGGGTAACATATCATCCAAAGCTTGACCGATTTAAAAATAATCCGGTCACCTCAGGGTTGTATTCATACTTCTCCGTTCAAAATGTTTACCATACTTAACATTCATAAATCGCTCGATGCTTGACCGGTTTAAAACTAAACCTCTTAACACTTGACTGGGGTTTAGGGCTTAATCGCCCAACCCTTGTCCGATTTAAGAATAATCCGGACAAGCTTTGTCCGATTTAGACATAATCCGATCACCTTTTGTCCGAATAAAACTCTTAAGCAAATAACTGATTTCTTTCCAATAATAAACAACATTCAAATAAAACCAGTAACAAATTTTATGCAAAAAGGTTTAGAAATCACTCACCTTATCAAGCCTTTTGAAAACAACCTTCTTGTAATTCAAAAGTAAGAAAAATTCGGGCAAGCTTTTCCTTATAAATCGCTCAATTAATCAGAATAGCCAAGAAGATAAAATGGGGGGTCAAACCCTCCTTGTATACCTTTCCTTAACAAGAAAGTCGGCCACATGCACACACACACACCATGCATTCTCATAACATGCATGTGTGTATATTTATATATATATATATATATGCTTCTACATATACACATAATCTCATTCATGCATCTGCATTATGCACATAATTTTCACACACTAGCATGATCAAATAAAACAAATTTATCATGCTATCACGTAATCACTTATCAAATAATCACACACATTAATTACCTTAGGTGATAACCAGAATCTAGTTATCACATTATCCACCCCTCAAAAGAATTCCGTCCCGGAATTCCTTTAATCCAAAAGCCATGGGTACTCTGATCTCATCTTTGACTCCAATTCCATGTTGCTTCCGGTCCTTTGTGAAACTTCCACTGAACCTTAACCAGACTTATCTCTTTGTTTCTCAACACCCTGATCTTTTGGCCAATTACGGCTTCTGGTGTTTCCACAAAGTTCAGCTTACTGTCTAATTTAATCTCTGGTAACGGTACAGCTAAATTTGGATTAGCCAAACATTTCCGCAGATTCGACACATGGAAAATGTTGTGAAACAGACTCAGTTCTTCTGCCAGTTCTAACTGATATGCTACTGGCCCAATTAGCTTACATATTGTGAACGGCTCTACATACCTCGGACTAAGCTTTCCTTTCTTTCCAAATCTAATAACACCCTTCCATGGCGAAACTTTTAACATCACAAAATCACCTACACAAAATTCGACCGGCTTTCAACGATTATCAGCATAACTTTTCTGGCGATCTTGTGCTATTTTGATTCTTTCGCGGATCTGTTTGATCTTTTCAGAAGTTTCTTGGACAATTTCAGGACCTGTCAGCTGTTTTTCACCCACCTCATTCCAACATAACAGCGTTCGACATTTACGTCCATACAACACTTCATATGGTGCCGCTTGGATGCTGGAATGGTAACTGTTGTTATATGCAAATTCTATTAACGGCAAATGATCTTTCCACGATCCCCCGAAGTCAATAATACAACTTCTTAACATATCTTCGAGAGTTTGGATAGTTCTTTCACTCTGCCCGTCTGTTTGCGGATGATATGTTGTGCTTAATCGGATTTCAGACCCCAAAGCTTTCTGTAACCCTTCCCAGAACTTTGAAGTAAAACCGACTATCTCTATCAGAGATAATAGACAATGGAACACCATGTCGGGTTAAAATTTCTTTGATATAAATCTGTGCTAGCTTCTCTAAAGAGTACTTGTCTCTTATTGGTAGAAAATGCGCAGATTTAGTCAGACGATCAATAATTACCCAAATCGCGTCATACCCCTTTGGAGTTCGAGACAACTTCATAACGAAATCCATGGTAATATGATCCCATTTCCATACAGGTATCTCTAAAGATTGAAGACTTCCATACGACTTCTGATGTTCAGTCTTAACCTGTAAACATGTCAGACACTGTTCCACATATCTAGTTATGTCTTTCTTCAATCCTAGCCACCAATAAAAAGATTTCAAATCTCTATACACCTTATTGGTGCCTGGATGAATAGAATATCGGGGCTTATGACTTTCATTTAATATTGTATTTCGGATATCTCCAAAACATGGTATCCAAATTCGCCCTTGAAAACACATTAGTCCTTCATCATTCTGTTCCAAGGTTGAAATCATCTTACCCAACCTTTCTGTTTTAGCAAATCCTTCTTTCATAGCTTCTTGTTGGCATATCTGAATTTCCTTACGAATGTCAGGGATCAAGTTCATTCTCATTGCCACAACTTTAGTGGTTCCACTCTTTTCTTTCCGGCTTAAAGCGTCAGCCACCACGTTAGCTTTTCCCAGGTGGTAAAGGATTTCACAATCATAGTCATTAACCAGTTCAATCCACCGACGCTGTCGCATTTTTAATTCCTTCTGGCTGAACATATGTTGTAAACTTTTATGGTCAGTATAAATCTGACATTTTGTTCCTAGAAGATAGTGTCTCCAAATATTCAGAGCAAATACCACTTGAAAGATCCAGGTTACATAAATGATACCAGGTTGAATACCTCATTTCTATAAATGATAAACAAACCACCAAAAGTTACATTTTTAAACCATTAGAAAGCAAACGGGATATAATATTTATGAGTTTCAAATTCGAAATGTCCGCTTGGTTTACAGGATGTTTCCGTAAGCACCTGATTTCCAAAATATCCTAAAACGGACAAAATAAACTTAATAGATTTGCAGAAGCTTAAACTATACACAAGACGAAGGACATTAGCTACCCGTTATCTAGATACTTGCAGTTACAACCAAAAGACAACTAATAATTTACAATCCATAGCTGTATTCGACTAACTATATAAGACCCAAAAAAATCGTGCTACTGGAAGCACCAAAAGCAAAGATCTCAATCTACTCGAGCTTGTTCTTTGCCTTATCTACACGGATGTGAAAATGTGAACAACTTAAAGGTTAAACACATAATTCTTAGTGAGTAAACGGGAACTACTAACTACTAAAGCTTCACAAATGTAATCCATGGAAGTCAATAATCACGAAGGATGTAAATCATGTAATAAGTAATCATCATTCGAGAATCATACATCTGAATATCAAAGTATGCAACAAATAGATCGTGTGAAAGTCAATATTGATATGTACTGCCATCGAGCTATCCCGGTCATGGCAAGCACAACAATATATATCATAGATTTCATACCACCCGAGCTATCCTGGCCAGTAGAATGATCTTCCCACCCGAGCTATCCCGAACAGTGGGGAAAATGACCGGACTCTAACACGGTCAAATACGCACCATACCCGAGTAATCTTAGCTGATATAGGCTTAAGCGTGCCTCCCCGGGTGAAACACAAAGTAACCACCGAGTAGCACGTATGGAAGGACGGAGTGCAATAGCCAATAATCT
>NC_037544.1:16522152-16523839 GCF_001531365.2 Cynara cardunculus var. scolymus | reverse complement strand
CCGTACGAAGCATATTGATATTCGATATCACTTTATCAGAGATCATGTGATGAAAGGTGATGTTGAACTTCATTTTATCCCTACAGACTATCAACTTGCTGATTTGTTTACCAAGCCTCTTGATGAATCTCGATTTAATTTTTTGATCAGTGAGTTGGGAATGTTAAATGTTGACAAATAATGTTTGAGTCTTCACTAATTCGTTTGGGTTGTGTGTCTTCTCTAAAAATGTTGTTGTGTCTTTTGCTCAAAAATAATCTGGTATCTGTGTGAATATGCTATCTTTCTTTTTCTAAAATATTGATTTTTTGAAAATGATGGGTTTTACACTCGTGTTTTTTTTTTCTTGAAAATCAACTCCTATTTTTCTCTCTAAAACGTCTCTATGTGATTTGCTTAAAAATTCGTATTTTTTAAAATTTATTAGTATTTTTTAATTTTATTTTATGTTACAATAAAAAAAATATAAAAAAAATAAAAATAAAATAAAATAAAGAGTTTTTATGATTGTGTGTTATTTTGATATTTTGTGTATTTTATCCTAGGTTTTATGTTAACACTAGAAAAGTAATGGGCCTCCTCTCTTTGGGCCCAACCTAAACCTAAACCTAAACCCAACCTAGACAAATATCACCCCCCCCCCTTTTTTGGTTTCCCATCCCTACACTAACCACAAACCGATCCCACACCTCTCTACCTCAAGCCGATCGCCCCACACAACACACCGATTCCAACCATCAATCGGATCCCCTCGGCTCTCTCTCTATTCGGCTCCCTCCCCTCAAGCCGATCTCAACCTTGCACACCGAACTCCCCCAAGCCGATCCATCCTTAAACCACCCCCCAAGCCGATCCTCCTCTCCATCGGCTTCATCCCAACACACTCACCTAAACCCCCACACACCGATCTCTCACTCTCGGCCACTCTCTCAATCGGTCCAACCCACCTCCACACACAAGCCGATTCTTCTACCCACCTAAACCACCATAAGCCGATCTCAAACAAGCCGATCCCTTCTCTATACACCGATCAACCCTTTCTTTTCTCCCCTTTTCGATCCTCCACAAGCCGATCCCTCCTTAAGCATCACACACCATTTCCATCCTACCTCATAAACCGATCGGCCAACCCCCTTCCCCAAGCCGTACCTCTTTCTCCCCCATTTGGCCCAAACTCCTTTGGCCCATAACTTTCGGGCCATCCCCTATCTTTTCTAAACCCTAGAACCTCCCTCTCTCATTCGGTTTCCTCTTTCACTCACCCCCTTCTGTTTGCTTAGCCGACCCTTAAAAGATCGCCCCCCCATCTCCTTTTTTTTCTTGTCCCCTTTTTCCCAACAAGATATCTTGTTCAACCCTCTCCCTTCCCCATCACATCCCATCCCATCCACCCCATCCTCACTTAAGACCCACACCCCCCACACCCCTATTCCTTACACCTATTTGCTTTTGACTTTTTACTTTCCCAAGACTAACTCCTATTTACCCAACATCTATTTCCCTCCCCCTTCTCTCTTTTTCACCCATATATTTCCCTTCTTCCTTTTTCTTTAAAACCCTCCATCTCTCATCTTCTTTAAAAACCTCCACCTTTCTTCTTCACAAGCTTACTGTGTGGTTTTCAAGATTCTATCTCCATGGCTTCTAAAGTTGGGACTCCCTCCAAAGCTCCAAAGGTTAAGAAATC
>NC_037544.1:16518980-16520407 GCF_001531365.2 Cynara cardunculus var. scolymus | reverse complement strand
CCCCCTCTGCACCAGGCTTCCAGTTCTCAGCTCCTTCTCCTCCTGAGGTAATTTATGCCATACCCACTGAAGTGGTGGACATGTTGAGAGGCTTCACCTCTCAATGTCAGTTGCTCATCCTCAACAGGCCTCCCTCAGCACTGATATATCTGGGTGATTAGACTGCGTTACCTCTGAACTGCATCACCACAGTGCCGCCTTGACAGATCATGGCACTGCCTTCTCTGCTCTTCAAGCTACGGTTGATTCTTTGGATGCTCGTATGACTGCTCTATCTGATTTTCAATCCAGCATATCTGAAGCTGTCGCTGATCTTCGTGCTCGGTCGGATAGTCAAGCTGCCACTAATCAGGCAATTCTTCAATCTCTGGCTGATCTTCATTCCAAGATGGATGCACATACTCAGATATCCAAATTGTTCTTAGCCAGAGATACAGAGTTCACTGTTGACTTGGGTCCTACTCAGTTCACGGAAGAGGACAGAGTCATGTTAGCCAAAGTCAGTCGCCGTGTTGAGTCCGATTATGATCTTCTTGGCGGTCTTCATCGCGGTGTCTCACGTCTGCTTCGTGCCACCTGTGCTCCCTTTCCTCGTGCTACTGTTTCTGTGCCTTCCCCACCTGCCGATGTGGAGGGTCCTTCTGTACCTGCTGCTGGACCTTCCCCTGTTACCACTGAGGGGGAGAAGATAGTTGATCCTGCTACCAGTGTCAACGGGGACGACGACTCTTCTTCTACTTCTTCATCCTTAGCTGAGTCAGATGGTGATGCTCCTATTGAGGGGGAGCTACTTGTTCATGATGATAGAGCCACAACAACTGTTGAGGGGGAGCAACCATGTTCTATGCCTTAAGTATCTATTGAGGTTGGTACTATCCCTTCTCAAGATGATGTTCTCACTACTTCTGGGGACTTAGTCCCAACTCACAGATAAGGAAAGGCACCCATGACCACAGATGAAGAAGCTGCTGCAGCTAAAGCAGCTAAAACTGCTAGACATCAATCTGAAGTTCCTGCGGCCGACAGACTTGTGCTTAAAGCTTCACGTCCTCAAGAAACTGATCTTCATCTCTTAGGTATTTCTTCTGAGGATGCGGCCAACTCAATTGCTCTTCAAAGGCAATTTGAGGAAGCCAACAGATCTCATTTCTTGGTCCCACGATCTGAGTCTGAAGAAACCAAAAAAAAAAGAATTAAATGGTTTAATGACTCGATTCTCCGACGCTACACTACTAGTCGAATTGTCAATGCCAGAATCAAARGTCCTCAAAAATTGACCTATGATTCCAATCTGATCCTTTTGATTATTGGTCGAGAAAACGGAGTAGTGAGGACAGAAAAACTGTCTTGGATCCATTCCTACGGTCTTACTGAGTGGATGGAGATCATCAAGTTTCTCAATAAAAGCAGAAGTATGTATAAGGAAT
>NC_037544.1:16509213-16516175 GCF_001531365.2 Cynara cardunculus var. scolymus | reverse complement strand
AAAAATAAATTACTTTCTTATTAAACTTAAATTAAATTATAATAAAAAATTAAATTAAAGAAATTATATATATTATATTATAAAATATTTGACAAAAACTCTTAAAAAAATATTTTTTATGCGTGAAGTACTGTTTATTGATGCATATTACTTAAAATTCAATATTACAAGTAAATTGTGCATAAGTACAACTTATTAAAGGTCCATGATTAAATTCGTGTAACTAACTACAGATAAACATAATCAAATACAAGATAAACATCTAATTTTTAAATATATAATATCTAAAATAAAATTATAATAATCATTGACTTCTAACAGAATATTTAATTATTATCTTTATAAAAAATTATATTGTTAAACCAATCTATACTATATTATGAATCATTTGACAAAAACTCTTAAGACAATTTTTTATACATGAAGTACTGTATATTGATGCATATACTCAAAATTTAAGATTACAAGTAAAGCATACCTAAGTACAACTTATTAAAGCTCCAAGTTTAAATTCGTGTAACTAACCACAGATAAACATAATCAAATAGAGGATAAACATATCATTTTAAAATATAAAAAAATATAAAATATAATTATGATAATTATCGAAATCTAACTAAATAATTAATTATTATCTTTATAAGAGAAATTATATTATTAAACCAAATATAAATTACTGCGTTATGAAAGTTAAATTAATTACAATAAAAAAATCGACTTAAAAAATTACACAAAAAATATGAATTTTAAATAGTTAATTTGATATTAATATCGATATATTTTTATCAAATTTTTATGATATTTTTAAATTTATATTTTATTAAAAAATAAAAACATCATCGCTTTTTCATAATCACATAAGACCATAGTATAATATCGACTGAGATAAATAACAAATGAAATATTAAAATCAAGATATATCTCGCTGCATTGCGCAAATACTCTTATAGTATAATAAAATAAATAAATCAAAAAATATTCAATATTGAACTCATTCTAAAGGTATCGATGAGACGATTATAATGATGTAACTTATTAAAATTAAAACGTATTTTTTAACATATTTTAGTTAGTATACGATTATATGTATTAATATGATAATAATGTAAAATAAAAAATATAAAACTAGAAGGTATAAAGTAAATAATCATATAAGTATAAGGGTTTAAATTATATATATATATATATATATATATATATCTATACTATCTTATTAAGCAAATTTAACAAAAGTCTTAAAGTCTTAAAATACTAAATAACCAAGATACCCTTTACACTACTTTTTCACTTTTTCACCCCTCATCTTCTCACATACACTCATCCCCTCACATACACTCACCCTCTCACAACCGATTTTTCTAAAATTATAGTTTTAAATTTACACTTTATACCCCTATAATTAGTTAATTAATTTACTTTACGTCCTTTACTTTTAAATATTTCATTTTAAACCTTTATCAAATTAACATATATAATCGTATATCAATTAGAACATGTTTAAAAAATATTTTTTTATTTTAACAAGTTACACCATTATAATCGTCTCGTTAATACCTTCGAAATGAGTCCAATATTGAATAGTTTTTGACTTAATTATATTATTATATATTATATATACTGTGAAAAAATATTTGTAATATTTACGATTTATACTTTTATAGTTATTTATTTATATATATACTATATATTTTGGGGTTAGGCTGTCCAAATTGCATTGTATAATATGTTCTTGGGTTTTTTTGAAATATATATATATATATATATATTAATTCAATCTTAATATGAGTTTCTGGACAAGAAAGAGGATAAACAGTTGAAATTTCATTCTAAAACCCATCTTTTTTGGTCTTTTCATGGCTTATGATCTGTCAAATTTGTAGTTTTCTTTATTGGTTTTGAGTGTTTTTCTTAAAACTAAATTTTTCTTGGTTCTTTGCTATTGGTGTAAATCGAACGTATTTGTAGAGTCGTTTAAATATGTTGAATTTTAAATATATTGGATTTTAAACTGTCATGCAATTTTTTTTCATCGATAGTCTGTAATTGGAACCATAACTCTTATTTATTAAAATTGTATTAATATGTAAAGACTAAGTATAACCTATATCATCGTTAAATTTTATCTTATAAAACCAATGAAACTTCAAAATCGTTAAAATTAATGATTTCCATCGCATTACACGAATACATAACTAATATTATTTAAATTATAAATGCGAGTTGTAGTGTTTAATAAGAGGGTCAAAAATAAACTAGGGAATAGGGATCGAAAAAGCATGACACTTTAGCAATTAAGATGCGATTTGACTCAAATGAAGATCCAAACGAAGAGCGTGTCCAGCCACGAACCTTGCGTGTTAGGCGTATGGATGCATGCGTCTGAGATGGAATTTTGGTAGGTACCATCAATATGTGGACACCAAGGCCATGCATGTCACGTGTAACCAGTGATGTGGCTCTTAACCTTTCCATGGGACCCATGGAGAAACCCACTCCCGAATAACCAAAAATTTAATCAAAATAATAATTACTCTTTGGGAAAAAAGGTTTTTCCGTACAAGATAATATCCGTTTTTAGATACAATTATGTTATAATCTACGATCATGTTGTAATTGTTTAAGATTTCATAATCTACGTTTTCAGTTCTGGATTATAATTTAATAACGATACTAAACTATTAATTATACATATAAAACATGTTTTTATATAAAATATATGTATTAAAATCAAATCTATTATATATATATATATATATATATATATATATATAGACGAATGATCATGTAAGATGTGTTTAATTATATATGATTAAACAGATATGTGTTGTTACTGCAACATGTGTTTAATCATATATGGTTAAGCAGATATGCATTGTTAATGCAACATGTGTTTAATTAAATATGATTAAACTTGTGTATCATACATGTAATCATATATGATATTGAAACTTCTCGTATTCTTACAAAATGTTTAGCTTCTCGTTTGAAACTGTCTTACATCTATCATTCAAATGGGTGAGATGACTTTGTAAAAATACAAGATATGTTCTCGAGTTTGATCCTAGCTCACGTTACCCTTAGTGGTTAAAGTGAGTCAAAAAGTTTCTACTTAAATTGATGTCCTTGAAGACGTGTTCAATGTACGACTAGATTATAGTTGTCAGTAATCAACTTTTGCTCAAATAATGTAACCAAAGTTTTTCCTCTACCAAAGTCGCAAATAATTAAGGAACATGGTACATGAACATTAATGATTATTCGTGTATTAAAAAATGATTGATGTTGGTATATGTAAGTGTAATGATAAGAAGGTTTATGCTAGTAATAAAAGGTTCATTTAGAATATGGTTAAGGGCTAATTGTATAAAAACGTAGCCTTTTGTATTTACGATTACTAAAGGGGTCGGATGACTTATTAAAATATAAGACAGTTTTTGGAAAAGTGTCGCTTTACCTTGGCGTCTTTGGAGACAGGTTCTATACGGGACTGGTTGGGATTGTCAGTCATCGATTTTTTTGCGAAAAGATTATATGAAAAGAGTAGGCTAATTCCACCTTTTACATTGTTAAATGCACTCCTATCTAGTGGTTTCCTTCTCACTCATATCAATATCAAAACTCAATTTTTACCGTCTCAATTCATAATTTAACTTGATTTTGATATTAAAAGAATTGTAAATAGCAATTTTTTGAAATAAATGTTGTTATATTTGATATACCAAAGTGAATGATTTAAAATTTCGTTATAAAGATAATTGGGCTTCGTTTACAAAACTAAGTAATAAACTAATTGTGAACTTATAAATGGTAATTGATAAGAATTAAAATAAAAGAGGTCAGCATTTTTCATCCAAAATTAACACTTTTTCCACCTACCCGCTGTGAGGTCATGTTTTGGGTACTAGGAATCTTGCTCCTTCAACCATTGAAGGAAGAAAGTAATGGTCCAAATTGTCCACTCTCTGCTTTTCATTTTTTATTATTATTACGGATAATTGTAATATATATTTATCAACGTTGAGAATTTATCAGTTAGATGTAGATTGAGTCTTCACCATACTCAATAACTCAAGGTGGGTTTCTTCAAGAATCAAAGTAAGAGGCAAACAGATAAAGAAAAGGTCTAAATTGATCATTGCACACAATCTGTTTGCTTTTTTGCATCAAAGAAATGAGTACAGAATGCTCCACACATGAACCTCTTCTTTCTTCTGGTAAACAAGAAGATGATGGTTTTAGTTATGTCAAGGACAAGAAGGCACAGTTTTTGGTCAAACTTACTAGATGGTTTCTCAAGTTTGCAATGTGTTCGATTTTCATTGCCTGGGTTAGTTTTTTGTTTTTGCTTCCATCAGAATCTGTGACTGAATGGTCTGACAATTATGTTGATGCTACTTCTGGATCGGTGTTATGGGTTTCAGGTTGGTAATGTTTTCAATTTGCAGTTTACATCTTCATTTATCAATCATGAATCCTCTAGATACCCATGTAAATTGAGAATTTTTATTGATTATATCTTAGTTAGTTATGTTAGCTGTTTAGAGAAAACCGAGAAAATATTTATAATTTTTAACAGACTTTTTTGCATCATAAAAATCTCCAAAGTTGGAGAACTCTCCAAAATTAGATGCTCAAGAGTGAAATATTTTTTTTATTGTTTGCACCAATGAAGTATATCTAATTATTATTTTAGGGTATTAAATCTATCAAAAATTTTAATAATATAATTATCGTTGAAATCTCCAAAATAGAATAATTTTTGGAGTGAGAATGTAATTTTTGTGTAGAGATTTTAACTTTTGTTTCAAAATTTTGGAGAAATTATAACATCACAAGTGTTTATGATCTACAGGAAGCATATTTCTTTTTGGTGGTCCAATATTCATCATTGCATTTCTTGCAATAATTTACCTGAGGATATCTGGAGAACAAGAGTTTCAAGAGTATGTCACTTGTTTCAAGGGTTCTTATCTTTTTGCAACTAGATGTCAATTGATTCTTTAAGCACTAATGTGATGATGAATGTGAATACTTTTGTGTAGGAAGAAGAAACCGAAACATGCAGCTTTTCGCTTATGGACATTCCCGGTTATTGTAGATGGACCATTTGGGGTTGTTACAGCAGCAGAGTTGATTGGAATTCTGTTGGTGGTTGTGTATATCATTTGGGCTGTTTCAGTTTATGCTATCCAGAATTACAACCTGATTCCCTACTTCGAGAGTCAAGGAAAAAGGTAAATTCTGTCTAGAAATGGTTCTTTCTACCTTCTTTGTTGGATATAACTTGGTGCTTGTTTGTGAATTATACAAACATTTTGTTGAGAACACTGATTCATTAACACATAATCACACACAAAGAGATGAGAGAAGACATCAGCACAAGAATTTAACGAGGTTCAGCCAAGACCTAGAGAATTTTCACTATGAATGTAGATGATCCATACAACCCTTTCCCAAGTTAGAATCACATAGAACACCAAGTGTTCCCTAAGGGGGCGTTTGGTATGCAAACGGGGCTGGACAATAATTGTGTAAGATTTTAGGGTTTTAATCTAACATGGTAATTTAGTAATTTACCAATCTTGCCCTGTCTTCTTGATTCTTGTTCCACCTATTTTGATAGGACAAAAAAGTGCATTTTTGTCCTCCTTAATGTCGCACCTAATAGGAAAACAAGTTTTTGTCATGTCTTGTCCAGTCTTAAGTGTTAGGTACAAGGACGAGAACAAACTGGATGGGTCAGAATTAGGGTAGGCGGGTGAAAGAATTATGGAAGGTTTTAGGTTTAAATATAGGACAAATTACATGGAAAAGTAACGTACTTTAACTTGATTCCTATTTTGGGTAACGTACTTTCAAAACTTTCATTTTGGTATCTAAGATGTAAAGTTTCAAACATTTAAGTACCCGGGTAAACCAGTGAAAGAATTATGGAAGGTTTTAGGTTTAAATATAGGACAAATTACATGAAAAAGTAACGTACTTTAACTTGATTCCTATTTTGGGTAACGTACTTTCAAAACTTTCATTTTGGTACCTATTGATAGAGCAAATTGCATGAAAAAGTAACGTACTTTAACTTGATTCCTATTTTGGGTAACGTACTTTCAAAACTTTCATTTTGGTACCTAAGATGTAAAGTTTCAAACATTTAAGTACCCGGGTAACCCAGTGAAGACTAATTTTAGACTAAAAAAAAGACTAATTTTAGATTAAAAAAATCCACGTTACTGACTAGGTCAACAAATAATACCAAGTTGGATACCACATCACTCGCTACATCAGTATGATAACCGGTTAATACTATAACCGTACTTCAACCAGTTACCCGGGCACTTAAATGTTTACAACTTTACATCTTAGGTACCAAAATAGAAGTTTTAAAAGTACGTTACCCAAAATAGGAATCAAGTTAAAGTACGTTACTTTTTCATGCAATTTGCCCTTAAATATAACATGGGTAGTTTTGTAATTTACCCATCTTGTTTAATCTCCCTTATTTTTGTTCTACCTATGTTGGTGGGACAAAAAAATGCATTTTGTCCCATTCTGTCCCATCTTGTCCAAGTCTAATGTGGCGCCAAACATGGGACAACAAGTTTTATTTTGTCATGTTACCAGACGCACCCTAAACCAACCAGAAGAAAAAGGGCTGACAGAGAACATAGAAAAGAATAATGTGTCAATTATCAGCTTTCGCCCTCTGCTACCAACACAGATTCCTACTCTTTCTCTGATTCGGGTTGCACCCCTAGCTTCTTGGGTCAGGTTTCATTTGAGATCCTCCCAAATTCAAGATACAATGCTAATTTATGGTTTAAGTAAGCTCTGGATATCATTTTCATGATAGTTTATATGAAGTAACAAGTTTAGAGTGGTTGAAAAGGCTTTTCTTTCTCATTAATCACAAAGGTATTTAAAGATGATTACAAGCACTAACCAAGGAGAGAAATATGCTACAG
>NC_037544.1:16505496-16507563 GCF_001531365.2 Cynara cardunculus var. scolymus | reverse complement strand
GAGTTGACGAAGTTGGGGTTATAGTATTTCGGGTTTGGTTTGGGTTTCCGTTTGAGAGGGGCCGAGGAGGAATGGGCAGGTGGGGCCGAGGGTGTTGGTGAGAYGGAGGGTGYGGGAGGGACGGAAGAGGAGGGGATTTGCGGGTGGCGATGAGTGGATGAGGGTGTGGAGTTGTCAAGGGGTGAAGAGGAAGTGTGAGGGGTGGTGGGATCGGACGCTATTGGTGGGTCAGAAAGGTCAAGAGGGGGTGGTGAAGTGGTAGGTGTGCTCATAGGGGATGATAATTGGTTTAAAGGTAATGGCTGAGGAGAGGTGTGATTTGGAGAGAGAAGGTGGTGAATGAGAATTATTGGTGGGAATGAGCGTGGGTTCAGTGCATGAGGGTATAGGGGTGGGTATATTTGGTGCAAGAGGTGAGGAATCGGGAGGTGAATGAGAAGCTGGGGTGGTTTTGGTTTGAGCAGGAAAGATGTGAGGTATAAATTCTACGTGCCTGGAGTGATATAATGTTTCGGTTACCGGGTCAAGACATTTGTAGGCGGATTTAGACGTGGAGTAACCAAGAAAGATGCACGTTTTGGAGCGCAGTTGTAATTTGGAGGTGGTGTATGGACGAAGCCACGGGTAGCATAGACAGCCGAACGGTTTAAGCTTGGAGTAGGTGGGTGGCGTACCAAATAGCATATCACAAGGGGATTTGTTGTGAAGGATTGGAGTGGGGAGACGGTTTATTAAGTAGGTAGCGGTTTGGAACGCGTGGGACCAAAATTTTTGTGGAAGATGTGCATAGTGGAGAAGGGCAAGGCCCGTTTCAACGATATGACGGTGACGTCTTTCGGCGACGCCATTTTACTCGGGTGTGTGAGGCGGCGTTGTGTAGTGGGAAATGCCATGTAAGTTGAGGTACGGTGTGAGACCGATGTATTCACCACCGTTGTCGGTGAATAAAGAGAGTAGAGGTGTTTTGAAAAACTTTTCAACTAAGGATTTAAATTGAGGGAAAAGGATGGAGACGTCAGATTTACGTTTCATAGGGTATAACCATATATATTTGGAATAGAAATCAACAAATATAACATAGTATTTGAACCCGTCGATGGAAGTGTGTACCGGTCCCCATACGTCCGAATAGATAAGTTCTAGAGGTTTGTTTGCAACAAAARAGTTTTGGCCAAATGGAAGTTTGTGGCTTTTATTTAAAGAACAGGATTTACAATGAAAGGACTCATGTGACACTTYATTACAATTAAGTCCTAATTTAGCAATTAAAGACTTGAAGACTTTGAACGAAGGATGTCCAAGAGTGTGGTGCCACGCGAGTAGAGATCCTGTTGTGGTTGCATTGACTTGAGGGGGTGATGGAATTGGTCCGTAGTAAACATCATTGACGTTCACTCCCCGCATGAGATGCGCCCCCGTGCGTAAGTCCTTGACYAAGAAATGATATGGAAAAAATTCAACGGAAACACGGTTAGTTCGACAGATTTTTGCAACAGAAATGAGGTGATTGCGTAAGTGAGGGACAAGGAGAACATTATGTAATAGAAGTGGACGTGAGTTTGTRGAAATAGTGGTGTTGCCAGTGTGTGTAATAGGAAGAGTTTTACCATCACCCAGGACAATCTCATCCGGGCCGCCGTATTCGGAAAGGACGGGCAATGAATTCTGATTGGGAGCAGTGTGGCTAGACGCTCCGGTGTCCCACATCCATGTCGGGTTGGGAGCAGTTGGATGAGCGGAAGTGTAGTTCACCATAGGAGCGGGTGAGAGGTGACCGTGAACTGGATAGTTGTTGTCTCGTAAAAAGCRGCCAAGCTTCCGGCAATCTTTTGTCTCATGTCCAGGGATGTTGCAGTAGTGACAATATGGATTGTTATGGTTTGGGCGATTTGGGTTGTTGTATGTGGGTCGCGAGGACCATGAGGGTCGGTTTGCGGATGGGTGGTTTTTGATTGAACGGTGATTGGGCTGAGATCTGGAATAGGTTCTGGTGGGTTGGCGTTGGGTCTGGTTGATCGTGGCAATGACTGGATCAGACGTGGTGTCTTTGAGATTTCTTTCATGGTC
>NC_037544.1:16496401-16504771 GCF_001531365.2 Cynara cardunculus var. scolymus | reverse complement strand
CTACAGTTGCAACAATAACTTGACTACCTAAAATACGCAATATTTGAATTTTGAAATATATATACATGGAACTAAATTAATATTATTTATGTATTGTTAATAGTTTATACTTTATAGTTGGGTTTTAAGGGTGCGTTTGGTATGCAGACAATACTGGATGAGCGACAGTGAGGTAGGAGGGTGAAATAATTGTCGAGCTTGTAGTGTTTTAATTTTGATATGTATCTTAGTAATTTACTCATTTTGTCTCATCTTCCTATTTTTGTTCCAACTATTTTGGTAGGATAAGAAAATTGCATTTTTTGTTCCAATCGGTCCTTATCCTGTTCCAATCTACTGTCACATCACACGTGGGACGTCAAGCTTTTGTTACGTTATGCACCATCTGTGAAGCGGCAGAAATTAAATTGAATAATATGGTTCTTGATAATCTAAATAATTTGTCGTATGGTCTAATGGACCCATTCTAGCTTCTTATCTCTGTATCTCTCTCTTTCCTCTGACTATTGCGAAGATAAAACCTAGAGGGGTATGTATATTTTATGTATAGATATTGTAATATTATATATATAATTCTATATCGTATTCTATATTAGGAATTGAGTGACCAGACACCTTGTGAAGCATCATAACATGTTTGTTACAATTTTATTCTTCAAAAGGCACATACTGCAATTTTGTATCGTATTTTGGATTGTTTTCGGTTATTAGACTCTTAATTCTACTGATGTGTACTTGATCACTATTTGATGTAGTTTGACATTTAATCCTGTAGGAATGCAATGCTGAAGCATACAGGACTCCGGTTCGGGTCTATTGGATTGATTTGCATAGTATTTTTGTTTCTGCCGGTTGCAAGGGGATCAATTCTTCTACGGCTTACAAATATACCTTTTGAGCATGCGACTCGATATCATGTATGGTTGGGACATCTTACAATGACACTCTTCACTCTCCATGGTTCGTGTTATTTCTACTCATGGATTTTGGAGGATCGTGTCGTACACCAAGTGAGTTCCAATCCAGATCTTTCATTTATACTAAAATGAGCCACACCCACACACTGGTCACAGGAACACATAAACATGGAGAATTGTGTGATTATTGATTTTATGAATAATTGAATATGTTGGTATGACTTTAACATATTTAATCAGCTCCAAATTCTTATATCCAATATAGCAGCTTTAGATTGATATATGAAGTGATTATATGCTAAGGGACCATAATATATGTTTATTACCTATGATGAACAATGCCAAACATCTCTATATTAGATATCTACCTATCGCGTTAGTGAAATGGTCCAATTTGTAAACTTGTTGAGAGTATATAGGTCTCCAGTTCGAATCTCTTTAGGGTCACAGGGATTTTCCTCGTTGTTATCTTCGGGGCATGGGATTAATTGTGGTGCACGCAAGCTGGCCTTGACATCTACGGTTACCCTATATTCATACATACATAAGGTCATAATCAAGTGAAAGCCCTATATATTGTGAGGAACATGAGAACTTTTGCCTTAAGGTATAGTTTCATATGATTTTTTTTTCCATATAAGGCTAGGATTTAAGGTATTGATTATATTTGTTTTACAATGTGTTTGTTTCATATGTATTCAATGTACAATGTGAAACCTCTTTATATGTGTAATTTGTGTTTCTCAAACACGTAAAAGAATTCACATTGTTATACAAACATTTTCTTAAACAAATATATGTTAATCAATACCCTAAATTCTAGCCTTAGATAAAAAAAATCATATGAAATAGCACATGATATACTCATTCTCAGGGTTCTCACAATTTTGTTGGTCTTACATGAATTAGACGAAGGATCGTGTGAGAATAAGAGTTAAGATGAGAAGCGTAAGAAGGGGTCTAGACCCTTATCACTTTTAATCTCACCCCACCCCATGAATTGCACATCTCACGAGAATTGATCTGGTGCATCTTGATGCATCTCATTAGTGTTAATCTTCGATTAGGATTGATCCAATGGTGAAGATCCTCTTCTTACCCTTCTCACCATAACTTCAATTCTTACCGGAACTCAACCCTACATAATTACCCCCCCCCCCCCCCCCCCCCCCCCCCGGGCGTATATATGTGTGTGTGTGTGTTTTTCATGTTGGTGATAAGGTTTCAATTCTCTCTTGGCATGCCTTACAGCCTACATACGTATGGCATTAGTATTTCCTTTCTAATTATATATTCAACAATGGAAGATGCTAAAATCCTCTTCTACTTGGCTATGCAGCTAATTAATTGGAAGAATAACAGTATTGCCAATCTTCCTGGTGTCATCAGCCTATCAGCAGGTTTATTGATGTGGGTGACTTCACTTCCTCCAGTGAGGAGGCTAAACTTCGAAATCTTCTACTACACGCACCACCTATATATCGTCTTTATTGTATTCATGGCTATGCACGTTGGCGATATCATTTTCAGTGTGATAGCTGCTGGCTTATTTCTCTTTATGCTCGACCGCTTTCTTAGATTCTTTCAGTCACGAAAGACTCTGGAAATACTCTCAGCCAAATGCCTTCCATCTGGAACCGTGGAACTTGTTATTTCAAAACCTCAAGGTATTAAATCTTCTTCTGTCCCAACATAAAATGACACAGTTTTAGAAATATGTATTTATTACACTTTTTCATAAATTAATTACACTTTTTCATCAGTTAATGACAATTTTACCCTCTATTTCATAGTTAGGGTAAATTAAAAAATAGACATTTATCTTTTAAAGTGGACATGTATTTTAGAACAAACTAAAATAGAAATATAATTCTTATTTCGGTAAGGAGGTAATAGTTTTTGCTTAAAAGGTGTTTTTCCTCAGAGTCTTCTCTTAATATCTACGTAATACTTTCTCTTTTGAATGTAGATTTACAGTACAATGCACTCAGTTGGGTTTTCCTCCAAGTTCGAGAATTATCGTGGTTGCAATGGCACCCTTTCAGTGTCTCATCCAGCCCTCTGGATGGTAAGCATCATCTTGCTATTCTCATAAAGGTCCTTGGAAATTGGACACAGAAACTAAGAGGACATATCTTGAGTATCACTGACCAAGATGGACTCGTTCAACCAAATTTGAAGCTTAAGGCATCTGTGGAGGGGCCTTACGGGCATGAATCACCATACCACTTGTTGTATGTACTCTACTCACTTCATTGGCTTTAGTTTTGACTCGTTTAAACCAAACCAAACCAAACAAACCCAGTAAATCCCACAGAGAACTAGGATTTGGAGGGGTAAGGATGTATGCAAATCTCTCCTCTACCTCATGGGGTAGAGAGGCTGTTTCCGTGGAAACCCCCAACTTGATAAACAAATGGGTATGCATGTGTTTTAGAGTAGTATCACTAAATATGATTATATAGCTGCTTCTATGTAGTACAGTAGTAGATTGTAAAATTGACCAGTGAAACAGGGATGTCTATAGAATTTGCTTGTTTCACCTTCAAATACATTTGCTTAATTGCTCGTTTGACGTTCTTTGGTTTTAGGTATGAAAATCTTATTTTAGTAGCTGGAGGCATTGGGATTTCGCCATTTCTGGCTATCTTGAGCGACATTCTCCACCGTGTCAGAGACCGTAAACCTTGTATGCCTAGAAATGTAGTGATAATCTGGGCTGTCAAAAGATCACAAGAGCTTCCACTTCTCCACTCACTTGACATGGAGTCACTCTGTCCGACCTTCAACGCTAAACTAAATCTAGAGATTCAAACTTACGTCACTCAGGAATCTGAACCCCCACTGGTATGCATAGTTGTACCCGGTTCCTAATTTCCTATGGCATTTTCCATTTCAGATAGAGTAACAGCGTCCTAGTTAGATGGAGAGATTCTGTGTCTATATGTTCCTTTGTGCCTTTCTCCTTTATCTTCTTTTTCTGCTACTTACTATTTGCTACTCTTGATACCGTTGTTTTCCTTTTCGCTCACAATTTTGCAAAAGTCGGGAGTCTTCACATAAACAACCGTTTTACCCTTTGGAATAGAGATCATGTTTGCATACATCCTACCTCTTCCAGATTCTGAGGTGGATAGGGAAAATTTTCTAGCCAGACACAATAATGACACACTATAAAATAAAACAAAGAATAATTATATTAAATAAAAAATGACATACAAGTGGTTTTTTTGTTCTATTTTCCGTTCTTTTCAGCTGTTTTGTTACCAATTTTTTTTTTAAAAAAAAAGCCAAAGAGATTTGAACTTGCAACTTACTACCACCAGGTTGTAGCCATTTTTTGTTAACTTATAGGAGCACATAAAATTAAGGAGGATACACTTGTAAGACCCCTAGTTTTTTTTTCATTGCATCAGGACGATAGACAAGGGGCATGGGCACCCACCTTGCCCATGATTAAGCCCATGCCTAGACCCTGCTTTCGAGCAGCATATACAGGGTTTATTTGGTTTGGTTAGTAACTAACTTTCTTTGTTATGAATTCTCGACTGCAGGAAGAGGGGGAAGTACAGAAGTATGCAAGCTCTACCGTGTTTTCTTCTCCCAGCCAATGTGGCATGTCTAGATTGGTTGGAACAGGGAACACAATATGGTCCGGAACTTATGTGATGGTGTCTACAATCGGTTTGGTGGTTTCTTTAAATTTGGTCAATGTCTTTTACATCAACCCTTACGATATATCATACCAATGGTACAAAGGGCTTCTATTACTGATATGCATGGTTGCAAGTGTTATTGTATTTGGAGGCCTTGTGATTGGTCTATGGAGTTTCTGGGATAGAATATCTTTGGCAAAAGAAAATTTTTGGGATGAAAAGAAAACGGATGGCATGCTGCATAATGAGTCTAC
Source organism: Cynara cardunculus var. scolymus (assembly GCF_001531365.2). Lineage (NCBI taxonomy): Eukaryota > Viridiplantae > Streptophyta > Magnoliopsida > Asterales > Asteraceae > Cynara > Cynara cardunculus. The sequence goes on along the minus strand of NC_037544.1, from coordinate 16,499,944 downwards.
AACACACAAGAATTTATCAGAAGGAAGTTTTGCCAAAACCATAAAGCATGGTCAAAGACCAGACTTCACAGGTATGTCGATGGCATATATTTTTCACAAAGTGCCTGTCAAATTGAAATAATTAGGACTTTTTCATCTTTGCCTTGAGGGGCATTTGGATTTGGTTCATGGAATGGAATGACCAATTCCGTTGACCAAGTTCCCTTCTTTCGTCAGGTTCACTTTTTGAAAGGAGTTTGGATTCTTCAAAACCCTTGAATTCCTTTCTTGGTTGATCTGTTCAATCCATGCCTTTTTCCTAAAGAGTTGAATTTCATTACTTGGAAAATATCATAAAAAGGGTAATTTGGTCATTTGTCATTATTTCCTTCCAATTGTGAGCCTACATTCTTCAGACCAATTCCTGCTAACCAAACGCAAGATCGAACCTAATTCAATTTCATTTCCTTTGATACATTCCATTCTTTCAAAGAAACATTATGTGAACCAAATGTCACATTGGATTTATATGAAAATGTTTTTGCAAGCTCTTTGATTTCCGATACCAAAATTAGGTTCTATTGACACTGAGAAGTAATCTATTTCTACTTTTGTGATTTTGTTTGTTTTCTTGATTGATACAGAAATTTTTGGAACCATGGCCGAGCGTTGGGGAAATGTAGATATCGGGGTGATTGTTTGTGGTCCTACTAGTCTTGAGAGAAGCGTTGCTAAAGAGTGCAGGTCTAAGAACATTGGGAGGAAGAGCAACGCTCCAATCTTCCATTTCAACCGCCATAGTTTCGATCTATAAGTACCACCATTTATTATTTGAAAGTAAGACTTAGCAATGTAAAAGGGGGTAGACGCCATCGTCTAGAGCGTCCCCACCAAACTAGTCCCACGATCATCAAGGAGGAGTTACATGGTGGTTTCTAGGTTGGACCCTAGGACTTCCTCTCTGATGTATATATAATAAGCTTAGTTTGTATATATATGATAGATAGTGCTATAGAACAAAGCCAATGATCCATATTAATATTCCCTCTATCCCAAAAGGGGAATTTATCTTTACTTTGGCTCAAATAATTTGTTCTTAGAACCTTCAAATTCATATAATTGGTAATTAAACTAAATTTGTTCAAAATGACGAAGGGTTTGACACCTAAGGTCTTTATTGAGTATACGCTTGAACGGGTGTCATGTTATGGACAATATCTTGATTTAATGAGAGTTTGTAATTTACGTGTACTCAGTAATTAATGATTCATCGACGTTACATTAAGTTTTATTTGATTATGAAGGTTTTTAGTTTTTTCACTATGAATATCATACTTTGATCTCATGATATTAAAGGTAGGATCAATTGAAAATAGCCACGTCAGGATCATATACATGTTATTTTCGTTGTACTTGTATGCATTCATACTCAGTCTAGTCGTTGGTAATGTTAATATGTGCCATCATTAATAGGTCTAGTGACTTTTTCAGGTCTGAGCCTTCCAAACCTCCTTTTTTGTAAACAAAAATGTTTGGGCCTTCAAAGGCACATGCTGGGCTTTGGTTTGGGTGTGAAAGTGGGTCCGATATGGCTTTTTTAGACCGAGATTTTTTGGGTCGAGCTTTAAGCGAACCTAAAAGAAATACTTGGTCTAATTCATGGCTCAGATCTGTGGCTCGAGCCTGGGCTTACTAGGACCAGGTTAAAGTTTCTTTGGTCTTTATGTTACTTTGACAGTATTGGAATAAGAGGCTAAATACTAAAGTTTGCTTGAGCTACTAAAGTATATAATGTGAATACGATGAAAATACAATGTATATGCCTATAAAGAATAGTCTAAATTGGAATATTTTAAGAATTTCTTATAGATTTATTGTCTGAAAATTAAAGGTGAATGAGAAATTAAAGTTTTAGATTAGGTTGTATCCTTCCCACATAAGAAGGATGTGGAAATAAAAGGCATTTTGTATAGCCTTTCATTCAAGCATAATTAGGGTTCACAAAAACCCGAGATAACCTGTGACCTAATTGATACATAATGGTTAACCATTGGACTTGTGTGCACACACGACTTGTGAACACAAATGTCGCACCCAGACCGCTAAAAAATGTAGATTGGGTTCGTGACCCTTGGCCCTTGCTTCCCCACTAACTAATGCAAGTAACAATCAGTTATATTATCATACTTTAATATGATTACCTACTTAATATACCGACCCGATTCTTCTTGAACACACAAACATATGATATGACAATGTGTGGGTTTATTTGTAACATTTGTTTTATATAAATATTATATAGTTAAATGAAACAGTAGAAGTCGCTAGTTCATTCCAAAATCTAATGCCCATCACAAGTTTCGTTCTCTTATGACCATTGTATCAAGGGTGTGAATCTGCTTAAAGGAAGTTGTGCTTAAGCAAGTTGTGCTTGGCACAAGCCTCGATCATCGTCACTTTCGATTGTTTTTGTGTTGTAGTTTATTTTAGTTTTTTCGTTATCTTTGCATGTATTGCAGTCGTGTTCCTTTCCGTGATGTTGTTTCTATGACCCAAATTGAAACATTTATATCATGTATATATACATATGTATGCATTTGGGTGTGTGTATAAGTACATATGTACGCATTTGGGTGTGTAGACTTATACACACTACAATTTAATCATGTAAAGTATGGGGCTAATAGTTGACTTTAAGGGGTAGTTATGTAAATGGAGTTGTGTCGATCAAAATGAACGTTATGATGAGAAGAGTAAGAAAATATCTTCACCCATAGATCAATCCTAATTGAAGCGCAATTTGTGGAGTGAGGGTGAGATTAAAAGTGATCAAGGGTCTCACCTTAACTTCTATTCTAACATGATCCTTCGTCTATGTAAAGATCTTGTGACCATGACGGGACTCGAACTTGTGACCAGTGAATACGAGCCCAAGATCCAACCAACTAAGCTACCCTAAATATTTTCAAATATTGTTTGGAGTCCTTATTTTTTTCTATACGAACATGAGCATAGTATGATTATTTACAAGTGAAATCTCAATGATTTATCTCGATAAAAATATGTGTTATGTTGTGTAACTAACGTAAATTTATAAAGATATGTGCATTTTCAGATGTTCAAATTAACAAACCTATATCATTATATTTATGCATATACTATACCCGTGAAAATTATATCAGTAACATCCTTTGGGATCTAAGCTTTGTAAACTGAAAACCCTATGTCGCTTTTATTTAAATTGGGATCATTTTAGTTGATATTTACTTTACTGTATACCGAATTTCGTAAACAACGGTTTTTCATGGGTTTCAACACATCTCTAATGAAATCGTAAGTTATTTCCATATCTAGGGTTTACTTTGTAACTGTTATTTCATGACTTAACAGTATTGTTGGTCCCGAAAGGGTCTACAAGATAAGAAACAGTTTGTAGAAGGAGGGGGGGATGAATACAAACACAAGGTTTTCAAATTTAAAATATATATTGATAGAGAAGATCAATACAGATTTTACAAGACTGTTTGCGGAAAGATAAGGTAAAGAAAAACCTATCTAAACAAT
>NC_037544.1:16492780-16494611 GCF_001531365.2 Cynara cardunculus var. scolymus | reverse complement strand
AGCTTTGCTTCGCTCCATTGCTTGTCCTTGTCTTGTAGCTTCTGCTTCTTCTTGCGATCAGCTTCAGCTATTGAAAGAAGTTTAGCTTGGGTTTGGACAGCACTCACCGTTTTCTTGGACTTCTTCTTGGGAAGGACTTTAGCAGCTAGTGACTTGGCCAGCCTTAGGCTGTGTTCCGTCTGCTTCTTTTGAAGCTCTAGCTCTTCTTCAGCCCTTAATGCCTCGAGWCTTTCAGCTTCAGAAAGGAAGTCAAACTCACCACCACTAGAGGTACAAAGAGGAATTTTTACTATAGTCTGGTCGAGCGACTCCTTAAGCTGAGACATCTGCTGGTTTGTTGGAGCATAAGAGATAGGTTGATCAGATACCCGCTCCAGTCGACCGCAGGTTGTTGAAGGGATGTGAAGTTGGTAYTCTGAAGTGATCACTACCTGAGAGGTAGAGTCTTCAAATAAGGTTTGTTGAGGGCTTGCAAAAAGTAACTTCAAGTTGCCTTCTTCAGCGACCGCCTTGCCTTTCGACTTGGGGTCCTGGTGCCCTGATGGAGTTGATTCACCTTGTCTTTGCTCCCCCTGGGATTGAGCTTCCCCGAGGGCAACACTTTTGGTGACGGTTGATGGCTTCTGGAACTTGATGGTAAAGTCATCTTCATCATCATCGTCGTCGTCACCATCTAGATCATCTCCGGTGTCTGGAATGACAGGTTCATCATCGTCTTCATGATCATCTTGTTCATCCTCATCAACATCATCATCATCACCAGCAGTAGTGATGGTATGGACATCATCCCTAGGGATGGCTTCATCAACCTCAGCTAGAGTAGCTTCGGTGGACGTGATTACAGAAGCAGCAACTGCTTCAGCTTCGAGAACCTCAGCTTCAACTGCAACTGAAGCTGATACTGGACCAACGGTCTGAGAAGTCGTAGAAGCAGCATCAGATGATCCACCAACGTTGGACCTCATCTCCCCCTCTCTGGCTAAAACTTGAGAGATTTGGCCAGAGAGTTCGTCCAAGTGTTAACGCTGGAGAACCATGGAATCCTCCAGCCTTTTCAAAGCATTGGCTAGAGTTGTCGTTGCCTCACGCGTCTCATGGAGCTGAGCATGATCATCAGCAGAGAAGGAGGGTGCACTCACTGGAGCTGGTTGACGGACAACATCCAGGATTTGCTGAAGAAGTCCAAGTTGCTGATCAACAATCGCCTGAGCATCATCAGCCCTGCTGTGAAGAATAGCAATGGCGTCGTTGTTGGCGTGAACAGTTTCTTGGAGAGTCTGGAGTTGGCTCTAAACTTCTTGAACGTCCGCTTGGAGGGCTAGGAAGTTCGCATCAAGATCGCCTTGGCGGGGCATCTCTTGGTGAACTTCGTTGACCTTGGAGAGGACGGTATCAACGGCAGGAAGAAGAAGTTGGATGTCTGATGCCATATCATAGGCATCATCAAGTTCTTCATCTCCTCCATCATCTTTCTCTCTTTCTCCAGCATCTCCTCCACCTTCAGCAGAAGGATGCACAAAAGAAGGAGCTGAGGGGCCTTTAGTGACATCGAGAGGATTGTCACTGGCATGTGTAAAGATGTCCTCATGAGGATGGACATCCGTATGCTGAGAAGCATCGAGAGGAGCAGCCTCAGGTCCTGTGGTGAGTGTCTCATTATCAGGTAGGATAGGCGTTGATACATCATGGACACGTGTAAAGACCAAAGAAGGAGGGGAAGAGAAAGCGGTTGAGAAAAGACGTGGGTGTTCAGCGGTGGCGGCGCTGATATCAACACTTTCAGTGATTTGGGTCACTGAAGTGATTGGTAAAGGTACCACTGGTACGACAG
>NC_037544.1:16490362-16491475 GCF_001531365.2 Cynara cardunculus var. scolymus | reverse complement strand
CAAGTACCAGAACCTCTGTGAGAGACACCAGAGCCTCTGGAGGACCAGAGCCTCTGGTTGTATTGACCAGAGCCTCTAGAGTGACAGAGCCTCTCTGGTCTGTCTATCCTCTGGTCTATCCTCTGGTCTATCCTCTGGTCCTTCAAGACGACTATCTTCAGAGTCCTATTCTGGATAAGGCTAATCCTACTTTGGATAAGGCTAATCATATTCAGATTATTATGGATTTCTGCCTATATATAGTAGTGTTTMWGGCATAGAAAAGTAGAGAGAGCATTTTAGAGAATTCATTGTAAAACATAGATTTAGATTCATCATATGAGAGTCGATTAGGGTTTTTGAGAGTTTGTAATTTCCATTCAATAAAGAAAACGCCGACGGTTTCTATTTCATCTTCTTCTTCTACAAATCTCTCTTGATTTCCTTTATTAGATTGTTCTACTGTCAGATCTGGGTAATAACAAGTGGTATCAGAGCCAAATCGATTAACTTCTATCGATACGATCTTTCTGGCAGTAGATTCAATTTTCTTGAAAAATACTCTAATGAACTGCTTGCTTTGTTCGACTGCAGTTTGGTCTCAAGAAACCCTAATTTCTTCTTCATATGCTTAAATGTCTATAGAGTTTATTGGAGTCAGTCGATTTATTGAACCCTGTTCTTGTCAAATCTACGCATAGGCGTTTAGCAAGAGTTTATGATACTCAGCCTAAGGCAATTGGTGGTTTATTTGCCAAACATATATTTATCACCAATTTATTGAGTATTATTTCATCTTCTCTCTTTGTGGATTTAAATCTATAATAGCTTACTGTTTTTCTTGCCTGTTATCTCTATTCCTTCATGTTTAATGGCAATTTCCTTTCCTTCATGCTTTGCCCTTAGAAGCATTAACAGCATCTCTGTCAATTTTTTTTAATTGACCAGCTGTTTCTTGAAGTTATAAAGCTTAATTGTCAATTCTTCTCTCCGGTTCTTAATTTCAATGGTGTTTGCTTCGGTTATTCAAGTTATCTCTAATTGAATCTAGCTCTAAAGCTGAATTCCTACTCAATTTGCGGTTCATTGAAAGTTTCTTTGTCATTAGACTGTTTGCACTGTTTTGTCAAGTAA
>NC_037544.1:16487949-16489367 GCF_001531365.2 Cynara cardunculus var. scolymus | reverse complement strand
CAGGCATAGAAAAGTAGAGAGAGCATTTTAGAGAATTCATTGTAAAACATAGATTTAGATTCATCATATGAGAGTCGATTAGGGTTTTTGAGAGTCTGTAATTTCCATTCAATAAAGAAAACGCCGACGGTTTCTATTTCATCATCTTCTTCTACAAATCTCTCTTGATTTCCTTTATTAGATTGTTCTACTGTCAGATCTGGGTAATAACATCTTGCTTTGAAGAAAAATTAGCAGAAATTCGACTAATGATCTTTTAAAGCGTAAAGAGAAAAGTGAAGAAGAAATCTCATATTTATAGGTAAGAGTAGAGAGAGATATGAGAGAGAGTGGAGAAAGACGATGGTTCAAAAAGTGGTCATAAAGAGTAACATGCCACGTTCTCATCCACGATTGGATGACATTTAATGAGGTATCATGATGACAGGTCATTTTGTGCGTCTCAAAGCGTCGGTCATGGGAAACAGAGAATGTCGTCATAAATATGAAGCATTAACTGTTTTCTTTTAAAAACAAAAAGGGTTTTTAAGAATATGAAGAGTCATTCAGTTTTTTTAAAAGATACTGAGAGACTTCATTTAAAACAATTTAGCACTGAAAACGAGATAGTATTCAGTGATGGTTTTAAGACATCAGGTTTAGTGAAAAGTGTCACTGATACTTGCATTTAAAAAACTTTTTGGTCACTGAAGAGAAGGTTTAGTGAGTGTTTTAGATTTTTAAGATAGTATAAAATATACTGTGTGATGAGTGTAGAGAATCACTGACATCACTTTTTAAAACAATTTATCACTGAACGAGAAAGCATTCAGTGAAGATTTTTTTAAGTTTGGAAAAGAGAATAGTAATCATACCTTAGAGTGTAGATATATTTACTCAAGAGTTCAGTGTTAGAGAAAGAGCACTGAATCATTTCACTTACTGAGTGATGTTTGAAGAGCTGAATGTTAATCTTCAGTGTTCAACATACCCAATTCGCTTTCCGTGAGATAGAGCAAAGAGCCGATCATTCCTCTGTAAGCAGTTGTGTTTACAGACTTTCCGTTTGGATCCTTATTAAGAGTAAGAGGAAGAGCCATAAGAGTTTTCATAGATGAGCTGTTGGATAGATCAAATTTCTTCAGCATGTCGCGAACATACTTACTTTGATTGATAAAGATTCCTTTATCAGTTTGTTTGATCTGAAGACCTAAAAAGAAAGTTAGTTCTCCCATCATGCTCATCTGATATTCTAAACGCAAAACGAAAACATAAAGAGGGATTAGTGGAACCAAAAATAATATCATCGACATAAATTTGGACGAGAATGATGTGACCTTTAACGTTCCTAAGAAATAAGGTCTGGTCAATCTTTCCACGAGAAAATTTCTCAGAGATGAGAAAAGAAGAAAGGGTATCATACCAGGCACAAGGAGCCT
>NC_037544.1:16481946-16487849 GCF_001531365.2 Cynara cardunculus var. scolymus | reverse complement strand
AAGTACTCATCTCTCTGTGGATTTTCAAACTGTTTAGGTAAAGGTGTAACAAAATAAGAAGGCCCGACACATATCACTGAGGCTATGTTACCCTTAGGCCTCTGACAGAACTCTTTTAATAGTTCTTGTCTATTGATATGGTGCGCGTGGTTCTGTGGATAAGGGTTGGAACCAACATGCGCGTGTCAGAAAAGGGGGCGCACGTCATCAATCGCGTGTCTTCCCAACCCGGCGTGTCATATCTTTTAAGCCGTTTCAACCTAAAACCACTCATCACGACCTTTCATCAATAAAACGGTTCAATTCAAAATTCTCACTATAAATACCCCTTTCCCCCCAAATCGAAAACCTTTACCACTCTTATATTCTCCGGCGAACCTGAACTTGCAAAATTACAAGCAAAAACCTGCAAAATATCTTCCTCCTCAGCATCTGCTCAGTCCGTCAATGTTTCAAGCGACAATGAAGTGATACAGGCTCAAGCGTTGACATCCCATGCACTGTCATTTGTCGAAAACCGTTACGAGAAGGTCGTCCTCGTCAAGAAACCGAACAACTACTACTTCGTTCCATCACACACAGGTTTCCCTGAATTTACCTTTCCTTTACTAGAAATTCTTCGCAACCATCCTCTCTTCTATGCCCTGTTTGCTACTAAACCTACCCCTGAGTCCTACATAACCCAGTTTCTCCAAAGTTCTTATATAACAACTCTTGATAACTCTGGACTGACTATTGTGGGATACGCCTCTCACCCTACCAATAAATCATTGGTACCTTTGGAATTGAATGTGGACATATTGCGAACTGCCCTGCACTTATCTAAACTGGAAGATCTAAAATTGAATGAATTTGCTGCAACCCCCACTGACGAGGAATTGATTCAATTTCTTGAATTTCATTCCTATGTGACACCAATCGTCAAACGGACTTAGTTCAAGCGCAAAGGACTACCCCCTGTCTGGAATACCCTGATGTGAACTGCTGCCTAACAAGGAAGGTTGGAAGCCACGACCAGATGTCTCATGCTATGCTTTCAATCGTGTATGGCATCTACTTCAACCTACCTCTAGATTACGCACAGCTAATATTCGAGGATATGGTTGGATTAATCAAGAAGAAATGCGCAACTCAAAGGGGAGAAAAGTCCAAGGTCAAAGCGCAGAAGAAGGCCAAGGAAGACATGAACCAACCAAACTTAATTCCACAACGGTTCCTTGGTCTTGTCTTTGGAGATCTGTTAGCAACAAAGCTACCTTCTGTGGAGCCCAACGCAAGGCTGTACCCGTTCAAAGAATTCCACCCAACTGAGCATGAGCAAGGGTACAGAAGCCCCAGACCCTTATCAAAAGCCATGCTCAGGTTCCTTAGTCACGGAGATAGGAAGGCCTATAGACGTGGATTTAGGAGGCCAGAGCCGGTCCCTGAGACCCCACCACGCATAGGAATCCCTTTAGGCGAGAAAATTGAAAATATGAGGGTTGAGGGACGAACGGAGGAGCCAGAAGTGGCTGGTAAGGTGAGTGAGGCTGGTCCTAGAATCCCAAGTCCCCCACCTAAGAAGATGAAGAAGACACAGAAGGGTGCCGACTCTTCTGTGAAGAAGAAGGACAAAAAGAGGCCTGCAGAAGAAGAGGGCCTAAGTAGTCCTCTGCAGAAGCCTAAAAAGAAGAAAACCAAGAAGGCCCAACCGACAGAGGTTGTGGTCACAGAGGCTGCTGTTCCAGAGAGCCCCGTAGAGGCTACTACTCCCAAGCGCAGAAGGTTGCGCAAGGTCGTACAAGAAGAGTCCCCAACAGATCAAATCCAAGACGTTCTTTTTGACATTCAACAAGGATTCAAAGCGCCAATCGACGTGGCAAAGTTGGGGACAGAGGTCGTCTTAGACGACGAAGAAGAAGAGGAAGTGGAGATTAGAGAGGGAGAAAAAGATACCTCAGGTACACATCCTAGCCCTCCTCCCTATGCTACCCACACTTCTAGGGGCCCTGTTCTAGAGGGATCCCCTATTGAACAAGGCGCGCACACGCCAAACCCAACCCAACCTAACCTCGCAGAGGACATTCTTCAGTCCTCTGTCGATCGTACAGCCGGGCAACCACCTTCTACTCCTACATCCTCTCAAAAGGATGAAGGTTTTACTACAAGTGTCCCAATGCCCAAGGACTCGCCACATCCCAGAGAGGCATCTGTTGCCTCTCCATACATGAGTGACCAACCAGAATGTGCTTCAGAGGCACATGTGAGAGTTACCACGACAGAGGGTCTAGAGCGCCCAATGTCCACACTTGATCCCTCTGCCATGTTAGGCTCTGAACCTACAAGGCACGATATCAACAGAACACCGGTAGGCTCTCCTCACAGCCGAGGATCTGGTGGAAGTCCCTGAGCAGACTACGAAAAACCAGTCGCTGAGGGCGCCTCACGCTCCAAGGCTACTAGGTCACTATGTGTTGGTAATCTAGGTACCCAGAATGCCTAAGTGACGAAGGGGGAGCTTCAAACCTTCGCCACAGCGGTATTCCAAAAGATGGACGAGTTGAAAAGCTTGTTCATCTCACGCTCGATGACAGAAGACCTCGCCCCAATCACAGAGGCTCTGAAGGAATTGAGCTCAACAACGGCAGAACTCCAGACAACACTCTCAACCCTTCAGAGCTCTGTCCTACAGAAGCATGATCTTCCAGAGGCGTTCAATGCTCTGACCCTCAATCCTTCTTCAATCAGGATGTTGAAGACAAAACTATCAGATATGGCCGCCCAGTTCGCTGCTGACTTCATCTCTGCGGGCTACATAGATTACTCCAAGTTCAAGGATGAGATCAAAAACATGTTCTCTTCTGCGGTTACCTTGCATCGACATCAAATCCTCAAGGGCCAACATCAATCATTTAGCAACTCGCAGAGAGCTAGATGCCATGGTCGAAGCCTTAGGGGATATGGTGTGCAAACATACAGACCAACTTCTTAAAGAGGCCCGAGCCTCTAACACGACGATCAGAGATTGCACTTCCCTACTCGGGCAAGAGGGAGACCTCCTTAGAAGTGAAATCTATCGAAGCGTCTCCAATTTGAAGTGGTCGACAGAGATAGACATAAGCCACGCCTCTGTGCTCGCAGAAGATGTCATTAAGAAAATGAAGAAGGGGGACACCAAGATTTTGAAGAGATTGGAGAAGGCTCCCCTGGAAACATGCAAGGCAGAAGCTACTAAACACCATGATGATCAAGGAGGTGATGACCATGATCGTCATGAGGGGGAGAAGAAGGCTGAGAAGAAAGATGAGCCAAACAAGACTTATGCCAAAGGCATCAAGATAGTGGACTCCACAGCTGCCTTGTTCTCAAAAGGCAAAGGCAAAGGCAAAGTTGTGGAGGAGTCACCACAGAAGGGGTCGTCAAGCTCAGAGACTCCACWTCAAATAAATGAAGAGGAGTACAGCGACCCTGCGCTCATTCAAGCTTTAAAGGAGTCTTTGGCAAAGGCTCAAGCAAGAAAGGGCAGAGGCCCCGTCCCCAGAGCAGGAGAAGGCCCTTCATCAAAATTCCCACAAGTCCAAGAAGAAACGTCCACGGGTACGTTCGACGCTCTGCAAGGAACTTTCAAACCTATCCTTGCAGAGGGGTCCACCCAGAAGCCAATTTTTGAAGAAGAAGAAGTCAAAGTGCCAGAATCTGCCACAATAGGAAGGGTCTTTGAAATATTCGAATCAATGAGCAAGATTCTCGTGAAACAAGTTCGCACAGAGCCTGCTTCTACTGTGGAAGAGATTCTGCTGTGCAGATACTCTGCAGTAGACACAGAGCCCCCCATGATCCAGAGCTCATAGGTATTCCTTCTGCCGCTGCCAAGTTCCAGTTCTCTAAGCTCACCAGGCCACGCGAGCAAGTCTTCTCAGAGCACGTGATTGTGTCTCTTGAAACTACTTCTCCAAGGACCCTGCTAAAGAGGATGGTGCTCTATGATCAATACGTTGTGAGGAGGGATGACGGCAACCTGTATACATTCACAGATGCTGACCTCCACAACCTCTGTGTATTTGATTTGATCTTCTTGCACAAAATTCTCAACAAATACATGGAGAGGAGGTCAAGTTATGCTCTGTCGCTTAAAAGGCTTATCGAGGTCATGCACGCACAAGTCAAGTACTACAGCCAGAAGGACTTCGAGATAGCAATGAGGTTAGCCCAGTCAGATCTTAAGATCACCCCTCCAAACAACAGGCAAGGATGGATACTTAGGTGTCATCCCAACTCCATTGTTCGCAACCCCATTTTTGGGTTTGTTTTCTTGGACAAAGATGACATCCTAAGGTTCTTTGATCCGACAGAAGCAAACAAGTATTCCATAGAGACTCTTGAGTGGATATTCAAAATAGAGCTGGCAGAGGTGAACAAAGGGCATCTAAGGATGGGTGAAGTGTCTGGCATTTTGGAAGCTATCAAGATTCAAGTCAACTTCAGAGAATGGATCTTCAATGTCTACAGAACCATCAAGACTGACATGCTATATGCAGTAGACGACTATCCAGACTCTGCAGTTGGATAAACTTCGGTAATAGCATTGGCTTATGTAACACTTTTTTTGTAATTCTTTCTTTATGTAATTCTTTTTCAGGGGATGAATTTTATCTCCTTTTGTAATTTCTTTCAATTAAGTCATCTCTTGCATTAAATTGTCAATTTTTACTTTTTCATACTTAGGGGGAGATTGTTAGCTCTCATATTTCATTTAATGTAAAAGTATGAAAAAGTACTACTGCAAGTGTTGAAAGAAGAGTTCTACCACAGAAGACCACAGAGGATCAACAACAGAAGATATTCAAACGTAGAAGTCAAAAGTGACAGAACCTCTGTTATCTATCACAGAGGTTCTGGAAACTTGTCTGCTGTGATCAAAAGCATACAAGTCGAGAATGACAGAACCTCTGTTGTCTCTCATAGAGGTTCTGGAAACTGATCCTCTAACATTAAGAGCTTACAAGTCACATCCAGCAGAGCCTCTGGGATGGCTCATAGAGGATCTGCAGTATTATCTTCTGTGAAGAACTTCTTTAGTGTTTTACTTAGGTTAGTTAGCTGCTCGTGCTTAACACGTGACTTTGTTTGTAATCTGCTTTATTTGAACGACTTAAATCATTTCACTTGTCTAGGACATGTTAGAAAAGCCGTTAGAAACTTGGATAAATAGCAGCTTAGGCCTTTGTAATTCAGTGTGCTTCCCGTATTGTAATTGTTAATATTTTCAATAGAATTGAAAATCATTTGAAGCTTTTCTCTCGTGTTCTTCATTTTCATCATCTATGTTCTTGATTGATTTCTTACTCTGTTTGTTCATATATTGTTTCTGCTGCACTGTTATTGTCTAAAAGATCATCCAGAGTATTTGATTAATATCATAAGCTGAATCTAAAGGTCCTAACAAAAGTGGCCTGGCTTGCCACATCTAAAGCATCCTTCTTTCGACTCTTCCTTCTTCTGCTCCTCTACCTTCTGTGAAGGCTTCTGCTCCTTCTCACTTGCCTCAGATCTACCACCCACTGTGAAGTTTCTTCTGTTGAAACTTTTGTACTCCTTCCTTTCACCACTCTTTCTATATTCTCTGGTGATAAAGGACAGAGTTTTCATCATCTCTTTCATCGAGACTTCCTCTTCAGAACTCTCCTCACTCTCAGCTATCAGGATCTTCTTCTTCTTCTTCTTCTCCTTCTCTTCCTTCTTTCCAGAGCTGCCATCCTCTGCAACCAGAGCAAGTGGACCACCATAGTTCTTTTTCATCTGAAGTACTTGAGGCTCTTGACTTTTAAGAGAACCAAATAAGTCAGCCAAAGTCCAAACTTCCAAATTGAAGGTGGCCTTCATAGACATGGTTAGATGCATCCATTCAATTCCAAGGCTCTTCA
>NC_037544.1:16479125-16481395 GCF_001531365.2 Cynara cardunculus var. scolymus | reverse complement strand
CTCTGATACCAATTGTTGGACCTGTAAATTCAGCTTTGATAATGATCTGTTACTCTGAATGAACTCTAAGACGATTAAAGTGCAGCGGAAACAATTATAAGAACAGAACAGAGTAATTAAACCAAGAACACACAGTTAAGATGATGAAGAAGATGAACACAGGAGAATAGCTTCAAAGGTTTTCAATTCATTCAATTGAAAATTAAGACGATTACTCGGAAGCACTCAGATTACAAAGGCCTTAGCCGCTATTTATACTAACGACCTTACTGACAAGATCTTGACACGTGAAATCATCTAAGCCGTCCAAATAAAGTCGATTAAGTCATAGTCACGTGAGAAGCACATGCAGCTAACAACCTTTGAAAAACAGTTGGAAGAGGATCTTCACAGAAGACGAAACCGCAGACCCTCTGTGAGCCATTTCAGAGGCTCTGCTGTAATTGACTTGTATGTTTTTATTGACAGAGGACCATTTTCCAAAACCTCTGTGAGAGACATCAGAGGTTCTGTCACACTTTACTTGCTCGAATATCAGGCTTCTGTCGTTAGTCCTCTGTTGTCTTCTGTGGAAGATAAGCTTCTGTCAAGACTTGCAGAATACTTTTTCTATACTTTTACAAGAGATGAATAATAAAGCTAACACTAAGTAATTCGGTGAGTATTCACGGCCCCACTTTTACTGCTTTTATTATTGAAACTGGGGGAAAAGCATGAAAATTTGCAAACTATACTGTTTAGTTGAAAAAGTATTGTATTGAAGCACTGTTAGTTTTAAACTGTTGAAGTCATGAAAAATTGACTATTATTGCACTATGGTATAAATGATAAATTGATCTACTTGAGTGATATTATAAAAAGTCCCCTCCGCGAACGCTACTAGTTAACTCGGGAACGTGTCGGGCCGTAGTAATTGTGGATAGCGCTATTGTGTTGACAGTCCCACCCAAAAATGGGTGCACATTACTTAATTTAATAGTTCTATACATATGGGTTAAACACCACCGCTGAGGTACTTCTGTAGACGAACCGTGGTACCAAAGTTGGCGCGCAGGCCACTTCATGGTAGTTCGTAAAAATGTTTTTGGGACTAATTGTTGTCGGAAAAGGATCTATAGCGGCTTGAGTTTAAACATCATATTAAAATTTTCATTTAACCATGTGCAAGTGTTATAAATAAATTTGCAAGAATGAGATTTTCTGCATTGAAAAGTTTCTGTGCATATAAAACCTGTGAACTCACCAACTCTTTGTAGTTGACCTTTTTTTTTTCTTTCATGTTTTTCTGGAAACAAGTAAGTGTGAGCATGTGTGTGCAACGACATCAACATTTCAACCTTTTGAACTAGATTGTGTTTGCATTTTGTACATCACTGACTCCTTACGAGTGCAGTTTATTATGTTTCTATAAACCTTGAACTTGTAATTTATATATTTCAATTATGGTGTTATCTATTACTTGTGCAATGAAACTGTGAGTTGTCATATCTCGTGTTTCCGCTTTAGCGGGGTGTGACAGATTTGGTATCAGAGCCAAAGGTTATAGAGAATACCGGTTTTCCAAACCATTAGCTATAACCAAATAATTTCAGAACGATTTTTTAAATAATTTTTTTTCAAAATACAAAGCACGTCACTAGTGTAACTGAAAGATATGTGTCGCGTTATCATACTTCAATTAAACAAAACCTGATCAACTATGTTTAATTCAAGTATGTATAATGGGAGACTTGAATCAGTTAGATTGAAAACATGCTTGAGCTAAGAAATTTTCTACACAATTTTTGTGTGCGTTGCATTAAACGATTCACAGCATTTTTTAGCACATTTAGTAATCAAACTAGTTACTATCGCAGTTCGCTATGTCGTCTTCGTCGACCCCTATAACGTCCCAACCCCCACATTGCATGTAACACATATTTCATACAAATGAAATACATGATATTATTCCATTCAGGTCCCTTAGTAGAAGAATCTAACATGACCAGACACAAGGTCCAAATAATCAAAATACATTTCTTGTACTAATCAATCAAAACAGCTCTTCAAGCAGAAGCGCATAAAGGAACATTTTAAACTTTTTCCTTCCCCTTACTGTCCGAACCTCCTGCAACACATGGTTAAAATCACAAAACRAGGGTTAGACCGAAAGGTCTAGTGAGATACCCTATTTATGTCATTGCAGGGTGAAAATCACCAAAACCTTTAGGAAAAAAAAATATCATTTCATATATATAACAAATATATGAATAAATGGAAACGTAATACCA
>NC_037544.1:16475943-16477574 GCF_001531365.2 Cynara cardunculus var. scolymus | reverse complement strand
ATACTATCACGTAATCATTTAATCAAATAATCACGTACTAATTACATCGGGTGATAACTAGGGTCTGATTATCACTTTATCCACCCCTCAAAAGAATTCCACTCCGGAATTCCTTAAATCAAAAAGCCATGGGTATTTTGATCTCATCTTTGATTTCAATTCCCATGTTGCTTCCGGTCCTTTGTGAAACTTCCACCGAATTTTAACTAGAGTTATTTCATTATTTCTCAACACCCTGATCTTTCTATCGATTACAACTTCTGGTGTTTCCACAAAATTCAGCTTACTGTCTAGTTGAATTTCTGGTAATGGTATAGCTAAACTCGGATCAGTCAAACATTTCTGCAAATTTGACACATGAAAAGTATTGTAAATCAGACTCAACTCTTCTGGTAGCTCTAACTGATATGCTACTGGCCCGATTCGCTTACATATTCTGAATGGCCCCACATATCTTGGACTGAGCTTTCCTTTCCTTCCAAATCTGACAATACCCTTCCATGGCGAAACTTTTAACATCACAAAATCACCTATACTAAACTCAATTGGCTTTCGATGATTATCAGCATAACTTTTCTGGCAATCTTGTGCTGTTTTTATTCTTTCACGGATCTGTTCAATCTTTACAAAAGTTTCTTGAACAATTTCAAGACCCGTTAACTGCTTCTCACCCACTTCATTCCAACATAACGGCGTTCGGCATTTACCTCCATACAACACTTCATATGGTGCCGCTTGGATACTGGAATGGTAACTATTGTTATATGCAAACTCTATTAATGGCAAGTGATCTTCCCATGATCCCCCGAAATCAATAATACAACTTCTTAACATATCTTCGAGAGTCTGGATAGTTCTTTCACTCTGCCCATCAGTTTGCGGATGATAGGCTGTACTCAATCGAATTTCAGACCCTAAGTCTTTCTGTAACCTTTCCCAGAACTTTGAAGTAAACCGACTATCTCTATCAGAGATAATGGACAATGGAACACCGTGTCTGGTAAGAATTTCCTTGATGTAAATCTGTGTTAGCTTTTCTAAAGAGTATTTCCCTCTTATTGGTAGAAAATGAGCAGATTTAGACAAACGATCCACAACTACACAAATTGCGTCATACCCCTTTGGAGTTCGTGGTAACTTCATAACAAAATCCATGGTGATGTGATTCCATTTCCATACAGGTATTTCCAAAGATTGAAGGCTTCCATAAGGATTTTGATGTTCAATCTTGACCTGTAAACATGTTAGACACTGTTCCACATACCGAGCTATATCTCTTTTTTAATCATGGCCACCAATAAAAAGATTTTAAATCTCGATACATCTTATTGGTGCCTGGATGGATAGAGTATCGGGATTTATGACTCTCATTTAATATCATATTTCAGATATCTCCAAAAGATGGTATCCAAACTCGTCCTTGAAAGCACATTAACCCTTCATAATTATGTTCCAAGTTTGAGATCATCTTACCAACCTTTCTGATTTGATAACATCTTCTTTTATAGCTTCCTTCTGACATCTCAGAATGTCTTTATGAATATCAGGGACTAAAATTATTCTCATTGCCACCATTTTAATGGTTCCACTCATTTCCTTTCTACTCAAAGCGTCAGCTACCACGTTGGCTT
>NC_037544.1:16462465-16472268 GCF_001531365.2 Cynara cardunculus var. scolymus | reverse complement strand
AAAATAAACAAAATTCATATAAAACCAGTAACAATTTTTATGCAAAAGAGTTTAGAATACCACTCACCTTATCAAGCTTTTGAAATCAAACACTTGAGAGCAACTTGAATCGCCAAACAGAAATCATCTGGCCAACTCTCTTCTTTTAAATCGCACAGCTTTTAATTAGAAGCAAGAAAAGAAAATATGGAGGCTAAGCCCTCCTTTTATACACTTCCAAAAATGGAAGGTCGGCTAATAGCCCCTTCTTCCCATACAACCCATGCACATGCATGCATCTGCACATACCATGCATACATACATATATCCACACACACACTATGCATTTCTTAATATGCAAATGTGTAATATAATATATATATATATATATATATTTTCACATATATACATATTTTGATACACATAACCACATTATACAATTAATTTTCACATACCAGCATGATCAAATGTATCAATTTATCATACTATCACGTAATCAAATAATCACGTATTAATTACCTCGGGTGATAACTAGGGTCTGATTATCACAACCCCCACTGATTATTCGACGAATGAGTCCAGCTATGTCACTTGTAGGCCGAGAAGAGACCCACCCACTGTAGAGGAGGTAGACCCTTATGAGGCTAGGGATGAAGCAGACAGCGGGAATCCCACCCGACTTCCTGCATCCACTTCACCACCTGCTATTATTCCTCCACCTACCCAGCCAGAGTTGAGGATCAGAGCCACCGCTAGGAAGACCAGACAGCCAGAGTGACATTTGTAGGATATACAAGAGCTGAGGGTGAGTCTTTCAGACAGCCAGCACCGAGCAAGACACCCTCCGTAGTCACGGGGATTTCGTCCAGACATGTTCAGGGTATGTCTCCGGTCAGGATCAGATGGGTCCAAGGCCTGGAGCATGAGTTACACACCCTCCATTCTAGGATGGATCATCTTCACTATGTTGTAGGTAGTTGGACGGAGATTCTGGATGGACACAACCATCACATGAGGAGATTTTCGGAAGCCACCGTTAGTACCAAGAGGATGATTTGGAGGCTGTGCATAGGTTTGATGTTGGGAGCGATTGTGATGGTATTAGTTGGAATGTTGTTTTGGGCGTGTATGCGGTAGAGAAATTAGTGAAGATATGAAGCCGAGGAGGTGGTAGCGATAAGAGCACTTTTGTTGGTTTTGATGATTGAAGTTAGAGATCTATTTTAGTGGCATGTAGCCCGTAGTTTGAAACTCTAAGCAACTTGTTGTCTTTTTGGAGAAATTATTTTGTTGGATGACGCGATTCAAGAACTAATAACCAATGAGGGATGATCATAATAGAGGGCCCCCAGTGGGGGGCTCGCACGACGGGCTATTAGCTCAGTGGGTAGAGCGCACCCCTGATAATTGCGTCACAACAATATGAACAATATATCATATCTTGACTGGTTCTTTGGAGTCAAATGGTCTTTATGATACTTTAATTTGAGATGTTATGAATTAGATGTTTTCTTATGCATGTTTATGGAAATGTCGTACATTACCATATTTATGTGTTTAAATGATTGTGGTAGATTTATATGTCGTATGTCACTTATAACCTAGTAGAATAGAGCTTTTATAATAATAACACTAGCATGGACAAATTCCCATTCGAATTAGACTCTAGAAAATGCCCCCAAGAAGAGAGAACCCAGAAGTCGCACGACTCGTGTCTGAGGAACTCTTAGCGGCACTCCCTAACATAGTCAGTCAAGTGGCTGCTGGTCTGAATGCTAACCAACCAAACAATCCAGAGCCGAGGGCGGCTAGGGAATGCACTTATAAATCTTTTAGATCTTGCAACCCGAAAGAATTCTATGGAACCGAAGGAGCAGTAGGATTATTATCATGGCTCGAGAACATGAAATTTGTTCTTAACATCAGTAAATGTACTGAAGGAAACAAAGTAGAATATACTGCATGTTTGTTACAAGGAAGGGCACTTACCTGGTGGAATACATTGGTACAAACTACAGGACGAGAGGCAGCTAATCAGCTTACATGGGAAGAATTCAAGAAGCTACTCAAGGATGAGTATTGCCCAAGGAGTGAACTCCATAAGCTGGAATCTAAGCTGTGGAATCACGAAATTAAGGGAGCAGATATAGATGGTTATACTTCTCGATTCCACAAATTAGCAAAACTAGTACCACATCTAGTGACACCAGAAGAAAATCGAGTCGATAGATACATTTGGGGTTTATCTCAAGAGATTCGTGGAGACATCACATCGGTAAACCCAAAGACTCTCCAAGAAGCAATAAGCATAGCAACTAGGCTGACCAATAATGTTGTTCGGTCTGGAGAGTTCGCAAAAGACAAAACCAAAGGTAAGAGGAAGATAGAGGAGAGTAGTAACCAACGATCTGGAGGAAGATTTGTGAAGTCCAAAATTCATACAAATATGATATCAATCTTCAAGAACACGATGAATGTAAGAATAGATCACCAAATGTAATTTCCTTGATTGAGAGAGAGAATTACAGCTCTAAATCTGATTACAATCTACTAATGACTTGATAATGACAATTACAAAGGGAAATACTATTTATACTAAGGAAGTAATAAAGCTGCTTTATTACAAAAACATGTAAGAAATGGAGAAACTTGAATACAACAATAATGCTCATTCTCAAACCCAACATTCTCCCCCTTTGGATTCAAGTTTGGACTCTTGTAAATTTTGTCTTTCTAAGTCCAAGAATTTTCTATAACCTCCTTAGAGTGTTCCTGTACTGAATCTTCTCCTCGAGTAGATTTATAGCATTGACCAACAGATATCTTTCTTTGGAACTAAGCGCACGTCTTACCAACCTTATCGTACCATCTGAATACTTGTTCAACTCACTAAATCTCATAAATTTCCTCACTTGAAGCTGAGCAAAATATATGACTCTGAACTCTGGCTTTTCGAGAATCATGTAAATAGTATAAGCATCAATATCTTTTAAGTCTTGATTAGGTCTTTTCAAGTTGATGATTCTTTGATTGTCTTCGAGACCCATTTAAACATCTATGACCATAGCCAGCTTTACATGACATCGCATAAATCTTTTAATAGCATCAAGAGCAATTAGTGCTCCCTCCTTCCTGTTAGTCATGTTTCTGATCTCAAAGTACATATACTCTAAATCTTCTGAATATAAGCTTGAAAAATCAGCTTCACTGAATCTCCAGATTTGTCCATCTTGTCTAGTCACAGTAAAAACAGGATACCAGATTCTCAGAAGTCTTTGAGCATCAATCTGCTTAATTGTGACAACCCGATGCTTGGTACGAACTTCACTAATAGGTAGACGCTTAGCTTTCAAAAGGTGTTTGTATTCTAAATGATAATCTTTGGTTTGCCGATGAATACCAAGGACTTTATCACTGCTCAGAACCTTACGATGACGGATAAAAATTCCAAAGTAGATATCATCCAAGTACGGCTCTCAGATCCTTTCTCTATCTTAACCTGGAAAATTTGCTCGGATGTGAATTGGTACATAATTCTTTGTGAAAATTTATTTAGGATCAACACGTTCTCTAGGAGCAGAGATGTCTGATACACCAGTTGCATCTGCAGTGGAAGATTCTAGAATAATCTGACGGTCATCTTGAAAAGGAAAAGCTAGATCTTCATCATTTATATCAGCTTCAAAGTCAAATTAAATCCCAGTTGACTCATCAATGTTGTCAATATCCTCTCCAAAATCTTGCTCTCCACCCAGAACATTAGAAAATACATCATTGAAACCTACATTGGCAGACAACTCCAATAACAACCTTGTCCCCACTATGGAGTCCGCTGGCTTTTCAACCATTGGCTCGATCATAGGACTTATCTCCATTTATTCTTCATCTTCTATAACAATAGCCTCAATTATTCTTTCCTGGACAGACTCTGAGGCAGAAGCTTCAACAGTTACGTCTTGAGCAGATGGCTCATTTTCAACCCTTGCAGCTTGTTCAGATGTCTCAGCCAATCTCTGTCTCTTCCTCTCCCACTCATGATGATCTGGATCATCCGGATCTTCATGCCTTCTTGTATGAGAGATGGCCTGAGATCTGCAAGTTTCTTCCAAAGTAGACACCCGTTCAACAAGGGCATCCATTGAACTTTTAAGATCTTGGGTTTTGGATTTGATTAACTTGCTAACTTTTGTGAAGCTAGAAGTAACCACATCTTGAAAAGTCAAAAACTCTDAKGCTCTAACGAAAGGGTTAACATCCAATTGTTGTCTTAAGAGCCCAACCAAGTCTGCATCTTCAGCCTCAAGATTTTGAGATGCCATCAATTTTGCGTACAGCAGCGATTTAAGTTCATCCACCGTTTGTTCTTGTATCGACGGATCAGGTATATGTGGTGGGGATGGCGCAGATGGTTGCTCTTCTTCTACCGTTTCTTTCCCCTTTAGAAGTCTTTTCAGACTTGCAATCTGTGCATCCATATTTTCTTGAACAGCCTTTAGGGCGCTGTCCAGATATTCCCGTGACACAAAGTCTGGTAAGCTCACACCTGGATCACTTAGATTACCAGTTGAATAAACTGTTGTGCCTACGTTCAATGTTGGCATGATAGTAGCATTGGTAGGACTTCCGACCTGTCCTTGTGAAATGTCAAATGACACCACTCTGGTCGTTCCAGCAAGTTCACTAAGAACTGCACTTGGAGCAACAGATGCTCTAGACTCGTGTGTACCTATGTGTATCGGCACTAGACTCGAGGTGCACAGAATTGATGTCGTAGGCTGGGGCAGCGGCCTACTTGTTTCAATAACTACGTTCTCTAAATGAGAAGTAGTTAGCAAATGGTTATATCCCCGTGTTCAATTGAAACAACTGGTTGTTGAGAACTAGTTGAGTGGATGGGTGGGGTGTGCATTTGCATAACTGGGCTAGCTATGTCTTGTTCAATACCAACATTCAACGAATGAATGTCAGTAATAGATGTGGGTGCTCGGCTATGTGTTTCGGCTAGGTAAGGAGCTTGATATTCATTTTGTGCTCCACTCACACCCTCTCCATATTCTTCTTCGTCCCTTTCACTCATTATCTCTTCTTTTTCAACTGAAACTCCCTCATCTCCTCCGATAGAAATGTCTTGAAGAATACGGTCATAATCATCATATTCTTCAACATTAAATGACAAAGAATTTAGACTCGGACAAGGCTGTGGGGCTAAAAATTCTGGAAAAATGTTATTTATATCATCAACTAGTGCTCCAATTGGAATATTATGTGAAGGAATGGTTTGAGCACGGTCGTCCGCTCCATCATCATTATTATCATCATTATCATGATCACCAGGAACTGCCTCATTGTCGGTTTCAGTATCTTTCGAACTTGAAGAAGTTGTAGAAGTACTGTCAGATGAAGTACTTTGCCGATCAGACGCTCCCCCCTCCTGTTCCCCCCTCCCTAATTCTTTTTCCCTCAGCACACTTCCCTATTTAGGTAACCCCTGTTCATAAACTCTCTCTTCTGTCTCTAACTCCTCTCTCACAACTGAGGCATGGGGTGATCCCTGGGCAAGTTCAACCGGATATGGTTGAACTATAAGATATATCACTCTCCTATAGTCTATAACGCACTGAGCAGTCTGATCAGCTAAGGCAATTAGTTCTTGTGGTATTTCCATCCAATTCTTCTACTTCTGTATGCTGCCGAATTCTAGACATGACGAATGTCGGCCCCTTTTCAGCATTGGATCTAGCCGGAATGTCTTCATTAGCATTCATCATTGCCTTAATAAAAAGTTGCAGAAACCTCTGGAAGGGCACAAATTTCCTGGCTTTAGACGGGAATCTTTTTGCGTTGACAAGCTCCACCAATTCATTCCATATGACTAAAGCATAGTCATAGTTTCTCGAGAAGACTATTCCATGAAAGAATTTGAGAAACGAGCTACTACAAGTATCTATCCCCACAGTCTTTGACGTCAGGCATCTGTTCAGAATTGAGAACAACAAATGCCAAATGGATGGTAAGAATCGTCTTTTGAACTGTGTCGGGTTAGTCAACTCTATTGAGTATCCTAACCATTTGATGTCTAAGCATAGTTGTTCATCTGATACAAAATCTTCAAATCCAGTAGAGCCTGGTCCGGGCAGACGGATAATCCTTCTTAGTCGTTTTAATGTTAGACGACTGACATATTCGTCAACTTCCCCTTCAAAATAAATGGTGTCATCGTCATTTTCCAAATAAGCGTACTCCAGAATTGCTGTAGATACACCATTGGAATAGGTGTATTAGCTGATAAAGAGTAGGCTATGGGGTGTCCTTTCAGTATTTTCTGAGATGATCGGGTATTCGACTGGCATAACAAAAGAGAAGGAATGGTTGTTAGGTTTTATTTCTAGGTATTTTGTTTGAGGAAATAGGGTTTCGGAGGGTATGGGTTGGTTAGGCGGGTGGTTTGGAATATTGTCGGATCTGATCGAAGGAACGTGAGATTCCTCGTCAGATTGATGTCKTATGTCCGCCATTAACCTGTAAAAGATTTAAAATATTAGAATCCATATTATTCAAGAAACTCAAAATTTTGAAAGTAAAAAAAAATTGAATTTAAAACAAAAAAGAAATTTTACTAAAAAAATTTAAAACAAAACAACAAACAAACAAACAAAATTTTCTAAAAAAAATAAACACTAAACAAATCTAAAGAAGAAAAAAAACTTAATAAAGAAAAAAAAACTTAGTGAAAAAAATTTGGTGACCGGATTTCATATCCGGTCAAAAAAAAAGACCAAACAATATACTAAGTAACAAAAAACTAATCCGGACAATCATCAACCGGATTAAGGTTGATCGGAGTAAACTTCGATCACAAATAACACTCTAAAATCACTATAAAACACACTTTAAGAAAAATTAACCTAAAAATATCAAAAAGAAACAAAAATTAACATAAAAAAATTTTATTCGAAACGATTTAATAGAGATAAGCCTGATTTTTATTATTAAGCCTTTTATGGTTCGATTTAGGTTCGATTCAAAGTTAAACGTAACCCAATCCAAACATTCTGAATAAGTCTAATAAAATGATATGGTCAAGGAATTATGAACAAGAAGATCAATCAAAGTGAACCTTAATGAGAAACGGGATGAACAGTAGATTCAAAGAAACTTTGAGCGATTAACCAGGTAGATGAACGGAGACGATGATGAATAGTAGAAGAGAGTAAAAAGTGAAAAGTAAAATTGAGTCGATTATTTATAGTCAAAGTCAAAAACCGTTCAAATTCTAAACCGCTCAAGGCTTATCCGGATTAGAATAAATCGGTCAAGCGGTGTCCGATTTATGGAATATGAAATATCTAAGTGTTAATCCGGACAATAAATCGCTCAAGGCATAGACGATTTAGAAGAACACCGGTCAAGACTTGTCTGGTTTAAGAATAAATCGCTCAAGGTTCAAACGATTAAGAAATAAATCGCACAACAAAGAAAGCTAAATCGCTCAAATGAAGGATTAAACCGCTCAAGAGATGAACGATTTAAGGACTTGAAAAAATAAAATCAACAAGCGATTTAGGAATCCGATCAAATGAATTAGACGATTTGCAAATTTGCTCAATCTATTGTAAAGTATATCTAACCTTATCCGGATAAGAGTTTATCATATAGCCTTTTGTCCGGATTAGTCTAAATCGGGCAAGTGTTGTCCGGATTCGCAATAAATCGGACAAGTGTTGTCCGGATTAGACTAAATCGGCCAAACACTTATATTTCTAAACTATACATCTTTCAAAAATTAGATATTACTCAAAATACCTGTAAGAAAAATATAAACTGTTAGTTCAAAATAGATAAAATTCACTCCCCCTCAAAATATGATCAGATAAAAAAAATCACACTCCCCCTCAAATATAGATTTCCACGATCAATAAATTTAAAATCAGATAGAAATAATTGAAACACTGACTTGTATTTAAAAAAATACAGATATTGGACTAAATGAATTTGAATTAAATACAATTCAATAAATTGAACTGTTTTTAATAGAAATTCAAAATTTCAAATTTAACATACCTAACTTAGATACAAGAAAGCTAAAGCGTTTTTCATCTAAAGCTTTCGTAAATAAGTCAGCTAATTGAAATTCTGTATTTACAAAATACAGKTCAATGATTCCTTTTTCTACATGATCTTTAATAAAATGATACCGGATATCTATATGCTTGGTTCTAGTGTGTTGAACAGAATTACATGAAATAGCAATAGCACTTTTGGAATCACAGTAAATTGGAATTTTATTAAAATAAAACCCGTAGTCTCTGAGCTGTGTCTGCATCCATAGCACTTGAGAATAGCAGCTTGCAGCAGCTACATATTCTGCTTCAGCGGTGGAAATGGAAATGCAGTTATGTTTCTTTGATGCCCAGCTGACTAGCTTGTCTCCCAGAAACTGTAGATGTCCTGTTGTACTTTTTCGTCCAACATACAGCCTGCATAGTCTGCATCTGAATAAGCTGTCAGTTCAAAACTAGTACCCTTGGGATACCAGAGTCCAAGATTAGCAGTCCCTTTAAGATATCGGAACATGCGCTTAACGGCACTTACATGGGACTCCTTTGGATTAGATTGATATCTGGCACAAAGATGTCATAATATCATGTCTACAAGACGTCAAATACATCAAAGAACCTATCATGCCTCGATATGTTTTCTTATCAACAGCTTTTCCGAAAGGATCAGCATGGATTTTCGTTCCATGAGCCATAGGTGTTTTGRTAGATGAACAGTTTTCCATATTAAATTTCTTCAGGATGTCTAAAATATATTTAGTTTGACAGATAAAGATACTCGAAGATAATTGTTTAATTTGAAGACCTAAAAAGAAGTTCATCTCACCCATCGTACTCATTTTAAAACGAGAAACCATCAAAACAGAAAAGTTTTTACAGTATTTGGGGTTTGTAGATCCAAATATTATGTCGTCTACATAAACTTGTATCAAAATAATATCATACTTCTCCTTTTTAATGAAAAGGGTTGTGTCAATATTACCTTTCGAGAAGCCTGACTTTACCAAAAACTCTGATAAGATATCATACCAGGCTCTCGGAGCTTGTTTAAGGCTGTAAAGCACTCGATCAAGGATGTAGACATGATTCGGCTTTGACTGAACAACAAAACCCTCCGGTTGTGAGACATAGACTTCCTCCTTAAGAAGTCCATATAAAAATGTTGTCTTGACGTCCATCTGATACACCGTGAAGCTCTTGTGTGTTGCGTACGCCAAAAATATTCGTATTGCTTCAATCCTTGCAACCGGGGCAAACGTTTTGTCATAGTCAACGCCTTCTTGTTGATTATATCCTTTAGCRACGAGCCGAGCCTTATTTCTGACTACAACACCATCTTCATCTTTTTTTTATTTTTTAATACCCATTTAGTACCGATAATCGTCTTATTGTTGGGACGAGGTACCAATCTCCAGACTTTGAGTGCTTCGAACTGGTTCTGCTCTTCTTACATTGCTAATATCCAATCCGGATCAGCTAAGGCTTCGGATACCTAAGTCGGCTCAATAGTACTCAAGAATGTGGAATAAAGACACTCATTTGCTGTCGTAGACCATGTACGTATGGGTGCTGATAGATCACCAATTACTTGATGTATTGGATGATTTCGGGTCCACTTCTTGCTATGAGGTAGGGGAGTATAAGAACTTTGATCTGAATTTTGATCAATATAAGTACTTGGGGAGTTTATAGGAGCAGGTTCAGGTGAAGGTTCAATATTAGGAACTAGTATAGGTTGAATATCTGATTGAGGTGGATTATTATCAA
>NC_037544.1:16460071-16462365 GCF_001531365.2 Cynara cardunculus var. scolymus | reverse complement strand
AGTTAGGTGAGGGCGCAAAAGATGCCGAAGGCACACATCCCAGCCCACCTCCTAGTGCAACCCACATTCCTAGAGGCCCTGTTCTAGAGGGAACCTTTATTGAAGAAGGCACGTACTTGCCGAACCAAAACCAGCCTACCGCCACAGAGGACAATCTTTCGTCCTCTGTAGATCGCACATCTGGGAAACCACATAATACTCCTTCATCCTCTCAAAAGGGTGAAGGTTTTACCAAAAGAGTCCAATCGCCCAAGGACTCGACAGTACCCCCAGAGACATTTGTTGTCTCTTCACAGAGTGATCAACCAAAACGTGCTTTAGAGGCACAGGTGAGAACTACAGAGGCAGAGGGTCTAGAACACCTTCTGTCTCCACTAGATCAAAATGTCAGGTTAGGCTCTGAAACTACCAAACACGAGATCTACAGAACACCGTTAGGCTCTCCTCAAGGAGATGTGCAAGGATACGGTGGAAGTCCCCGAGCAGGCTACGAAATGCCAGCCGTTAAGGGCGCCTCAAGCTCCGAGGCCAAAGGAACACCATGTGTTGGTGGTCCGAGTTCCCAGAACGATTATGTGAGAAAGGGGGAGCTTAACGCCTTTGCCACATAGTTGTTCAAAAAGATGGACGAGTTGCAAAGCTTGTTCATCTCACGATCGCAGCCACAAGATCTATCGCCGCTTACAGAGGCTCTGAAGGAGTTATCCGCCACCACTGTAGAGTTGAAGTGTACCTTGATAACCCTTCAGAGCTCTGTCATTAAGAAGGATGATTTGACAGAGGCCTTCCAAGCGATGTCACTCAACCCCTCCTCCATCAAAACGCTCAAGGACGAACTCACAGAGATGGCCGCCAAGTTTGCAGCTGATTTAGTCTCTGCAGGCTACACGAACTATTCATCGTTCAGAGACGAAATCAAGGAGATGTTCTCCTCTGCAGTCACTTATGGTATCGACTCGACAACCTCAAGGGCAAACATCAATCACTTGGCTACTCGCAGAGAGCTGGACGCTATAGTTGATGCCCTAGGGGATTCTGTGACCGGCCATCTCGGAGCACTTAAAATGGAGATCCTCATATCCAACAATCTCATCAAAGACTGCACTTCCAAGCTCGTAAAGGAAGGTGACCTTCTTCGTGCAGAAGTCCTCAGCACCCTCTCCAAACTCAAATGGGCCATAGAACTTGATGTGATGAATGCCTCTGCGGGTGCCGAGAAGGTGATAGAGAAAATGTACAAGGCAGCCACTAAGATTTTGCGTCATTTGAGGAGGGCTCCCCTAACTTCATACAAGGCTGATGCCATCCAGAGCCATGACGATCATAAGGGTGATGATGATCGTCATGAGGGGGAGAAGAAGGAGGAAAAGAAGAAGGCCAAGGCCCCAGAAGCAAAGAAGAAATCTGCCAGAGCACCTGCCAGAGGTGTCAAAATTGGGGAGTCTACAACTCCAAAAGACAAGAAAAAGGCTGCAGAGCCTAAAGGCAAGGGAAAGGCCATAGCTATAGAATATTCAAAGAAGGGTTCATCATCGAGCTCAGAATCCTCAGCGCCAATCAATGAAGAAAAATATGCTGATGAACCTGAACTCCTCAAAGTTTTAAAGTTATCTCGGTCAGAGGCTCAGGCTAAGAAGGGCAGAGTGCCTATGCACCACAGAGAAGGCGAGGCAACATCATCCCATTTCCCACAAGTCCAAGTCCCACAAGTCCAAACAACATCCACGGGTACGTTCGATGCCCTGCAAGGAACCGTTAAGCCCATCCTTGCAGAGGGATCAACCCAGAGGCTGATTCTGGAAGAGGAAGAAGAACAGAAGATGCCAGAGTCAACAGCGAGAGGACGGGTCTCTGAAATCCTTGAATCTATGAGCAAGATTCCAACGTTAAATGTTCGCACAGAGCCCGTCACCACCCCAGAAGAAATGCTTATTTGGAAGTACTCTGTGACAGACACAGAGCCACCCTACGATCCAGAGTTCACTGATATCCCCTCTGTCGTAGCCAAGTTCCACTTCTCAAGATTAACAAGGCCTCGTGAGCAGGTCTTCTCGCGACACATGATCACATCATTGGTGTCAATCTCACCAAGGATTCTGTTAAAGAAGACCGTGCTCTACTCACAGTACGTTGTAAGGAGAGAAGACCGCAATATCTACATGTTCACTAATGCAGATCTTCATAACCTCTGCGTGTATGATGTCATTTATATACACAAGATCCTTAATGTCTACATGGAGAGGAGGTCAACATACCAAATATCCCTCAGAAGGCTGATTGAAGTTATGCGTGCG
>NC_037544.1:16448653-16459411 GCF_001531365.2 Cynara cardunculus var. scolymus | reverse complement strand
TCTGTCACAGAAGACCACAGAGGACCAACAGCAGCAGATGCTCAAGCGTTCAAGTCTCAAGTGACAGAACCTCTGTCGTGTCTCACAGAGGTTCTGTAAACTGGTCCTCTGCAAAGACAATGCTACAAGACAAAGACGACAGAACCTCTGTCGTGTCTCACAGAGGTTCTGCAGTCTGTCTTTTATGTAGATCTTCCTTAGCTGTTTTACTTTGGTTTATTAGCTGCTCGTGCTTATCACGTGTTCTTGTCTGTAATTTGTTTTGATCGAACGGCTTAGATTAATTTACTTTAGGTCGTGTCAGAAAATGGTTATTGGCTTGTATAAATAGCAGCGTAGGCCCTTGTATTTCAGCGTGCTTCAGTATTGTAATTGTCAACATTTTCATTGAATTGAAAATCATTTGAAGTCAAACGGGTAATTTTCTCCCCGACTACGGATCCAAAAACCCGTCCTCAGTTCGGATTGCAGGCTGCAACTCGCCTTCTCTTGTGTCCTTCAATCGTCTTCACTATGTTGTTTATTGATTTCTACTTTGGTTGATTATTATTATTTCCGCTGCATTCTCACTGTTAAACAGATCATCCAAGTAAGTAATCTTTACCAAGAATCTGAGTTAATCGATCCTACATCCTTCATGCAACCAGAGCCTCTGGTTCAAAGACCAGAGCTTCTGTTTCCAAGTCCTTTGCGACCAGAGCCCCTCTGGTCCAAATTGGACTTCACATGCATTCTTATTACATCCTTTCATCATGTTTGCATCACCTTCGCAACCAGAGCCGCTGGTTCTGAAGACCAGAGCCTCTGGATTCTCATCCTCTGAACCCAGCGCCCTTTTGGACTTCATCGTATATCCTTATTGTAACCAGAGCCTCTGGATCTAAACACCAGAGCCTCTGGTTTCCAAGTTCTTTGCAACCAGAGACCTTTTGTTTCAAAATAAGACTTGCCTTGCAATCTTATCCTATCATTCCTCTTAAAAAGCATATCTAAGACAACCAGAGCCTCTAGTTCTAAAGACCAGAGCCTCTGGATTCATACTCTTTAGAACCAATGTAACACCCCCAAATCCATACATTGCATATAACACATATCTCATATATAGAATACATGTTTTTTTCCCCACATAGGTCCTTGATACAAGAGTTTATAATGAAAAATACGCAACCCAAAAATTCCAAAAGTACATGTTCTTGTATCCTACCATCTATGCTTCCAAAACAGCTAAACACAGAGGAAATTAATTCATATAATGCTCTTTCCCTTATTATCTTTACCTGCACACATATTTTTGAAAACATGAATTGAGGGTTAGACATGAATGTCTAGTGAGGTTCCCTTTTATGTACTGCAGGGTGAAGATCACCAAAACATTTATTTCAAATAATTCATCTTATGTAGCAAAACTAAAATCATACTGCTTCGGTCCATCGGGCCTCTGGTTCCAAACCACACTTGGATTATATTTCAATAACCAGAACCAGAGCCCCTCTGGTCTTTCTTCCAGAGCTTTTGGTTCCTCGACCAGAGCCTCTGGTTGTACTAACCAGAGCTTCTGGTTCAAAAGATATGATCATCTAGAGCCTCCCTGGTTCAACGTTTAAGCCAACCAGAGCCTCTCTGGTCTGTTTTTCATAAAAAGATTCTAAGCATAAAATCCTTTTCTTAAAAACTTCTACAAATATGATTTTGACATAGAAGCTCTTATCAATAGATATAGAGCCTCTGGTCTAATTAGTCATTTTGTAAAAACTWGCTCATTCTCCAAATCAATAACTAGAATCCTCTGTTCCAATAATGAGGACCAACCAGAGCCCCTCTGGTTCCTTACAAGGAACAACCAGAGCTCCTCTGATTCCTCATAAAAAATGATCATACTGTTCCAAAACACTTTTAACCAATATCAATGGCCATAAGCCAAGTTTTCCCCTTCTCAATAACATCAATACTATTATTTCTAATAAGAGCAATATCTTTGAGTTCTAAATCACAAAGAAATAAGGACTCAAATCTATTGTAGTCTTAAAAGACATAATAGTAAGAGCTATAATATTCACACACAATCGCCACCCTTATATCCAAARRKACACCTCTCCTTGATATGCCACCCTTATTCCAAAAGGCACATCTCCTTGCTATGCCACCATTATTTCTTCTTCAAAATCTATGAATTAGTTCGGATGAAGGACCGTAGTCACAACCATCTTATCGAATCCTCATTCATAGTTTTATCTATAAAATCTATAGATTAATTACAAATGAAGACAGATCAAAAATCACAATCGTCTCAAAGAATATTCTCTATAGTTTTCAACCAACAATTTTATCATTAAAACCTTTCAAACTCAAGAACAATCTATTCCTTCAATGATTTCCAAAAACATCATATCCCTTTTAAATCCACAAAACAAGATATCATTTCCAAAACTGTTTTAAAGAAGCAATCTCTTCTTTATCTTTTCCAAAACAGTTTTTAATACTCAAACATATAACAATAACACCTTTAAACTATCAAAATAGTTTTACATCTTTTCTTCAAAACCAATATCAAAACCCAGGGGCTTATATAACCAAATATATATAAAGGTTTTAGTCAGCAAATACTCACAGTGTATAATCAACATTATTTTTAAAACTCTCAGTTTATAATCAACGGTAGTTTAAAAAACTCACCTTAACAATCATAGATTCTGCAGTTTCAAAACACAGCAAATCACAAGCTTTTCAAACAGCTTTGAACAAAAGATTCCTTCAAGAACAATTCTCACCGCCACAGCACTCTTTTTTCTCTTTCAACAGATTTTTCTTCAAATGAAATGATAAGGTAGAATCTTTTCTTTTTATTTCTTTAAATACTACCACCATGGAGGTGAAAATTATTTTTATTATAAAACTCATAGGCGGTGAAAGCTTTAACCAATAGAAATAATCTTGGGTGGTGGGTTTATTTATCATAAAATTCATGATTTCTTAACCATGAAAGTATAAGTTTTTAAATAATATAATAATGCTTCCACCAGAATATCTTATCACAAATATGCACCACCTCATGTATGCTTCACACCACATGCATATATGTATAAATTACATACATATCATGTCATCTTTTCATATATATATATATATATATGCATGTACAATATCATGTTTACATTTCACATATATAGTTCATGCATTTCTACTTAGATATGCATATTTCACGTAATCCACATAATAAACATGTATAAATTACCTCAACCCAGGTTGTCTCAAACTTGGTTATAACATTCTTCCCCCCTTAAAAGAATTTCGTCCCGAAATTCACTTATTCAAATAACCACGGATATTGGGTTCTCATGTCAGATTCTAATTCCCAAGCTGCTTCTGAACCCTTATGAAAACGCCACCGTACTTTTACTAACCTGACCTCCTTGTTTCTCAATACTCTGGTCTTTCTGTCAGTTACTGCCTCTGGTGTCTCAATAAAACTCAGCTTATTGTCAAGTTTAATCTCAGGAAGTGGTATTGCTAAATTTTAGTCTGCCAAACATTTGCGTAGATTTGATACATGAAAGGTGTTGTGAATTAAGCAAAGTTCTTCTGGCAATTCCAACTGACAAGCTACCGGTCCAATATACCTTGAACTAAGCTTACCTTTCTTCCCAAATCTCATAACACCTTTCCATGGAGATACCTTTAACATTACAAAGTCACCTACGTTATTTTCAATCGGTTTTGTTTGTTTGTTGGCATAGCTTTTCTGTCGATCCTGGGAAGTTATGATTTTTGCTCGAATCTGGTCAATCTTTTCAGACGTTACTTGCACAATCTCGGGACTTGTCAACTATTTTTCACCTACCCATTCCAACATAACGGCGTTTGACATTTTCTTCCATATAGGACTTCATAAGGTGCCACTTGGATGCTGGAGTGATAACTATTATTGTAGGCGAATTCTATCAACGACAAATGTTCTTCCCATGATCCCCCGAAGTCGATGACACAAGATCTCAACATATCTTCGACAGTTTGGATGGTTCTTTCAATTTGTCCATCTGTTTGTGGGTGATAAGCCGTACTTAATCTGATTTGTGATCCCAAAGATCTTTGCAGACTTTCCCAGAACTTTGAAGTAAAACGACTGTCTCTATCAGATATGATGGACAATGGAACTCCATGTCTAGTCACAGTTTATTTGATATAGATTTGAGCCAATCTTTCCAATGAATAAGTCTCTTTCATTGGTATGAAATGTGCAGACTCTGATAGACGGTCCACTATTACCCATATTGCATCACAAGCTTTTGGAGTTTGGGCTAATTTCATGATAAAGTCCATCGTAATATGATCCCATTTCCAGATCGGTATTTCCAATGATTGTAGATTCCCATAGGGCCTCTGATGCTCTATTTAAACCTGCAAACAAGTTAAGCATCGTTCTACATATCTTGTGATGTCTTTCTTGAGACCTGGCCACCAATAAAATGCTTTCATATCATTATATATCATGTTGGTAACTAGATGGATGGAATAATGGGACTTGTGGCTTTCATTTAGGATGGTTTCTCGTGTATTCCCACAATTTGGTACCCATATCCGATTTTGAAAACATAGTACTCCTTCCCTGTTCGGCTTTATGATGGAAATTATCTTACCCACTTTTTCTAATTTCTTATTTTCTTCCTTGATGGCTTCTGTTTGGCATCTTTGTATTTTCTTATGCAAATCTGGGTTTAAACTTATTTTCATCGCCACTGCCTTGATAGTTCCACTTCTCTCTTTACGGCTCAGAGCATCGGCTACAACATTAGCCTTTCCTGGGTGATACAAAATTTCACAGTCATAGTCATTAACTAATTCAATCCATTGTCGATGTCTCATATTCAGATCCTTCTGGTTGAACAAGTGTTGTAGGCTTTTGTGATCTGTATAAATTTTACACTTTGTTCCCATTAGGTAATGCCTCTAAATCTTTAAAGCAAAAACCACGACTGCCAATTCCATGTCGTGAGTTGGATAGTGCTTTTCATGATCTTTTAATTGTCGAGATTCATATGATATGAAATCTCCCTTTTTGCATCAAGACACAGCCTAAACCCAACTTCGATGCATCACTATATACCACAAAGTCTTCAGTTCCATCGGGTAAAGATAGTATCGGAGCATTGCAAAGATGATCTTTTAATAACTGAAAGGCTTTCTGCTGTTCTTCTTCCCACTGAAATTTAACATTATTTCGAGTTAATTTCGTCAAAGGCACGACTATTTTAGAGAAATCTTGAATAAACTTGCGGTAATAGCCTGCCAATCCCAAGAAACTTTGAATTTCAGATGATGTTTTTGGTGTCTCCCATTTTGCAACGGCTTCAATCTTTGTTGGATCTACCTTTACTCCATCCTCAGATATAACATGCCCCAGAAACTGGACTTCTCTTAGCCAAAATTCACACTTTGAGAGTTTAGCATACAACTTTTCTCTTTTCAAAAGCTCAAGGATCAATCGAAGATGTTCTGCATGCTCTTTTTGGGTTTTGGAGTATATAAGAATATCATCGATAAATACAATGACAAATTTATCGAGGTATTCTCTACATATTCAATTCATCATATCCATGAAAGCTGCAGGAGCGTTAGTTAAACCAAATGGCATAACCAAGAATTCATGGTGCCCGTACCTGGTTCGGAATGCTGTTTTTGCTATATCACCTTCTTTGCCTTTCAACTGGTGGTATCCTGATCGCAAATGAATCTTTGAGAAGTAACTGGCTCCTACTAGTTGATCAAACAAATCGTCGATCCTGAGCAATGGATATTTGTTCTTTATGGTCAGTTTGTTTAACCCTCGATAATCAATGTACATACGTATAGTGCCATCTTTCTTTTTCACAAACAGAACTGGAGCTCCCCATGGTGAATTACTTGGCCTGATAAATCCTTTGTCTCACAAATCATTTAATTGCATAACCAATTCCTTTAATTCTGATGGAGCTAATCTGTACGGTGCTTTTGCTACAGGTGCTGCTCCAGGTATAAAATCAATCCCAAATTCAATAACTCTATCTGGAGGTAGCCCTAACAAGTCTTTTGGAAAGACTTCAGGATATTCACTGACAACCGAAATTAATTCTAGCTTACTCTTTTCTTTCTTGGCATCAATTATGTAAGCTAAAAATCTTTGCCATTTCTTTTGGATACATTTTCTGGCTTTCATCACAGATAGCAAACTGGTACGATGATCCTTATGATCACCATAAATTTCGACTGTCCCTCTGTCAGGCAACATAATTCTAATCATCTTTTTATTGCAAATGATGCTGGCCTTATTTTCTGCCAACCATTCCATCCCTACTATCACATCAAATTCTTTCATAGGCATGGGAAACAATCGGATGGGTAGCTCACAATCCTCAATCATGATAGTGCAGTTTTTAAACATATAATTCATAGATACTTGACCGTTAGCAGTATCAACTACTAACTTATCGTCAAGTGGCACAGAATTCATACTAGCACATAAGGCAAATGATGGGGATACAAACGAGAAGTTTGCACCCGAGTCAAATAACACTTTAGCATGTAAGGAGTTCAAGAAAAATGTACTTGTTACTACATCGGGTGTAGCTTCTGCTTCATGTTTGGTCATTTGAAAAGATCGACCCCGCGCCCCACCCATTGCTCCTCTACCCATATTTGGTCTTCCTTGGCCGGTTGATGTATTACTCCCCATGGTTAACTGTGGGGCTTTCATTGGAGGACAATTTGGTCTGAGGTGATCTGGAGAATTACAATAAAACACCTTTTACTGTTGGGCAAACATTCAACAAATGACCTGTTTCACCATATTTATAACATTTCCTTGGCTCAATTCTACATTCTCCCTGATGAACTTGGTGACATCGGGGACAAGTCCTTTCATTGAATCTTTGTGTGGGCCTGTTTCCATGCTTTATAACTTTTGGTCCTTTGTATCTGGTTGATGGACCTTCCCATTTCCTCTTTTCTATTGATTTCCCTTCTTTTTGTCTGTTCTTGTTTCATTCTGTTACCTCTGCTGCATCAACGGTCAATGAAAATGTAGCCGGATTCATGGCTATGMCAAATTCTYRGATTGATGGTTTCAATCCCCAAATATACCTTTCCACTTTTCTAGATTCTGAGGAAATATAATGTTCTGCAAATCTTGAATATTCAATGAATTTCTCTGTATATTCCCTTACAGTTCTGTTTCCTTATTCCAATTTTTGAAAGTCTACTTCCATTTGTCTAATGGCAGCTTTTGGGCAAAACTGCTCCTTGAATCTGTTGACAAACTCTAGCCATGTCATAGCTTTAATTGGATCTCTTTCTCCCGAGACTGGAAATCTGACTTTATCTGTTTCTACACATTGGATGGTATTGAATACAGACTCCATCTCTTTGACCCAACACATAGCTTTAATTGGATCTCTTTCTCCCGAGAAGGTTGGTGGTTTGCAAGTTAGAAACATCTTTATATCTCCTTCCCTGTTATTGAGAATTGGAATTGATGGAGTAACTTCAATTCTGCCTGTCTCTATTCTGGCTGGATTTCTCAAAATAGAAGTCAGGGTTTCCCTTTGCTTTCCCATTTCTTCAGCTAATATGTCTCTTGTTACATATTCTGGGTGAGACATCCGTTCTTGTTTCATATTTTCATAGTTTCATTCTGCTTGATTCATATTAATTTCTGGCTGGCTTATTCTGCCTCTGGTCTGCCCCCTACCTCTGCCTCTGCTTCTTCCCTAAGAGGTGCCAATAGGAGCAACAGGGGATTCTTCTTCATTGGGGTAGGTGATCCTTTCTGACCTCCTTGATCTACTAGCCATCTGTAGATAACAAAGTTAAAACACATATTTTTCACATTCCCAAATATAATAAAGTGTCTAAGTTCAGTTATGTACCTGTAGATTCAAAATTACAATGGCCAGATGTAATCCGAAAATACCTTACACACTAATCTCTTAACTTATTATATTTATTCCAAAGGTGCAAACTATGTCTGGGACACTAATATGCAATGAAATAGTTTAAGTCTAGGTATCATGTAGGTGAATACCTAAATCCCTTAAACTCAGGCTTTGATACAAACTCTGTAACACCCCTAAATCCATACATTGCATATAACACATATTTCATATATAGAATACATGTTTTTTTCCCTACATAGGTCCTTGATACAAGAGTTTATAATG
This sequence comes from Cynara cardunculus var. scolymus, assembly GCF_001531365.2. Taxonomy (NCBI): domain Eukaryota; kingdom Viridiplantae; phylum Streptophyta; class Magnoliopsida; order Asterales; family Asteraceae; genus Cynara; species Cynara cardunculus. Next base: position 16,451,222 of record NC_037544.1, on the reverse strand, counting down.
TAAAATACGCAACCCAAAAATTCTAAAAGTACATGTTCTTGCATCCTAGCATCTATGCTTCCAAAACAGCTAAACACATAGGGAATTAATTCATAAAATGCTCTTTCCCTTATTATCTTTACCTGCACACATATTTTTGAAAACACGAAATGAGGGTTWGACATGAATGTCTAGTGAGGTTCCCTTTTATGTACTGCAGGGTGAAGATCACCAAAACATTTATTTCAAATAATTCATCTTATGTAGCAAAACTAAATTCATACTGCTTCGGTCCATCGGGCCTCTGGTCCCAAACCACACTTGGATTATATTTCAATAACCAGGACCAGAGCCCCTCTGGTCTCTCTTCCAGAGCTTCTGGTTCCTCAACCAGAGCCTCTGGTCTCTCTTCCAGAGCTTCTGGTTCCTCGACCAGAGCCTCTGGTTGTACTAACTAGAGCTTCTGGTTCAAAAGACATGATCAACCAAAGCCTCTCTGGTTCAACGTGTAAGCCAACCAGAGCCTCTCTGGTCTGTTTTTCATAAAAAGATTCTAAGTATAAGATCCTTTTCTTAAAAACTTCTAAAAATATGATTTTGACATAGAAGCTCTTATCAATAGATACAGAGCCTCTGGTCTAATTAGTACGTTTAGTAAAAACTTGCTCATTCTCCAAATCAATAACCATAATCCTCTGGTCCAATAATGAGGACCAACCAGAGCCCCTCTGATTCCTCATAAAAAATGACCATACTGTTCCAAAACACTTTTAACCAATATCAATGGCCATAAGCCAAGTTTTCCCCTTCTCAATAACATCAATACTATTATTTCTAATAAGAACAATATTTTTGAGTTCTCAAATCACAAAGAAGTAAGGACTCAAATCTATTGTAGTCTTAAAAGACATAATAGTATGAGCTATAATATTCACACACAATCGCCACCCTTATATCCAAAGGTACACCTCTCCTTGATATGCCACTCTTATTCCAAAAGACACATCTCTTTGATATGCCACCCTTATTTTTTCTTCAAAATCTATGAACTAGTTCGGATGAAGGACCGTAGTCACAACCATATTATCGAATCCTCATTCATAGTTTTATCTATAAAATCTATAGATTAATTCCAAATGAAGACAGATCAAAAATCACAATCGTCTCAAAAGAATATTATGTATAGTTTTCAACCAACAATTTTATCATTAAAACATTTCAAACTCAAGAACAATCTATTCCTTCAATGATTTCCAAAAACATCATATCCCTTTTAAATCCTCAAAACAGGATATCATTTCCAAAACTGTTTTAAAGAAGGAATCTCTTCTTTATCTTTTCCAAAACAGTTTTTAATACTCAAACATATAACAACAAAACCTTTAAACTATCAAAATAGTTTTACCATCTTTTCTTCAAAACCAATATCAAAACCCAGGGGTTTATATAACCAAATGTATATAAAGGTTTTCGTCAGCAAAAAGTCACATTGTATAATCAATCGCATTTTTAAAACTCACAGTTTATAATCAACGGTAGTTTAAAAAACCCACCTTAAAAATCACAGATTATGCAGTTTTAAAACACAGCAAATCACAAGCTCTTCAAACAGCTTTGAAAAAAAGATTCCTTCAAGAACACTTCTCACAGAGCCTCTGGATTTGTTGTCTTTGGAACCAGAGCCCTCTTGTCTCAAAGACCCACTCTTTTTCATATCCACTCTAACACTTAGCCACATTTCATACCTTTTTTCATTATCCTTCACAACCAGAGCCTCTGGTTGTTTAGACCAGAGCCTCTGGTCACCTCAATCATCATTATTATTGGTTCTAGGGGGAATTTTTAAAACTCAAAACCAATCTTCATGCTTCATTTGAGGAGGAGCTACTCATTCATCATGAATCTCCATTACATATATATGCATTTTCTATACCAGAGCCTCTGGTTCTACTATCCAGAGCCTCTTGCCACTTAAATGCTACATGTGTATTTAACCAGAGCCCCTCTGGTTTTACATAATGGATTGTCAATACTAATCTATAGCCTCTGGTTAGTCATCCAAGGCTTATTTATCTTCCAATACAACATTTCATCGATGAATTCATTCATACATGTTCAACCAGAGCTCCTCTGGTTCTTCACCCAATCCGTCATGCTAAACCAGAACTCCTCTGGTTCGATGACAAAATTGCAGCTTTTGTGACTAAAAACTATACAACATGGGTTTTTAGAAGACCAAAACTTCGTAATTAGTATTAATCTTACAATTAGATGGAATTTTAAATTTCAATTGTTTTTGGATTAATATTTAACGAGATATTATTTGGAATAATTTCTTATTTCAAATAATCCATACGTCATTCTCACACGCGCCTAACACCATATACAGCCTGTTCCCCATGAATCGTTTCAAATTACCCTTCCCTAACCACGCCTTGACACGTGTCCTCCAACATTAATGACACATACAATCAAGACGGCCCACGATCCCTAATTCAAATCACCTTTTACCAAACGCCATCCCATTTCAAGATTATTTCAATATAATAATCAAGAAAACCGTTTCCTATTCCCCACCCCCTCACCCCAC
>NC_037544.1:16441845-16448613 GCF_001531365.2 Cynara cardunculus var. scolymus | reverse complement strand
CACCCCACCCCCACCTCCTCCCCACCTATAAATACCCTTCTTCAACCTCCATTTACTCTTTACGCTTCCTAAAACCTGCCAACAGACTTTGACGAACAAACTTACCTGCAAATTCATACGCAATGGCTTCCTCCGCATCATACAAGTCCAATAACAACGACAGCCACGTTCAATCCACCATCACTGACTACCGCACAATCGTCTTCCTCCCAATGAAGCCCAACAACCACGCCATTGAACTGTGAACCACCCTCTTTGACGACAGGTTTGCCGTCATGATCGAGTTCTTCAGAAACTGCATCCTTCTACCAGCACTGACCCTCACTAACAATGGCGTACCACTAAAGTATGTCCAACAATGCAGGCAGACCTGTGACTACGACCCTGAAAGCCATGGAATAATGGGGGACATGGACGCCCCAAATGACATGATTTGCTCGCTCAAGATATCGCGGGCAAAAGTATCTCGAGTTTTGTGCATTCCCACCCCGTGAACTCGACATTGAGCAATATGGTGAGCCACCCACCACCTCCGACATCCTCCGGTTCATCCAAATGCTAGGTTACAATCGTGACCTATGCAACGCCTCCGACTTCAAAAGGTAATTTTTACCGCCAATGTGGAATATGTTCTTTTCCATATTGAACAGGGCGCTCACCTGGAAACTATGGTCGATGGATCAGGGCAACATCAACACCATGACGATCATGTACGGGCTCTTCTTCAACATCCCTCTCGACTACGCTTTTATCATATACAATGAGATCTACACTGCGGTAGTCCAGAAATGTAAGCTCTAGGCCACCGGCAAGCCCTTGACCTCTATGTTGTTTCCTCGATTCCTATCTCTCTTCATTGGGGATGCGATTAGGAAACATGACCTACCGTCCGAAGAACCATTCACTCCCGTCTTCAAAATGCATGGCCATTGACCCACTATCTAGAAGGAAGGATACACCATCAAAAGACCAATCTCAAGAGACATGTTCAGTGTCATCCTAGAGACATCGAAGATCCGAAGAACTTACGAACACTCTCTGCTGTCCCATGAACCGAGGGCAGCTACCCCAGAGCGATTAGAACCGTCCCTAGAATCGAGCGATGGAGCACAGGAGCCATCTTCATCGAATGATGATGACGGTACTTCACGTGCATCCCCCGACCCTTCACAAACACATCCCCTTCCCTCTTCCCAAAGGGAAACCACCTCCTCTACCCCTGGCGATCAAGGCCAAAGGGGTATTGAACAAGGACGACCCAGTTCAATCCCACAACCAGCCAGCCATCCAGAGGGCATTCTTTGGGCCTCTAGAGATGATTTACCTGAGGAACCCCAATTTCCATCGCCCCTCTCCCAATAGAGAGGCGATGAAGACATAAGAGCCACATCGCCTCATGGCTCGATACAACCACCCACACACCTAGAAGCATGTGTTGCTTCTGCCATTGACGAACCCCAAGATTGTTCAGAGCGATCTCCCTTTCGTGCACCACAACCCCCTTCTGTACTTGATCTAGCGAGGAGGAAACACACTTACTTCTCTTACCCGGCCTCTGAAGCCGAGGAAGAAGAAGAGGTTGTCGCAACATCTGGAGATAGCTCCTCACTTGAGGGCTATCAAGGACGTGATGGAAGTCCTTCAAGGCCTATATTTTTATAAGGCATTGAAGGCGCCTCAGGAGCAGAGGCTCAACCTGCAGCATCCGTTGCTATATGGGTTATCCCCACGATTGGTCACAAAGGCTGAGTTCCAAGCCTTTGTTGACTTAGTTCAATGCCACCAGAGCCGATCTATGGGCTCTGTCTAAGGCACTTATCTCATCATTCGATGAGATAAGTGCAAAGCTTGCTGCCAGGTCGGTTGAGCCAACCATTGCGCTGAAGAAAAGTCTTCTGCAACAACAAGATCGAACAAACTCTCTTCTTCGCTCCATGGAACAACGGCACAACAAGGATCGAGTACGCACATTGGCCGACCACATACGGTTGTGGAAGAAAAACAGGACCAGGGCCTCCTGCTCATCATGCCGCCCCCTCAAAAGACGAAGGCATGAATATCCAGACCTCGATGATCAAGGTCTCGGTCCTCATGAGGGGGAGAATCAGGCCACCGCTTCACAACCAATGGAATCCGCTGCACTCTTATTATCCCATCACCAAACATAAAACCCACCATCTCCATCACCCCAAACACAACAATCTCCATCAACCCAAGCAAGGGAACCAGAGGCTCAGCCCTCTTATGATGTACTTAATGTACATGTTCCCCTTGCTACCACACCTGAACACATCGTGTTGAGTTCCTCAACCGATGAAAATACATCCACCCCACCAACAGAAACCAACCCACCTTTTACTCCATCACCAACATCAAACCTACCATTAACCCCATCAGTAACCCCTCGCGATACACAACCTTTCATCACCCAACCCGATGAACATGAACCACACCAAAATGAGCCAACCCAATAAACCATCTCATTGCCAACCGATATATAACCCACTACTGAAACACACACCCCAACCGATACACAACCCATAACACAAACTCAACCCCCAATCAAACCAACCACGGTGCAAGCAGACATTCCCTCTTCATCAAGGCACCCTCCGTAGAACCTAGTCGATGAAATTATTGAGAACATGGAGTCGCTAAGGAGACGTCTAGAGATACCACCATGAGAACCCATCATGATGGAGAATATCCATCAGTATCTATACCACGATCGCTATGAAAGCTTGTCTCTCAATCCTCCAGTTCTATCGCCAGAATCCATGGACCTCCTACACCATCGATTTGTTAGGCAGACTACCCAACCACCATAAGTTGTCTTCTCAAACGATGGGATAAGGATGGTAATGGATATAAAGATGAGGACCTTAGCCAACAACGCTATAAGATATATCGAGTACACGATGGAGAGAGCCTATAATCAATCTCAATCCCAAGTCCAAGGGCAAGGGAAAATACTAATAAACCTAGCGACAKGATCAAGGAATAAGATTTGGGATGGCAAACAGTGCGATTGTGAAGACAATGGAGACCTTGGTGAAGCATCGAGCCAAGTGTGATTTTCAGATTGCTCTTGTGACAGCCGTCAAATTCGAACTCCCAGGTTAGCTCTTATTAAGTTTGTATTAGTGTTATTGAAGATAATTTAAAAGATTAGGAGTTAGTTAGGTTAGTTTGGTCAAAAAATTTCTAAGAGATTCCGACAGTTGCTTAGAAAGTCCGGTTCCGACCCGAAATTATCTGAAACGTCCCATACAGTACCAAATGCTCTAATTTATACCTAATTTATATAAAACACCAAGTTTTATTGTTTTAAATATAAAACCTTTCTATTTAAATGAATTTAGTCATCATGGGTTTTTAATTTGAAGAAAAATGTCAAAATTGAGAAAATGACATTTTATGCATTTTGGGCTTTGTTTTATAAAAAAAATATTTGTTATGGCTGGCCCCCCMCCCCTTTCCCTCCTCTTTCCACATATAAATACCACTATTCTTCCACTAATCTTCATTCTCACCTTTTCAAATTTTGTAATTTCTCTCCTTTCTCTCCCTAAAAACTCAAGAGTCATCTTGAGTTAACATCTTCATCCTTCAATATATTCAGCCGATTTTTCTTCTAATCTTCATCATATTAGCAAGAGTTTGGAAGATACTACATCCCTTTCATTCACAATCAAGGTAATATATTCATCTCTCTCTTTTTCTTGCAAATTTTGGGGGAAAACCCACTTTTTATGCATTTCTATCTACTATCTTCTAACCTCCAAAAATTTTGAGTTTTAAGGAGAGATTACACACCAAAAACATGTAAAAATGTTCATATGATGGTGGTAATCTATGACCCAAACATTAGAACTCAAGAAGGTAGGTAGAATCATGATTTTATGTGAGTTTGTTTCTTAAAAATGATATATTTTGGTGCTGACAGATTATGTGCATGTGCACAAATCATCTATATCTTGTAAATGGCATGTTCAAATGTTATGAGATTTCTTCTAAAAGTTTATTTATTGAGTTGGGGTTGTAATCCAATTGGTCTCACTCAAAATCATTGAGTTTTGACTCCCCAAATACTCAAAACATTATATATGTGCATCTGAGAGTTTTTCAGTAGGTAAACCCTACTTTAAACAGCCATTACTCTCTAAGATTTCTTCTAAAAGTTTATTTATTGAGTTGGGGTTGTAATCCAATTGKTYTYACTCAAAAACATTGAGTTTTGACTCCCCAAATACTCAAAACATTATATATGTGCATCTGAGAGTTTTTCAGTAGGTAAACCCTACTTTAAACAGCCATAACTCTCTAGATAATCATTCAAAATCGTTGATTTTTCTTCTGGATATTAGTTTAATGAGTTACCTTTCAAATGCCACCAATTTCATTCAATGACCATATCTCTTTCAAAACTCGATGAAAAAGGATGATTCTTCCTTTGAGAGTTAACTATATGGGTTATATCTTGCATGCAAGTGGAATCACCTGAAATTATGGAGTTTTGATCTCCGAACACCTAAAAACACTATAGGTGTGCAAACTGTGAAACCACCAGTAGGTAACTCCTACTTTGTATGCTAATATCTCTCTACTTATTTGTTCTTAGTGTATGATTTTTCTTCTAAAATGTTCTTTTATGAGTTAGGGTTCATATGAATCCAGTTTCACTCAAAAATATGAAGTTTTGAGGCATTAACTGATTTTTTTAAAGTTAAGTGTGCAATCTGTCAACTAATGACAGATGTGTGCATGTAACTTTATGGTACCATATCTTCCTCTTAACTCATCCAAAACGAGTGATTTTTAGTTTGAAAGTTTCATATAAGTGTTAAGTTTATTATCCAACTTTAATTTCTACAGAACACCTAGTAGAACTCTTTTAATGAGTGTTTTACTAACATGGTGTAATCTGCCATATCAGTTGTGATAAGTTGTATTGCATAAATTATTTGAATCATTATTGCATGTCCAAAATGTATGAAATTTGGTCACGATGACTATAACTCTATGCTATAGCCCATATAAAAAGATAGGAAATTATCTCATTTTAGAAGTCTCTTTAATTTGATCATTTTTAGGTATCATTAGTTTCTGCCCAAAAATGAGATTTCGGGATTAGTTGATTTTGTAAATTTTGATCTTTTTATTGGGCTATAGTATTGCTTCCGGTATAAATTAATACATTAACGAGCATATGGACATTATGCATATTTGGACTTTGGATAATCATATGGGTCATAAGTAGTCAAGTATGGACTTAGGACTTATTAAACCCCATAAGTAGTGTTAAATCCATAAGTGATGGTTTTCGATATTCCTCTTTGATAGGGAATCGTTGAACTAATGTGGTGATCGGATCGTATCTTTAATTTGCGGAGCTTTGCAAAAGTGTGAGTATTCACGGCCCCTTTTTTTTCCATTTTTCGCGTATTTGGGGTGGAAAGCATAATTAAAGAAATGTTTGATAGATTTATATTGATATATGAATCTTGTTGTGAGCAATTAAATGTATACACTATTGATGGTATGTTGATTTTGAAAGTCCCCATTTGTTTACACTAGTATTAACTCATTTTGAGCCTATGATTCTTGTGGGTAGCGCTATATGGTTGTCATACCCACCCTTTTGACTGACGAGTAGGGGTGCACTTGGTCATTAAAGTATGCTCTACACATGTGACTCGAAGTAGTCATCGCTGAGGTAGTTCGTAAGAATGCTCTATCTATGTGGTTTGTTACCACCTCTGAGGTAAACCCTAGTTTAGGTTTAGTAGTGGCTCAACAATTTATATCATGTGTATGACGTTGCTTTTAAGATTGCTCATAAACTTATAACTGGGATTTGCTGCATTTGAAATCATTTTGTGCATATACAACCTGTGAACTCACCAACTCTTATAGTTGACACTTGTTTTGACGTGCTTTTCAGGGGTAAGAAAGGCTCAAGGTGGCACTTAAAAGAAGTCGTTTCACAACCATCACCTTCAAATTTATTTTTGTGTTTTATTTACAAACTTGTATTTTGGGATTGTAAACACTGGTTATGATGTTTTTACATTTTAAAATGTATGGTTGTGTTTCTTTATACTCTATTGCTACAAGACTCTACCTGTCATACCTCGTGTTTCTGCTTTAGCGGGGTGTGACAGATTTGGTATAAGAGCCATAGGTTATAGAGAACACCGGTTGTCCTTAAAACCAAACTATAACCAAATGTTTTCAAAACAAAGTTACTAAGTATAACCAGAGGATGGAAGTCGTGTTATAATACTCAAATTAAACAGAGCCTGATCAYCTTTGTTTAACTTAAGTATTRTGATAAAAGATTCCCATCGGTTGTGTTTGAAATAAGGTCAAATTCAGAGATTTTATCTTAAACCTGAAAAGGATGATCGTGTGTGTTTGCATGAGTCTTGAATATACATCGCCTTTAATTAACTAGAAGATCTGGTTGTAAAGTGAAGTAAGATATATAGAGCGCTAAGACAACCCGAGGGTCAACTCTGTATCTAAATACTTGGTAGCTAGACATAGATAAAGGGGTATAGTCTCTATAATCTCTGTATTCAAAATTCGCACTATGCGTTAGGTAGGAAATTGCCTGGACATAGTGAGAATTACGTTCTAGTTTTGAATAAGGACCACTATTCTATATAAGTGAAGAGCGTCTAGATTCTCTGGTTGGCTTGATTTCGAGAGCCAGAAGCTCTGGTTAGAAGAACCGGAGGCTCTGGTCTATGAAAGGGAAATATT
>NC_037544.1:16437717-16441185 GCF_001531365.2 Cynara cardunculus var. scolymus | reverse complement strand
AAAGTAGAATATGCTGCATGTTTGTTACAAGGAAGGGCACTTGCATGGTGGAATACATTGGTACAAACTAGAGGACGAGAGGCAGCTAATCAGCTTACATGGGAAGAATTCAAGAAGCTACTCAAGGATGAGTATTGCCCAAGGAGTGAACTCCAGAAGCTGAAATTTGAGTTGTGGAATCACGAAATGAAGGGAGCAGATATATATGGTCATACTTCTCGATTCCCTGAATTAGCAAAACTAGTACCACATCTAGTGACACCCGAAGAAAATCGAGTCGATAGATACATTTAGGGTTTATCTTAAGAGATTCGAGGAGACATCACATCGGCAAATCCAAAGACGCTCCAAGAAGTAATAAGCATAGAAACCAGGCTGACCAATAATGTTGTTCAGTCTGGAGAGTTGGCAAAAGGCAAAACCAAAGGTAAGAGGAAGATAGAGGAGAGTAGTAACCAACGATCTGGAGGAAGATTTGAGAGGAATTGAAGAGTAAAGGGAAACTTCGAAGTTCAGACTCAAGTGGTCGGTCAAAGGAAATAATCTTAAGTGTGATAAATGTAGATATCCACACATGGGAAAAAATGCATTGCCTGTCAAAAGTGTGGAAGGACAGACCATCTGACAAAAGATTGTCGAAGGAGATCGTGTTTTGAGTGTGAAAGTGTGGATCATATGCGAAATGAATGCCCAAGAAGGAAGCAAAGACCGAATTTTGACCAAGCAAGACCCGCTAATCCAGGAAAACCAGGAGGTCAAGTGCAGGGCCGAGCATTCGAAATTGGAGCGAAAGAGGTTAGGCATGATCCTGACGTGGTCACAGGTACGTTTTTCTTGATTAATCATTACGCATCCGTATTATTTGATTCGGGAGAAGATAAAAGTTCTGTATCATTAGATTTTAAGCCAAAAATTAATTTAAAGTCACAAAGGTTGAAGGAAGTTCATGCAATTGAGTTTGCCAATGGTCAGGAAGTTAGGGCTAGGGACATAATTAAGGACTGCACTTTAAACTTAGCCAAAAAGGATTTTAGTATAGACCTCATCCCAACCAAATTAGGAAGCTTTGACGTAGTTGTAGGTATGGATTGGCTATCCAAATATCGAGTTGAGATAGGTTGTTTGGAAAAGATTACCCGAATCCYGCAAGATGGAGTGCATTATTTGGGAGAAAAGCAAGAAGAAGTGTTCCAATTGCTCAAACATAAGCTATGTCACGCATCGATCTTAGCGCTACCAGAAGGCACGGAGAATTTTGTGGTATATTGCGATGCATCACACCAAGGCTTGGGATGTGTGCTGATGCAAAATGACAAGGTCATTGCTTATGCATCAAGGCAACTCAAGGTTCATGAAAAGAACTAGACTACTCATGACTTGGAGCTAGGAGAAGTGGTTTTTACACTCAAGATTTGGAGACATTATCTTTACGGCACCAAATGCACCGTCTTCACTGATCACAAAAGCCTTCAACATATTCTAGACCAAAAGATGCTGAAAATGAGGCAACGGAGATGGGTCGAACATCTCAACGATTATAACTGTGAAATAAAATACCATCCAGGGAAAGCTAACATGGTAGCAGACGCCCTAAGTCGAAAAGAAAGGATAAAACTGTCAAGAGTACGAGCTATGGGGATAATAATTCAAACGAACCTAAAAATGCAAATTCGTGAAGCTCAAGAAGAGGCGTTGAAAACAGAGAATCTGAAGAATGAGACCCTGCATCACTTAGAGAAGGAATTCGAAACCCGAGCAGATGGAGTACGTTACTTTAGAGATAGAGTTTGGATACCAAAGGACGACAAACTTCGGTCAACAATTTTAGAGGAAGCACATCGCTCAAGATACTCAATCCACCCAGGAACTGATAAGATGTACTAGGAGCTAAAAGAATATTACTAGTGGCCAGGAATGAAGATGGATGTTGCTTTGTACGTAAGCCGATGCTTAACATGCGCAAAGGTAAAAGCAGAGCATCAGAAACCATCTGGTCTCCTTCAGCAACCAGAGATTCCCCAATGGAAGTGGGACCAGATATCAATGGACTTCGTTACTAAGTTACCTAAGACTAGGAAAGGACATGACTCAATTTGGGTCATAGTGGATCGGTTTACAAAATCCGCGCACTTTTTACCGCTTCGAGAAGACTTCAGTATGGAAAGGCTTGCACAAATTTACATCGATGAAATAGTTACACGTCATGTGTGCCTACTTCCATTATTTCAGATAGAGATACACGTTTTACATCAAGATTTTGGCAGACTCTTCAAAAGGCACTGGGTATGCGTTTGGATAATAGCACCGCCTATCATCCTCAAACAGATGAACAATCAGAAAGAACTATTCAAACGCTTGAGGATATGTTGCGTGCGTGTGTAATAGATTTTGGTGGGAGTTGGGATACCCATCTGCCCCTTGTTGAATTCTCTTATAACAACAGCTATCACACCAACATACAGTGTGCATCGTACGAAGCCCTATACGGACGTAAATGCAGATCACCGTTTAACTGGGTAGAGATCGGAGATAGACAGTTGACAACGCCCGATAATATCCAGGAAACCACCGACAAGATTTCAATCATCAAGGAGAGACTTCAGACGGCAAGAGACCGTCAGAAGAGTTATGCGGATAATCGGAGAAAGCCATTGGAATTCCAAGTGGGGGATAAAGTACTCTTAAAGGTATCACCATAGAAGGGACTAGTACGATTCAGGAAGAGAGGCAAGCTAGGTCCTAGATACATTGGTCCATTCGAAATACTCGAAAGAATCGGACCAGTGGCGTACAAGTTGAAGTTGCCACAAAATCTAAGCGCCATCCATGACACATTCCATGTGTCGAATCTGAAGAAATGCCTAACGGATGAAACAATAGTGCTACCCCTGGATGACGTTCAGATTAGCGATCGGTTACACTTCGTTGAAGAACCAATCGAGATACTGGACCGAGAAGTTAATCGGTTGAGGAGCAGAAAAGTCCCTATTGTTAAGGTCCGCTGGAATGCGAAACATGGTCCAGAGTACACTTGGAAGCAAGAAGATTTCATGAAAGGCAAATATCCGCAACTGTTTGCAGAAAAATCCATTGGTAGTAGCAGTCGTTAAATTTAGGGACGAAATTTCTCTAACAAGGGGAGACTGTGACAGCCGTCAAATTCGAACTCCCAGGTTAGCTCTTATTAAGTTTGTATTAGTGTTATTGAAGATAATTTATAAGATTAGGAGTTATTTTGGTTAGTTTGGTCGAAAAATTTGTAAGAGATTCCGGCTGTTGCTTTGAAAGTCCGGTTCCAACCCGAAATTGTCTGAAACGTCCCATACAGTACCAAATGCTCTAATTTATACCTAATTTATATAAAACACCAAGTTTTAGTGTTTTAAATATAAAACCTTTGTATTTAAATGAATTTAGTCATCATGGGTTTTTAATTTGAAGAAAAATGTCAAAATTGAGAAAATGACA
>NC_037544.1:16414315-16435297 GCF_001531365.2 Cynara cardunculus var. scolymus | reverse complement strand
GCTACCACCTCTGAGGTAGTTCGTGGGGCGTTGAAAGTTGTTTAGGTTTAGTAGTGGCTCAACAATTTATATCATGTGTATGACGTTGCTTTTAAGATATTGCTCATAAACTTATAACTGGGATTTGCTGCATTTGAAATCATTTTGTGCATATAAAACCTGTGAACTCACCAACTCTTGTAGTTCACACTTGTTTTGACGTGCTTTTCAGGTGTAAGAAAGGCTCAAGGTGGCACTTAAAAGAAGCCGTTTCACAACTATCACCAACTCTGGTTATGATGTTTTTACATTTTAAAATGTATGGTTGTGTTTCTTTATACTCTATTGCTACGAGACTCTACCTGCCATACCTCGTGTTTCCGCTTTAGCGGGGTGTGACAGCTCTTCACTTGGGTTTCGAAAGACTATCCTGCACTCCACCTAATGAAGACTTTCCTGGCTTGCAGGAGAAGAGATCTGCTTCTGTTTTAACTCAACCCGAGCTTGGACTTGTCTTCACGAATGAGTTCGGGGTAAAGAAATATTTTAGACTAACTGAAGCCTTCAAGTATTCAACCGATACACTTGAAAATATCAGAGAGAGACTGGGCAGAACTCATGTGCCAAGAGAAGATGGGAATCAACTCATTCATGAGATATCAACAGTCCTCAGTTATCGAAGACTGCTTCTACGCTTCTTGAAAATATCTCAAGTAGATCATGAATAGAGTTTTAAAAATTTTGCCTTCAAATGTAATTTCTGTGTTTCCAGTACTGTAAGAATTCATCATCCAATGAAAATTTAGAATTTGATGCTTTTCTTTAGATTAGTCTCTGTTCTTCAATACTGTTCATAGATTAGTTTATGTTTGTTCTTTCATTACTTAGGGGAGATTGTTAGACCCCATAATTAGTAAGTGTAAAAGTAATGAAGAACAATAAGTGACGAAGAACCAGAAGACCGATGAAGACGATAAGGCATAATTGACTAAGTCTGAAGAACAACCAGAAATGCAATGGAAAGAGCACCTTCATCACCCATCTAGTCAATAACACTCGGAGTTTTTTTCAGTAATTTAACCAGAGGCATACGATGAAAATATGAAGATAAGGTTGAATCATCATCCCATGATCGACAGCTGGATTTCAAGTTTATCTAGATTTATAGCGTATCTATAGTTTAGATAAACTTTATCCGTTAGTAGAAGATGAGCTAAATAGTCTCGCTAGATAGTTCTCTTCTAATTAGCCTTTTAGTATAAATAGGTGATGTAACAACCCACAATTTCCATATACAGATAATCCACATACATATACTCATAAAACTAAAAAAATAATATTGTTACAAAACACGGACTAACAAAAACTTTCTTTAATACTTTTATGAGTAAACAAACGTCATCAACACTAAACTTTTCCCTTTCCTTTATCCTGCGAGGTATGATGACCTTATAATTCTAATCGAATTCAAGTCTGCAAAATTCTCCTTCAGTCTTTACTCTGAATTGGTTTTTGCTCTCCAGAATATCCAACAACAACCACACAATTTTCCTTTCATATGCACTTGCTATAAATAGCAAGTGCATAAGCCGCCTTTCTAACACAATTCCACACTCACACATACAATATTATAAAATATTCATATAAACATAAAATTTTAAATTATTATATCCAATTAAATAACCCGAATATTACAACATTCCCTCCTTAAAAGAATTCCGTCCCGGAATTCCATTTATGCAAAAAGGTAGGGATACTTCATTCGTATTTCAGATTCCGAGTCCCAAGTGGCGTCTGGTCCCTTGTGATAACGCCACTGAACCTTTACTAATCCAACCTCCTTGTTTTGCAGCTTCTTTACTTTGTAGTCGGTAATCTATTCAAGGGTTTCTTCAAAACATATCTTTTCATCTACCGAAATTTCAGGTAATGGTACTGCCACATCTGGACTTATTAGACATTTCCTCAAATTCGACACATGAAACGTGTCATGAATCCCACTTAATTCCAAAGGAAGTTCTAATTTGTAAGCCACCTCCCCAACCCTTCCAATAATAGGGAATGGTCCAACATATCTTGGACTTAACTTCCATCTTTTTCCAAAACGTACCATTCCTTTCCAAGGTGATACCTTTAACATCATTTTATTACCCACTTGAAACTCAATCGACTTCCGACGTTTATTTGCATAACTTCTTTGTCTATCCTGTGCTGCTTTCATCCATTCCCATATTACTCTAATTTTATCTGCAGTTTGTTGAACTAACTCAGGTCCAGCCAACTGTTTTTCACCTATTTCATTCCAACACAAAGGTGTTCGACATTTACGTCCATACAGAACCTCGAAAGGTGCTGCCTGAATACTTGAATGGTAACTATTGTTGTATGAAAATTCCACCAAAGCCAAATGACTATCCCATGAACCTCGAAAATCAATTACACATGCTCTAAACATATCTTCTAAAGTTTGAATAGTTCGCTTACTCTACCCATCAGTCTGAGGGTGATAAGTTGTACTTAGCTTAATTTGTGAACCCATTTCTCTTTGGAAGCTCTTCCAAAACATAGGACTGAAACAACTGTCTCTATCAGAAACAATTGATAGAGGAACACCATGACGTGTTACTATATCATCAAGATAGAGTTTAGCTAATCTTTCCATTGAATATGACTCTTTCATAGGTAAGAAGTGTGCAGATTTGGATAACCGATCTACTATCACCCATATAGCATCATAACCTTTTGATGTTCTTGGCAATTTGGTTATGAAATCCATAGTGATATGATCCGACTTCCACCCTGGAATTTCTAAAGATTGTAATTTACCATAAGGGTGTTGGTGTTCAATCTTTACCTGAAGACACGTTAGGCATTGCTCAACATGCTTAGCTATATCCTTCTTCATACCTGGCCACCAATAGAGTTGTTTCAAATCTCGATATATTTTATTTCTACCTGGATTAATTGAAAAACGTGACTTATGAGCCTCACCCAAAATACGTTTTCTGAGATCACCATAGCATGGTACCCAAATTCTATTTTGGAATTTCCAGAATTCTCTGTCATTTTTCACCAAATCAGATATTAATCCACCCAATCTTTCATGTTTGATCTTATCCTCCTTCATTGCCTCATGTTGAAATWCTCGTAACTCTTCTTGAATACTGGGTAATAACTCAACTCATAAAGTTATAGCTTTGATAGTTCCACTTTTCTCTTGTCGACTTAACGCATCGGCCACTACATTTGCCCTTCCTGGATGATACAAAATTTCACAATCATAATCACTTACCAATTCTAACCATCTTTTCTAACGCATATTTAGATCCTTCTGATGGAACATATGTTGCAAGCTCTTATGATATGTGAAGATTTGGCATTTTGTTCCATACAAATAATGTCTCCATATCTTCAAAGCAAACACTACTGCCGCCAATTCCATATCGTGAGTAGGATACTGCCTTTCATGATCTTTTAACTGCCTAGAAGCATAAGCTATTACCTTTCCACGTTGCATTAGTACACAACCCAAACCCATCTTTGATGCGTCACTATAAACTACAAAATCTTCCATTCCATCTGGTAAAGATAAAATTGGTGCACCGCACAACTTATCCTTCAATATCTGAAAAGCCTGAGCTTGTGCGTCATCCCACTCATATTTCACATTCTTCTTGGTCAACTTCGTTAATGGAGTAGCTATACGAGAGAAATCCTGTATAAACTTACGATAATACCCAGCCAATCTAAGAAAACTTCTGACTTCAGTTGGAGTCTTTGGAGCTTCCCATTTTTCAATAGCTTCAATCTTGAGTGGATCTACTTTTATCCCTTGTTTTGAGATAACATGCCCCAAAAACTGAACTCTTCTTTTTTCAGGCAAGTCTATATGAATCATCTTTTCATCACAGACTATGTTAGCTTGGTTTTTAGCTAACTAATCCATGCCTATAATTATATCAAATTCCCTTAAAGGAAAAGAAATAACTGTATAGGAACCTCACATCCTTCTATACTTATGAAACACTCATGTATTCTTTCCTTAATCAAAACTTCACTATCATTTGTTGTTTTCCACAATTAGATCCTCACTCAATGCTTTAGATTCTAAATGTGCGCAGTTAACAAATGATGGTGACACAAAAGAAGGATTTGCTCCCGAATCAAATAAAACTTTGGCACATACTGAATTAACAAGGAATGTACCCGTTACCACTTCTGGGTGCTCTTCCGCCTCACCTCTTGTCATCTGAAAGGCTCTCTCTCTCGCAGACTCCCCACGTCTTATTTCTTCTCTACCACTTGCATTAACACGATTATCCATTTGTCCACGACCTGTTGGTACATAACCAGATCCTCGGCCCCCAAAATATCCAGATCCCCAGCTTCCAACAAAACCAGACCCTCGACCTTTAGCTTGCGGACAATCGGCATTTACATGTTGAGATGAATTACAAGTAAAACACCTCCGTGTCATCCGACAATCTCGAGCTATATGTCCTGGTTACTGACATTTAAAACATATTCGAGATTTTGTATTGCAATTTTCCTGATGTATTTTATGACACTGGTTACATGCTTTATCCGCAAACCTTAAAATTGGTCGATTCAAATTTTTCATAAACCTCGGTTTACAGAAATCAGTTACCGTAGCTTCCCCCTTTATTTTCTCTCCAACCTTTTCCTGTGGTTGTCGGTTAATGTCTTGTTCCAGTATTTCAGCAGCATCAAGTGCCCCAGAAATATTGTCAGATTCCTAGATATTACATATTTCCGAAGATTCGACTACAAACCCCAAATATACTTCCTCACTCTACTGTTTTCGGATATAATACAAGCTTCAGCGAACCGGGATTATTCCATGAAGACTTCTGTATACTGACGAACTGACATGTTTCCTTGTTCTAGACGAAGGAAATCATCTTCCAACTTTCGTACTACAGCTTCAGGACAATACTGCATTTTAAACTTAACCACAAATTCTTCCCACAGCATGGTTTTCAGAATATTCGGATCTGAACTGGACAGAACTTCCCACCAGTACAAAGCACTTGATCTTAAACAAGATACAACAAACATGACTTTGTCCTCTTCTGTAATCTTACTGATTTGCGGACTCAGTTCTATTTCTTTAAGCCAACACATAGCTTTAACAAGATCATGCTCACTAGAAAACTTAGGAGGTTTACAAGCAAGAAATATTTTGATATCTCCTCCTTTTTGTATTGAGGACGAAGTAAGGGGTACAGATGTATTAGTTACCGGTGTACTAAATCCAGGATCAGGAACATTGTGTCCACCACTTGCCCTTCCTCTTCCATGACCAGACATTGAACTTTCTTGAGCCGACAGTTCCTGTTCTTGTCTAGTACCTCTACCTCTTCCTCGACCCTTGCTACGACTTCACGTTTCTATCATCATCACATTTTCTGGGTCCTCCCCTTGTGTTACATTTCTTCTTCCCTGACCTCTTCCATAACCAGTAGAGATCCTTTCTGATTGATTGGGATTATCTGTCATTTCTTAGTATATAACTCTTTCTGTCACATTTAAGCACACATGATTATTTTCATAATCAAAACATAATAATACATTCATCCTCAAGTCTATCCATAACTCAGATTATATCGGTCATATACAATCTATCTTTCTCAAAATAGGTTCAGCTATAACATATTCTCATGTTCATAGACCCAATGAAACCTATTATCATAACTTCCGCACCTCTAGTTTAAGTGTAACTATTTTGCAAATACCAACATCCCTTAAACTAAGGCTCTGATACCAACTGTAACAACCCACAATTTTCATTTACAGATAATCCACATACATATACTCATAAAACTAAAAAAAATAATATTGTTACAGAACACAGACTAACAAAAACTTTCTTTAATACTTTTATGAGTAAACAAACGTCATCAACACTAAACTTTTCCCTTTCCTTTATCCTGCGAGGTATGATGACCTTATAATTCTAATCGAATTCAAGTCTGCAAAATTCTCCTTCAGTCTTTACTCTGAATTGGTTTTTGCTCTCCAGAATATCCAACAACAACCACACAATTTTCCTTTCATATGCACTTGCTATAAATAGCAAGTGCATAAGCCGCCTTTCTAACACAATTCCACACTCACACATACAATATTATAAAATATTCATATAAACATAAAATTTTAAATTATTAAATCCAATTAAATAACCCGAATATTACAGGTGATTACGCCTATTGTAATCAATGTCGCTTTTACGTTTTAATATTGAATAAAGTGAAATTATTGGCACTCAAGATTGTTCTTTGAATGTTCATACATTGTTCTTGAGTGTTCATCATTTTGTTCATTAAAWCACTATAATTTGGTTATTCTTAACTTGATTATTAGTGTCATTGAGAGATCTGGAATCAACACTTTAAGATTACTATGGTCTTGAGTCTTTATTTCTTTGTAGTTTAAAGATTAAGAATCATGGTTCTAAATGGAAATCGTAGTATGGATGTTATTGAGGAGATGATAACTGGCTTATGGCCTGAATCTTTGAATAAACCTTGTTTTTGATTAAAAAGGTCTACGAGTGGTATTATGTGAAAACTGAAAGTTTCTAACATGTTTGGTTTGGATACATTATTTATAAAGTCAAGTGATTGGCTTTGGAAATTGGAAAGGTACAAGTATTGTGGATTATATGTTCATGTATTTGTTTTACATGAAAAGTTGATTTTAAATAAAGTTTTGGTGATATTCACCCTGCATAGACATAGAAAAAGGGATTCATTAGATCTTCCAGTCTAACCCTCATTTTGTATTTTAACTATGTATTAGAAGAGCTGCTGATAGGAAAATGTGATATTTTCTAACATGCATATATTTGTGAAGATTAGATCATGTTGTACCTAGTTTCGGTAGATAATGTTGATCAGTACAAGAATTGTATTTTGGAATTTTTGGTCCATGTACTTTGTTTGATAATTCCTTGTACTTTGGGACCTAAGTGGTGTAAAACATGTATTTCTTATCAATGAAGTATATGTTACGTGCAATGTGTGATGTGGGGTGTTATAGAGTGGTATCAGAGCCTAAGTTTAAGGGATTCAGGTATTTAAAGTTGGATACCTAGACTTAAACTATTGCATTGCATGTTAGGAGACCCGGACATAGTTAGCACAATTGAAAATAAATATGATGAGTTAAAAGAATAGTGTGTAAGGTAAATTCTAATTATATTTGGCTAGTGTAATTATGAATTTACAGGTACATATTTGGACTTAGATACTTCATTATATTTGGGAATGTGAATACTTGATTATTAACATTCAGATCTGTAGATGTCTAGCCGAACACGAAGATCTGAGAGAATCGCTCGCTCTGAGTCTGAAAGAAGAAAGGAATCTCTTGTAAATTCCAACTAGTACTTCTTGGAATAGAGGTCGGGGAAGAACCAGGGATAGGGGCAGAGGCAGAAGCCAGACACAGGGAAGGAGTCGGACTGAGACTCATCCAGAACATGAAGAATCTCACTCTGGGAATGCTAATGAAGAGCAGATGCCACAACCAAAATATATAACTAGATATATGTTGGCAGAAGAGACAGGAAAGCTAAGGGAAACGTGGACATCTATTATGGGGTTACCTGCCAGGGTTGAAACGGAACGAGTGGAAGTACATTCCTCTGTTCCAGTTGCACACAACAAGGAGGGAGATATTAAAATTTTTTTGACTTGCAAACCACCAACTTTCTCTAGAGAAAGAGATCCAGTTAACGTCATGTGCTGGATCAAAGAGATCGAATATGTGTTTACAACTATTAAGTGTCCAGGGGCAGATAAAGTCCAATTTGCTGTTTTTATATTGAAGTCAAATGATCTATTCTGGTGGGAATTTGATTCTTTAGCCAAAATATACGTTTTATAAACATTATATTGGACATAATTTGTGACCTGATTCAGAGATCAATTCTGTCCTAAGACAGCCGTAAGGCAGATGGAGGAGGAGTTGGAACAAGGTAATGGAACAGTTCGGGAATATACTGAAAAGTTCATCGAGTACTCCTGGTTTGCTGAACATTACATTTCGTCAGAATCCAGAAAGGTGGAGAGATATATTTGGGGTCTAACGCCTTCGATCCGAGAATTTGTGATCGCTATGAACCCTGCCACCATTTCATTAACTGTAGATGAGGCAGAAGTTACTGAACAAAACAAGAATAGGCAGGCAGAGGGTATGGTTGCTAAGAAGAGGAAATGGGAAGGACCTTCATCTATCTATCGAGGGTCAAAATCACTGAAATATGATAACAAATTTGAACATAAGGTTAGTGAGAGAGCTTGCGCTTGGTGTCGACAGGTTCATCAGGGTGACTGTAAAACAGACCTGGGAAAATGTTATAAGTGTGGGGAAGTGGGTCGTTTGTCAAGAAGCTACCCTCCTAACAGAAGATGTTTTAATTGCAACTCACCAGATCATATTCGACTCAATTAACCATTGTTAAGGACTCTGCAATTGACTATGGGAAGTAATGTGTCGGGTGCTCGTGGAAGACCTAATTCATCTAGAGGAGGGCAAGGAGGGGCACGAGGTCGGTCCTTCCAGGTGACAAAGAATGAGGCAGAGGCCACACCTGACGTAGTAACAGGTACCTTTCTTCTAAATTTCGTACTTGATACGGTGCTGTTTGATTCAGGTGCAAACTTTTTGTTTGTATCACCATCATTTGCAAAATATGCATGCTTGAATTTTGTTCCACTTGACGATAAATTAGTAGTTGACACTTCTATTAGTCAAGAATCTGTTGATTGTGTATTCAATAATTGTGCTATTGTTATTGAGGGGTGTGAGTTACCAATTCGACTGTTCCCAATGCCGATGAAAGAGTTTGATGTAGTAGTAGAATGGATTTGTTGGTACAAAACTAGGCCAATATTGTCTGCAATAGAAAAATGATCAGAATTACCTTACCAAACAGAGGGTTAGTTCTTATTCGTGGTGATCGAATGAATCATCATACCAGTATTTTTATCTATATTAAAATCCCGAAAGTGTATCCAGAAGAACTGTCGGGGGTATTTGGACTATGTTATCGATGCAAAGAAAGAAAAAGGGAAGCATGAATTGATTCCAATTGTTAGTGAATATCCAGAAGTCTTTCCAGAAGACTTATCTGGTTTATCGCCAGACAAAGTTGTTGAATTTAGGATTGATCTTATATTTGGGGCAGCACCAGTAGCCAAAGCGCCATACCAATTAGCTCCATCATAATTAGAAGAATTGGTTGCTCAATTAAAGAACCTGCTTGATAAAGAATTCATTAGACCCAACACTTTACCATGGGGAGCTCCAGTTCCTTTGGTTAAAAAAAAAGATGGGTCTATGCAAATGTGTATTAGATTACCGAGAATTGAACAAACAAGCATGAAAAATGACTAAGTCATGAAAGATGGTATGCTAAATCTGATAAAAACTCATCAAAATCAGATTTTTATGGGTTTTTAACAAGAACACAAAAATTTTCAAAATTCACTAATGTCATCAAATCTTTCAAACGAATGATCAAATCATAAAATCTAGTGAAAACCAATGATTCACGATTCAAATACGCACACACTGATCATATTATTAACATCAAATCACCAAAAAAATGAAAGATTTTCATAGAAAAATAAGAGAAACTTGAAGAACACTTCAAGAACACATATGAATATGAAGAACATAATCTGATTTGCCACAACTTAAGATGAAATCTTCAATACGATTTCATTGCAAACACGCTCTGATACCATTTGTTGTCCCACTTCTATGATCAATCTTCATGAATCATCATAAAATCTCTATAAATGGCAATCTTTAAATGATGAACATTTAGAGAGAAAATGTCAAATAGTCAATATGTATATTTCTCTCTATTATACGTAATACAACAATTAAGCTCCTCTACTTACAATTCACTAGACAAGACCTATTTATAGGTCAAACTAGAAAAGCACAAGTCAAAGTCAAACTATGACTTACAAAGTCAAACCTTCTACAAATACAATATTAAACTTTCAAGACAAATACAATTAACTCTAAAATTCAATTCCAACAAGCTACTTGCGCTTCATGAAATCCTCACGTTCCCAAGTATATTCAGGTCGTGCCTCGAGTTCCAGCGAACCTTTAAGATCAGAATTCTACTTATCTTTAGCTGCTTAACTTCTTTGTCGAGAATTTCAATTTGTTCTTCTATGAAGTGCAACCGATCATCAACCTAGACTTCTTCTAGGGGCATGAATAATGAGTCATCAACTAGGAATTTCTTGAGATTTGACATATGGAATGTATCATGAATGACGCTTAGCTCCTAAGGTAACTAGAGTTTGTATGCCACTGTGTAATAATCCAGTTATTTTGTTTTTTTTCAACTCTTTGATTTCTTTATTATGAAAGAAAAGTGGGTTTTGGTTTATTAAAAATTTATTTAAAAGATTGGAGAAAAAAGGGGGGGATGTCGGCTTAGTATGCACTGCCATTGGGACTTTCAGCTTACTATTTATAGTAAGCTTGGTGGAAGTATTTGGGGTTTGGCTCATCTTTTCTCTCTAAACTATGAACATTCTCCATATAACATTTTCATCATCGGCTGAAAAGGGGATCATGTTTCAAACAGGATTCTTGACTAAGGTGAGTGTATAATGCTTTGAGTATTAATTGCTTGTATGCAATTCTTTGATAACTGCTTTATTATGAATCTCAATATATTTTGTGCGGATTCAGCTTTAAATTGGATAAACGTTGTCTGAATTCTCTCTAATCCGGTTAAGTGTTGTCCGGAGTCAACCCTAAACCGGACAAGAGTTGTCCAAATTTGTCCTAAACTGCTCAAGAGGCAACCGGATTTGTCCTAAACCGTTCAAGAGGCAACCGGATTTATCCTAAACCGCTCAAGAGGCAACCAGATTTGTCCTAAACCACTCAAGAGGCAACTGGATTTGTTCTTAAATCGCTTAAGTATCAATCGGATTGTACTTAAACCTCCTAAGAGGCAATCAGACTTCCCTTAAATCGGGCATGAGTTCTCCGAACTTGGCTAAATCGCTCAAGTTATGTCAGGTTGTTCGGATTAGATCTCCTGACAGAAAGAGATGAAATGACGGTGTAACCGCGAGAGAGATGAAATGACGGTGTAACCGCGAGAGAGATGTAATGGCGGTGTAACCGCGAGCGAGAGATGAAATAGCGGTGTAACCGCAAGAGAGATGTAATGACAGTGTAACCGCGAGAGAGAGATAAAAAGATATGTGATAAAATGCTTGTGTCTGTACAGGTTTGATTCTAATCTGCTAGTTTAGAAAGTATGTTATTTGCATGAACTATGTACACTCACTAGACCTTTTAGGTCTAACGCTCAGTTGTTGGACTAACCTGTTTTGCAGGTCATCATACTTCATAGGATAAAAACAAGGGGAAAGTTTAGAATAGATGAAATTTAGTGGCTCATAAATGTATTGAGAAAAGGTTTTGTTAGTCCTTGTTTTGTAAATGATATTACATTCTGTGTTATGAGTATAATTATGTGGATTATCTGTATGTGAGAAAATGTGGGTTGTTACACTTGGTATCAGAGCCTTAGTTTAAGAGATCTGGGTATTTGCAAAATACTTTGTTGGTCCCAGATCTCTCAATAACACTAATAAATAGATTATGAATAACCTAAATAAGTAGTGTGGATAATACTCAAGAACAAAGAATGTGTATATTCAAGGCATATACTTGAGTATTAAAGATTCACTTTATAAATTAGAATACATAAAAACTCACCAAAAAGTCTTATTTTACAATAGGCCTAGCTACCTATTTATATTAGCGATAAATAAAACTATCTAGCCAAACTTCTAGGAAAGATAATGTTTATCTAAAGTATGGATAAACTATAAATCAAGATAAACTTAAAATCCAGCTCTCGATTTGTTATCTCCAGTTGTCTTCCTTGGTAGGTTGAGTCGCTCAATGAATGAATTTAGCACTTATCTCGTTAAAAGATGAGATAAGTGCCTTGGATAGACCCCTGAGGTCGACTCTGGTGGCATACTCGGAGGTGGTGGTTGATGAGGCTGGGGGATGTATGGAGGTAGAGGTGGATGTGGATGGAGTAATGGTAAGGTTGGCGATGATGTTCCTCACCTCTACAGTGAATGAAGAGAAGGCTTCATCAAAAGATGGGACTGCAGAGGTGGGTGGAGGTTTTTGGTGTATGTGGGCTATTATAGTACCTGGGAGGGAGGTTAGGGTATTTTGGAAGGTGGCCATTTGGGATGAGAGGGAGGCTAAGGTATCATCGATTGATGAAGTTGAGGGTGGGGTAGGTTGAGGGATTTGGGAAATTATGATGGCTGGGAGGGAGTTAAGGGTTTGGGAGATGGTGTGTATTTGGGAGGTTATGGAAGCTAGTGTCTCATCGGTCGCAGTTTCCTGGGCCGTGAGGGTGGCGAAGGAGTTCATCATGAGTTGGTTTCGTTGGGTGGCAAAGGTGGATGAGGTGTTATGGTGTTGGGTGATGGTCTGTTGTAACATCTGGGGGCTGGTGGTGTTGTCTCTGGTTTGGGTTTCGAGGGATGCAAAGGATTGTCGAATGGGGGTTAGATCGATGGAAGGTGGGTTGTAGACAATCCCTTGGATGATGAGTTTTAGGTCTTCCAAGGACCGCTGAACTGAGTCAGAAAAGGCTTGGAACTCATCCTTTATGACCAGATCGGCCACGGGGGTAACCCCTGCAACAACAGATGTTGCAGGTTGAGCCTCAACTCCAGAGGCGCCCTCAATGCCTTGTGAAAATATGGGCATTGAAGGACTTCCATCAAGTCCTCGATAACCCTCTAGTGAGGAGCTATCTCTTAATGTTACGACATCATCCTCTTCTTCTTCGGCTTCAGAGGCCGAGGAAGAGAAGTAAATGTTTTCCTCTTTGCTAAAATATCGAAGGGGGTTGATGTGCGTGAATGGGAGATCACTCTGAACGATCTTGAGGACAAGCAATGGCAAAAGCAACACATGCTTCTGTGTGTGTGAGTGGTGGTGTCGAGCCATGAGGCGATGTAGCTCTCATGTCTGCATTGCCTCTTTGTTGGGAGATGGGCGATGGAAGTCATGGTTCCTCAGCTAAATCATCTCCAGAGGCCTGAAGAATGGCCTCTGGATGGCTGGTTTGGGTTTGGTTTGGACTGGGCCGTCCTTGTTCAATACCCCTTTGGCCTTGATCGCCAGGGGTAGATGTGGTGGTTGCCCTTTCGGAGGAGGGAAGGAGAATTGCATTTGTAGGGTCGGGGGATTCATGAGGAGTGTCATTATCATCATCATTTTCATCATCCGATGAAGATGGCTCCTGTGCTCCCTCGCTTGACTGAGGGGACAGTTCTAGGCGCTCTGGGTAGCTGCCCTTGGTGCATTAGATAGCAGAGAGCGTTCGTAAGTTCTTCGAATCTCAGATGTCTCTGGGATGACACTAAGCATGGCTCTGGAAATCGGCATGTCGTTGGTGTAGCCATCCTTTAAGAGTGTAGGTCGATGGCCATGCATCTTGAAGAGTGGAGTGAATGGTTCTTTGGCCGGTAGATTATGTCTCCTCATCGCGTCCCCTATGAAGAGAGATAGGGAACGAGGAAACAAAACTGAGGCAAAGGGCCTGCCGGTGGCCTTGAGCTTGCACTTTTTGACTACTGATGTGTGGATCACATTGTATATGAGTAGAGCGTATTCAAGTGGGATGTTGAAGAAGAGGCCGTACATAATCATCATTATGTTTATGTTGCCTTGATCCATCGACCGTAGCTCGCATGTGAGGGCCCTATTCAATATGGAAAAGAACATATTCCACATTGGCGGCAAAAACTACCTCTTGAAATTGGAGGTGTTGCGTAGGTCACGATTGTAACCTAGCATTTTGATGAATCAGAGGATGTTTAAGGTCGTAGTTTGGTCGGCATATTGGTCAATGCCGAGCTTTTGGCGGGTGGGAATGCACAGAACCTTAGAGACTTTTGCCCAAGAGATCTTGATCGAGCAGATCATGTCATTTGGGACGTCGATGTCCCCCTTATTCCACGGTTTTCAGAGAGGTACTCACATGTTTGCCAGTATTATTAGATGTACTTTAGAGGTACGCCATTGTCGGTTAGGGTCAAGGCAGGTAGAAGGATGCAGTTACAGAAGAACTCGATTATCACAGCAAACCTGTCATCGAACAGGGTGGTTCGAAGCTCGATGGCATGATTGTTGGGCTTCATTGGTAGAAATATTATTGCTCAGCTGTCGACGCCGGTGGATTGAACACGGCTATCGTTGTCGTTGGACTCGTGTGATGCGGAGGAAGCCATTGCGGATGAAGTTGCAGCTAGGTTTGTGTGTCAAAGTTTAGTTGCAGATTTTAGGAAGCATAAGGGAAGGATGGAGGAAGAAGAAGAGTATTTATAGGTGGGGGAAACAGGAAACAGTTTTTTTGATTATTATATTTAAATAATCATAAAAGGTGAAGGCGTTTGGCAAAAGGTGTTTTGATTGGGGATCGTGAGCCGTCTTGATTGTACGTGCCAGTAATGTTGGAGGACACGTGTCAACGCAGGGATTGGGAAGGGTAATTTGAAAGGTTCATGGGGAACAGGCTGTATATAGTGTCAGGCACGTGGGAGGACGACGTATGATATTTGTGGGTTTATTATATTATTATATCAAATAATATCATATTTGAGAGTATAGCCAAAAAAAAAAATTTAATTCCATCTAATTGTTAGAAAATACGAATTACGAAGTTTTGGTCTTCTAAAAACCCATGTTGTATAGTTCTTAGTCATAAAAGCTGCAATTTTGTATAATTTTAAAATTTTTGCAATTAAAGATGGGTTTTTGAAAAGAAATTTTGTCACGTAACCAGAGGAGCTCTGGTTGAACATAGATGAAATGTTGGATTGTATGATAAATAAGCCTTGGATGACAAACCAGAGGCTCTAGTTAAGCATGGTCAATCCATTATGTTAAACCAAAGGGGCTCTGGTTAAATACATGATGTAACCATTATTTAGCATTTAAGTGTCAAGAGGCTCTGGATAGTAGAACTAGAGGCTCTTGTATAAAAAATGCATATATATGCAATGGAGATTCATGATAAATGAATAGCTCCCCCTCAAATGATGCATGTGGATAAGATTTGAGCTTTAGAAACTCCCCCTAGAAACAATAACAATGTGGATTGTGGTGACCAGAGGCTCTGGTCTATACAACCAGAGGCTCTGATTGTGAATGAAGATGAAAAGTTGTATGAAATATGTCTAAGTATGCAAATGGATATTAGTATTAATTGGTCTTTGAGACCAGAGGGCTCTAGTTCCAAAGGCAATGAATCCAGAGGCTCTGGTCTTTAGAACCAGAGGCTCTGGTTGCAAAGGCGATGAAAAGAAGTATGAAAATATGGTTAAATGCATGTGAGTGAGAAAAGGGGGTTCTTTGGGTCCAGAGTGGCTCTAGTTCCAAAGAGTATGAATCCAGAGGCTCTGGTTGGCTTGGATATGCTATTAAAGATGAATGATAGGTGAATTTAGCATGCCAAGTCTTATTTGGAAGCCAGAGGTCTCTGGTTGCAAAGGACTTGGAAACCAGAGGCTCTGGTCTTTAGGACCAAAGGCTCTAGTTACATAAAGGATGTTATGCGATGAAGAGTTTATTCAAGGTAGATGATGAAGGAGAACCCTGGAGTTCAAATAGGCTCTAGTCTCAAAGGATGAGAATCCAGAGGCTCGGGTCTATAGCACCAGAGGCTCTAGTCTCAAAGGATGTAAATCCAGAAGCTCTGGTTTATAGAACCAGAGGTCTCTGGTTCCAAAGTCGATGAAAAACTTTGAGCCATATTAAAAGGGTTTCTTCATGGCCAGAAGCTCTGGTCTTTAGAACCAGAGACGCTAGTTTGGAGTACTTATTGATTATGGCTTATTGCTATGTATCACTTGTAGGCATAACCATGAGATATTGATAATCTCTGATTTAAAGACTTTTATTGCCTTTAAGTGGTGAGATTCAGCATACCCATCTTGCTGACTAGGAATAAAAATATTGTCTCAGTGGGAACAAAGTACATTTCTATATTACCTTTTTCAACATTGTCTTTCAAAAAATGGTACCTTACATCGATGTGCTTGGTCTTGGAATGCTGCACAGGGTTTGCAGAGATTGCTATAGCATTCTTGGAATCACAGAGGATAGGAATTTTGTCATATTGAAATCCATAGTCCTTTAGTTGAGTCATCATCCAGAGAACTTGTGAACAACAACTAGTAGCAGCAACATATTCTGCTTCTACTGTAGAGGTTGAGACAGGATTTTGTTTTATAGATGTCCAACTTACCAGCTTGTCCCCCAAGAGTTGACAACTTCCAGACGTGCTCTTTCTATCAAGCTTGCAACCTGCATGATCTGCATCTGTGTAGGCTATAAGATCAAAGCCATAGATCTTTGGATACCACAGACCCAATGAAGGAGTTCCCTTGAAGTATCTAAAGATCCTCTTGACTGCAGAGAGATTAGATTCTTTAGGATTTGATTGATATCTTGCACAAAGACATGTAGCAAACATAATGTCTGGTCTACTAGCAGTTAGATACAGGAGTGATCCAATCATGCCTCTGTAGGTTGTTACATCCACAGRTTGGCCTGATGGATCAGCAAATAACTTAGCTCCTATAGCCATAGGTGTTCTCATCGATGATAAATTTGAGAGAGAGTAATTCTTCAGAAGGTCAGTCACATACTTGGACTGATTGATGAAAATTCCTTCTGAAGTTTGTTTTATTTGAAGACCAAGGAAGAAACTTAGTTCTCCCATCACACTCATCTCAAATTTGCTTTTCATCAACTCTGAGAATTTTTCGCAATGTTTTGCATTTGTAGAACCAATTATGATGTCGTCCACATATATTTGAACAAGTAATATGTCACCTTTGTTCTTTTTGAGAAAGGGGGTTGTATCGATCATACCTTTTTCGAATCCATTGTTGATGAGAAAGGTGGATAGTGTTTCATACCAGGCCCTGGGTGGTTGCTTTAGCCCCATAGAGGGCTTTTTGTCCAGAAAGTAAACATAATCTGGATGTTTTGGATCTTCAAACCCAGGAGGCTGCTGTACGTATACTTCTTCTTGAAGTTTGCCGTTTAGGAAGGCGGACTTGACATCCATCTGATAAACCTTGAAGCCATTGTGAGTTGCATAGGCTAGGAATATCCGGATGTCCTCAAGTCTTCCGACGGGAGCAAATGTCTCATCGTAGTCAATCCCTTCTTCCTGGCAGTAGCCCTTAGCAACAAGCATGGCTTTGTTCCTTATGACTATGCCATCTTCATCCTTCTTGTTTTGGAAGACCCATTTGGTTCTTATGGTCGTCTTCCCCTTGGGTAGAGGCACAAGGGATCATACTTTGTTTCTTTCAAACTGGAGTAATTCTTCTTGCATCACATCTAACCAGTTTGGGTCTTGTAGGGCTTCTGAAATTTTCTTTGGTTCTATTATGCTCAGCAAGTTGGTGAAGAGGCATTCATTGGCAGTGGCATATATCGTCTTGACACCAGTTGTTGGATCACCAATGATTTGGTGGTGTGGGTGATATTTTTTCCATTTGGTGCTTGATTGGGGTTCTGGAGCAACAGGATGTAGTTCTTCATTGACTAATGGGACTACTTGGTCCCCCTGGAAGAGATCATCTCCAGAGTGGTGCTCTGGTTCTGGTTCATGGTCTGAAGACACAGAAGAAGTAGAAGGTGAAGTAACATGAGTTTCAGTGAGAGTTGTACCTTCAGCATTGGAGTTTTCATGTTCTTCATCGGCTCTGGAAGAAAGTTTAGTAATTGGTGCATGTCCAGATATGACTTCTTCTTTGAAGAAATCTTTAATAAATGAGCTAATTTTGATTCATTGGGTTTGCCAAGTGATGAATCAGAGGCTCTATGTTGTAGTCCGAGTCCTGAACTGTTGTGTTCAGAAATCATCGGTGTGGAATCATAAAAGGAGATATTGATTCTTTCGATGACAATTCTTGTTCTCTTGATGTAGACTATATAGGCCTTGGCAGTTTCAGAATAGCTTAGAAAGATCCCTTCATCAGCTTTTTTGTCGAACTTGCCAATATATTCCCTATCATTGAGTACAAAGCATTTGTACCAAAAGAAATGAAAATATTTGACATTTGGTCCTCTTTGGTTGATGAGCTCATAGGGTGTCTTCTGGTGCCTCTTGTTGATGATAGATCGGTTATGGGTGAAGCAGGCAGTGGAAATAGCTTCAGCCCAGAATGTGATGGGTAACTTTGATGAAGCAAGCATGGTCCTTGCTACTTCCACGAGGGTTCTGTTCGTTCATTCCACCACTCCATTCTGTTGTGGAGTTCTAGTTGCTGAGAAGTTTTGTGTAATGCCTTCACTGATGAGATTTTCATCGATTCTGGCATTTTTGAATTCAGTTCCATTGTTGCTTCTAATCTTTATTAGTTTTCGTTGTAGAAGGACTTGGAGCCTTTTCATCACTCCAATGAGTATGTCAGGAACATCTGATTTCTTCTTTTCAAATTCAACCCATGTGTATCTGGAGTATTCATCAACTAGTAATAACATGTACTTCTTTCCAGAGAGACTTTGAGTAGATATTGGCCCACAGAGATCAATATGTACCATGTCCAAGGGCTTGGTGCACGAGGTTTCTGACTTGGTTTTATGTGAGGCCGTCTTAGCTTTCCCATCTCATAGGCTCATCATAGATGATATTTTTCAAATTTAAGATCCGGAATTCCCTTGATCAGCTTCTATGTGGCTAGTTTTCGTAGTGCATCAAAGTTGAAATGCGAGAACTTTTGATGCCATGGCCAATTTTCATCGCTCTTATGAGACACAAGACAGAGAGTGTCTTATCTCATAGAGGATTCAAAATCTAGAAGATAGAGATTTCCTTCTCTCTTTGCCTTGATGATTGTTTGACCGGGCTTTATTTCTATGATGCAAAAACCCTTGCAGAATCTRACTTCAAGACCCTTGTCGCAGAACTGGCTTATTCTTAGTAAGTTGTGCTTCAAACCTTCAACATAAGCCACTTTGCTAATGGAGATGTTTCCTTTGATGAGAGTGCCATATCCCTTGATTGTACCCTTGCTGATGTCTCCAAAAGTCACAGAGTCTCCAGATTTTTCGTTGAAGAATCACAGCTGACTTTTATCACCAGTCATATGCCTGGAGCAACCTGAATCCATGTACCATGGTTGCACATGTTGGTCCTGCAAGACAGATTAAGGGGATTTAGGTACCCATTTCATAATGGGTCCTCGTTTGTTAGTATTGGATACTTCTCTCTTGTCATTTTCCTTAGCCTTTGCAGGCTTGGGTTGATTTGCATTTCCCTTGCCCTTAGACTTGGGCTTTTTCACGTTTTATTGTTGTTAATTTTATAGCGATAGACATGTTTGGAGAATATGCAGTGATGTGATAACATGTGATTCCTCAGGTTTTGTAAAAGAGTTAAACATTGATAGTTATGATGCTTTGGACATGTATGTCTAACGTTCTTTTTATTCGATGGAAACGAAGAAGTAAATGCAGGGAATGAAGATCCTTTCCTAGCATCAGTTGTTTTTACAAACTTCCTTATCTAGTGTGGATTTTTTATTTGTGGTCTTGGTCTTTACTTCTTTCCTCCTGAGGAAGGGCTGCTTTTCTTCAGCTGAAGTAGAGAAAAAGTGGTGGTTAGTTTTCTCAGAGGTAGACCACTTCTGTTTTTGTTCACGAGTAAACTTAATGAACTTGTAGGATGTACTAGGGCCTTGTGAGTTATCTTTGGCAGATTTGCTATTTCTCAGCTTTCCCTTTCCTTTGTCCGAAGATTTCAGCGATGGTGGAACATCAGTTTTCATTGAGGATTTGAACTTTTTAGGCTTTTTATCCTTAATGATTTCAGGTGATTCACATGCTATATCCTCTTCAGATTCCGAATCAAGAAAGTCTTTTCCTGATTTCTCAAAGTCAAAAATATCATGAATGTCTGAGGAAGGTGTGGGTCCAGAGGTCGATGCTTCATGGTGATCTTTGAGATTCCATTGTATCTGACTTGGACGAATTCCCAATGTTACTTGGGCAGATCATCGATTCATCAGCTGATGGTTTCTTACTTAGATCCTCATCGATAGTACTTGCTGATGAAGTGGGGTTGACAATCAGAGGGTCTGATTTGGAGGTGTCGTTCCACTTATCAGACTTCTTACATGTATTATTCTCGTACACCAAGCTTTCAAAATCCTATCTCAAAACGACAGTTTTTCCATCGACTTCAGCTCTTTTAAAATTTTCTTTTGGTTTCAGAGTAAAGTCGGGTTTTTGAACGCATCCAAGTTTGAAAGTGGATTCAAGGGTGGATTTATTTGTTTCAATGAAGGAATCCAATTCATTGAATCCAATCCCTTGAGTGTCCGTTTGACTATTTAACTTTTCATAAACAACTTGGGCATCTTTGTACTTTTTCATCAGAAGTTCATTGGTTTGAAGCTTCTGGTGAAGTATCTCCCTTTCCTTTTGAAAGAAATCTTTAAAAGCAATTGAGTTTAGTCTCTCTGCCTCGGATTCTTTTAAGACCTTATTTTTCTTTTCAAAGTCCTTAGATATTCGTTTGTTTAGTTCCAAAAGTTTTTCTTCCTTTGATTTCTTAAGTGTGGTGATGCGAGTCTTTTCCTTGGCAAGTTCGGCTTTTTCTTCGATTAGAAGATCAGTCTCTCTTTTGTAGAAACTTGCTTCTTTTTCCGCTTTTAGTCTTTCAGATTTTTGAAAATTTAATTTCTCTTTCAATTTAAAGAAATCCTCTAAACGTTTTATCACCCTTAACTCTAGCTCAGATGGAGCAGAGTTGGTTTCACTGGAAGTAGACTCACATACTTGAT
The DNA here is from genome assembly GCF_001531365.2 of Cynara cardunculus var. scolymus. Taxonomy (NCBI): domain Eukaryota; kingdom Viridiplantae; phylum Streptophyta; class Magnoliopsida; order Asterales; family Asteraceae; genus Cynara; species Cynara cardunculus. The sequence goes on along the minus strand of NC_037544.1, from coordinate 16,414,397 downwards.
CATTAGAGTCGGAGGTGGATTCTGCAGTAGATGTGGCCATTAGACAGATGAGTGCTTTATCTTCTTCATCGGATGAAGAGTC
>NC_037544.1:16409322-16414290 GCF_001531365.2 Cynara cardunculus var. scolymus | reverse complement strand
CTCAGCCATCAGGCTTCGCTCTCTTGGATTGTACTTGTACTTATTCTTGTAATAATCGGCATCCTTTACCAATCGTTCTCTGCACTCTTTTGAAAAATGACCAATTTTCCCACATCTGAAGCAGCAAAGGTCATTTTTCCTTCCGTTTCTATCTTCTTTCTTGTCCTCCCTTTTGTCCTCTCTCTCTTCTCTCTCTTCTCTTTTGTCTTCCCTCTGATAGAATTTCGATGGTTTCTTCTCATGGTATGACTGGTACTTCTCCTTCTTGAAGTCTTTTCGTTCATAGGGTCTCTTGACGAACTTTTTTTGGAACTGTCTTGTAATCAAGGCCAGAGACTTAGCAAAGGCTTTGATATCATCATCTGATTCAGATGACTCGTCGTCATATTTCGATTCTACCACCATTGCTTCCTTTCCTTTCTTCTTGTGATCTCTGGTGGAGGTCCTTGATACTTCCTTTTCATCAGCAGCAAGAGCCAGAGGTCCACCGATGGATACTTTCTTCTTCATTATGTCGTTCTCTTGTGCTGCAAGCGTTCCATATACATCATGAAGTGACCAGCCGTCTAGGTCCTGATTAGCTTGAAGGGACATTGACAGCTGAGTCCATTCATCGCCAAGACTTTTTATGAACAAAACATTGGTTTCTTCCTTTGTTTTGGAGATATCGTTTCGACGACATTGATTACTTAATGTGTTGAAACGATCGTAAGTCTTCTGTACTGGTTCATCATGAAGAGCTTTGAAGTTGGTGTATTTGTTGAGACATTATGCTCTACGATTCTTCTTAGTTTTTGCTCCTCCTTCCAATTGGCTCACAAGTTCATCCCACAATTCCTTTGCTGTGGAACATGTATCAAGGTATTGAAAAATTTCATTGGGAATGGCCATGATGATTAGTCGCTTGGCCCTCTTGTGATTTTCCATACGCTCAATATCGTCTTCATCCCAGTTCTTTTCATCCTTGGGCTTATAATAACCAGGAATTTCTGTTGTGGCATTTGTTCCTGGGACTCTTGGGACAAGAGTCTGTGAAACATAAGGACCCTCCATTACAGATCGCAGGAGGTTTCTGTCCATCCCTTCCAAGAAGTTTACCGTCCTTATTCTCCATTATGGGTACTCTTCTCGTTCAAGAGTTGGAGGCTTGGTGAGGGAGCCAACACTGTACGCAGAATTCCAGTTGGTCATTGAAAATATGAAGAGAGAGAAGTGAGTTTTATGGAGAGATGATGAAATGAGTTATTTTAGTGATCGTTTTTATTGAGATACCAATTGTTGATCTCAGATCTCTCAATAACACTAATAAATAGATTATGAATAACCTACATAAGTAGTATGGATGAATAAAATGAAGAATACTCAAGAACAAAGAATGTGTATATTCAAGGCATATACTTGAGTATTAAAGATTCACTTTATAAATTAGAATACGTAAAAACTCACCAAAAAGTCTTATTTTACAATAGGCCTAGCTACCTATTTATACTTGCGATAAGAAGATAACTATCTAATAAAACTATCTAGCCAAACTTCAAGGAAAGATAATGTTTATCTAAAGTATGGATAAACTATAAATCAAGATAAACTTAAAATCAAGCTGTCGATTTGTTATCTCCAGCTGTCTTCCATGGGATGTTAATTCAACCTTATCTTCATATCTTCATCGCATGCCTCTGGTTGAACTGCTAAAAAAACTCAGTGTTGTTGACCAGAGTGGTGATGAAGATGCTCTTTCCATCGCATCTCTGGTCGATTCATCGACCCTCTGGTTGTTCTCAAGACTTGGTCAATTCTACCTTAACGTCTTCATCGGTCTTCTGGTTCTTCATCACTTATTGTTCTTCATTACTTTTACATTAATGAATTATGGGGTCTAACATACTTAGACTTAAACTAGAGATGTGGAAGTTATGATAATAGGTTTCACTGGGTCTATGAACATGGAAATATGTTATAAGAGATCTGGGTATTTGCGAAATACTTAGACTTAAACTAGAGATATGGAAGTTTTGATAATAGGTTTCACTGGGTCTATGAACATGGAAATATGTTATAGCTGAACCTATTGTGAGAAAGGTAGATTATATATGATTGATATAATATGAGTTATGGATAGACTTGAGGATAAATGTGTTATTATGTTTTGATTATGAGAATAATCACGTGTGCTTAAAAGTGAAAGAAAGAATTATACATTGAGAAAATGGCAAATAATCCCAATCAATCAGAAAGGACCTCTACTGGTTATGGAAGAGGTCGGGGAAGAAGAAATGTGACTCAAGGGGAAGACCCGGAAAATGTGATGACAATAGAAACACGAAGTCGCAGCATGCGGCCCAAGAATGTTCAATGTCTGGTCGTGGTAGAGGAAGGGCAAGGGGTGGACAACTCAGGAAATGTTGGCAGCAGAGTTGGGAAAGTTCCAAGAAAGTCTGGTGAACTTGTTGGGACGTACAGCCCAAAAGAATCCAGAAGAAGTAAAAAATCCCGACTATCTGGAGGAAGCCGGAGCTAGTACCCTAGTAACTCGTACATCTGTACCTCTCACTTCATCCTCAGTAGAGAAAGGAGGAGATATTAAGATGTTTCTTGCCTGTAAACCTCCCAAGTTTTCTGGTGAGCGTGATCTATTAAAGCCATGTGTTGGCTTAAAAAGATATAGCTGAGTCTGCAAATTAGTAAAAGTGTAGAAGAGGACAAAGTCATATTTGCTGTATCTCGTTTGAGATCAAGTGCTTTGTACTGGTGGGAAGTTCTGTCAAGTTCAGATCCAAACATTTTGAAGACCATGTTGTGGGAAGAATTTGTGGTTAAGTTTAAAATGCAGTATTGTCCTAAAGCTGCAGTATGAAAATTGGAAGATGATTCCTTCGTCTTGAGCAAGGAAACATGTCAGTACGCCAGTATACAGAAGTTTTCATGGAACAATCTCGGTTTGCTGAAGCTTATATTATATTTGAAAACAGTAAGGTGGGAAAGTATATCTGGGGTTTGGAGTCGAATCTTCGGAAGTATGTGATATCTAGGAATCCGACAACATTTCAGGCGGCAGTTGATGCTGCTGAAATACTGGAACAAGACATTAACCGGCAACCACAAGAAAAGGTTGGAGAGAAAAGAAAGGGGGAAGCTACAATGACTGACTTCCATAGACCAAGGTTTATGGAAAATTTGAATCGGCCCGTCTCAAGGTTTGCTGATAGGGCGTGAACCCGATGCCATAAAATACATCAGGGAAATTGCAATACAGAATCTCGAGTATGTTTTAAATGTTAGAAACCAGGACATATAGCTCGAGACTGTCGGATGACGCGTAGGTGTTTTACTTGTAATTCATCTCAACATGTAAATGCCAATTGTCCGTAAGCAAAGGGTCGAGGGTCTGGTTTGTTGGAGGTCGGGGATCTGGATATTCTGGGGGTCCAGGATCTGGGTATGTGCGAACAGGTCATGGGTAAATGGATAATCGTGTTAATCCAAGTGGACGGGGAAGGATAAGACAAGCAGAGTCTAATGCAAAAAGGAGAGCCTTTCAGATGACGAGAGGCGAGGTAGAAGAGCATCCTGAAGTAGTGACAGGTACATTCCTTATTAATTCAGTATGTTCCAAAGTTTTATTTGATTCGGGTGCAAATCATTCTTTTGTGTAACCATCGTTTGTTAACTGCGCACATTTAGAATCTAAAGCGTTGAGTGAGGATCTAATTGTGGAAACAGCAAATGATAGTGAAGTTTCGATTAAGGAAAGAATAGATGATTGTTTCATAAGTATAGAAGGATGTGAGGTGCCTATACAAYTATTTCCTTTGCCTTTAAGGGAATTTGATATAATTATAGGCATGGATTGGTTAGCTAAAAACCAAGCCAATATAGTCTGTGACGAAAAGATGATTCATATAGATTTACGGGAAAAAGGAAAGGTTGTGATTTACGGGGATATACGGGATCGTTACTCTAGCCTTATTTCAGTTTTAAAGGCTCGAAAGTATGTACAGAAGGGATGTGTTAGTTTTCTTGCATATGCTATTGATATGAAGAAAGAAAAGGGAAATATGGAGGATATCCCAATTATAAGAGAATTTCCTGAGGTATTTCCAGAATATTTGATAAGTCTACCTGTGGATCGAAGATTGAATTCCAAATTGAATTACTTCCTGGAGCAGCACCTGTTGCACGTGCACCATATAGATTAGCTCCTTCTGAGTTAAATGAGTTAATGTCTCAATTAAAAGAATTGTTGGAAAAAGGTTTTATCTGACGAAGTACTTCCCCGTGGGGTGCGCCAGTGCTTTTTGTGAAAAAGAAGGATGGATCAATGAGGATGTGCATTGATTACCGGGAGCTAAATAAACTGACAATCAAGAATAAGTATCCTATCCCAAGAATTGATGATTTGTTTGATCAATTGGTTGGGGCTACTTATTTCTCAAAAAATGATTTACGCTCCGGTTATCATCAATTGAAGATTCGGAATGAAGATGTGTCGAAAACAACATTTCGTACACGATATGGTCAATATGAATTTTTGGTTATGCCATTTGGACTCACAAATGCACCTACAACCTTCATGGAAATGATGAATACGGTGTGTCGTCCCTATCTTGATAAACTTGTGATTGTCTTAACTGATGATATTCTGATATATTCTCGATCGGAAGAAGAGCATGCTCATCATTTGAGATTACTTCTGGAGTGTTGAAACAAGAGAAATTGTATGCCAAAGTGTCAAACTGTGAATTTTGGCTGCAAGAAGTTCAGTTTTTGGGGCATGTTATCTATACTATATTATAAAACATTTGGCTAAAACTCTTAAAAACTCTTGAAACTCTTAAAAACTCTTAAACCCGTTCATTCCTATCCGATTTCATCGCATATCTGAATTCGTGTAACTAACTGCAGATAAACACAATCAAATACAGGATAAACATCTCATTTTAAATATAAAAAATCTAAAATATAAATAGT
>NC_037544.1:16388885-16407752 GCF_001531365.2 Cynara cardunculus var. scolymus | reverse complement strand
AATCAAATAGAGGATAAATATCTCATTTTAAAATAAAAAAATCTAAAATATAATTAGAATAATTATCGAGTTCTAACAAAATAAATAATTATTATCTTTATAGTAAAATTATATTATTAAACCAAATATAAATTACTTTGTTATTGTACCTAAATTAAATTATAAAAAGTTGAATTAAAAAATTACACAAAAAATGAGGAATTTTAAATAGTTAATTTAATACTAATATCAATATATTTTTGTCAAATTTTTATGATATATTCAAACTTATATTTTATTCAAAATTAAAAACATCATCGCTTTCTCAAAATCTCATAAAATCATATTATAACATCGACTGAGATAAAGAATAAAATGAAATATTAAAATCAAGATGTATCTCGTTGCATTGCGCGAGTACCCTTCTAGTCTCAAAAGAAGGTATTAAAGTAGATCCTTAAAAGCTTGAAGCCATTGAAAGGTGGAAGCCCCAAAGACTCCAACTGAAATTAGAAGTTTTCTGGGATTGGATGGGTATTATCGCAAGTTTATACGAGATTTATCTCGTATAGCTACTTCACTAACAAAGCTGACAAAGAAGAATGTGAAATATGAGTGGGATGAAGCACAAGCTCAGGCCTTTCAGATATTAAAGGACAAGTTATGCAGTGCACCAATTCTATCCTTGCTAGATGGAATGGATGATTTTGTGGTATATAGTGACGCGTCAAAGATGGGTTTGGGTTGTGTACTGATGCAACGTGGAAAGGTAATAGCTTATGCATATAGACAGTTAAAAGATCATGAAAGGCAGTACCCTACTCATGATATGGAATTGACGGCAGTAGTATTTGGTTTGAAGATATGGAGGCACTACCTATACGGAACAAAATGTCAAATTTTCACAGATCATAAGAGCTTGCAACATTTATTTCATCAGAAAGATCTAAATATGCGTCAAAGAAAATGGTTGGAATTGGTAAATGATTATGATTGTGAAATTTTGTATCACCCCGGAAAGGCAAACGTAGTGGCCGATGCGTTAAGTCGAAAAGAGAAGAGTGGAACTATCAAACCTATAGCTTTACGAGTTGAGTTGCTACCCAGTATTCAGGAAGAATTGCGTGAATTTTAGCGTGAGGCAACAAAAGAGGATAAAGTTAAACAAGAAAGATTAGGTGGGTTGATATCTGAATTTGTGAAAGATGATAGAGAGTTTTGGAATCTCCAGAACAGAATTTGGGTATCATGTTATGGTGATCTCAGGAAACGTATTTTGGGTGAGGCTCATAAGTCACGTTTTGCAATTCATCCAGGTACAAATAAAATGTATCGGGATTTGAAGCAACACTATTGGTGGCCAGGTATGAAGAAGGATATAGCTAAGCATGTTGAGCAATGACTAACATGTCTTCAGGTAAAGATTGAACACCAACGCCCTTATGGAAAGTTGCAATCTTTAGAAACTCCAGTATGGAAGTGGGATCACATCACTATGGATTTCATAATGAAGTTGCCAAGAACATCAAAAGGTTATGATACTATATGGGTGATAGTAGATCGGTTATCCAAATCTGCACACTTCTTACCAATGAAAGAGTCATATTCAAGGGAAAGATTGGCAAAATTATACATTGATGAGATAATGACACGTCATGGTGTTCCTCTATCAATTGTTTCTGATAGAGATATTCGGTTCACTTCTATGTTTTGGAAGAGTTTTCAAAGAGAGATGGATTCACATATTAAGTTAAGTACAACTTATCACCGTTAAACAAATGGACAAAGTGAACGAACTATCCAGACATTAGTAGATATGTTGGGAGCATGTGTCATTAATTTTGGTGGGTCATGGGATAGTCATTTGGCTCTGGTGGAGTTTGCATACAACAATAGTTACCATTCAAGTATCCAGGCAGCACCTTTCGAGGTTCTCTATTGACGAAAATGTCGAACTCCTTTGTGTTGGAATGAAATAGGTGAAAACAGTTAGCTGGGCCTGAGTTAGTTCAGCAAACTGCAGATAAAATTGAAGTAATACGGGAACGAATGAAAGAGGCTCAATACAGACAAAGAAGTTATGCAGATAAACATCGGAAGCTGATTGAAATTCCAAGACGGTGATAGAGTAATGTTAAAGGTATCACCTTGGAAGGGAATGGTGCGTTTTGGGAAAAAGGGGAAATTAAGTCCAAGGTATGTTGGAACATTCCCTATTAGTGAAAGAATTGGAGAAGTAGCCCACAAGTTAGAACTTCCTTCAGAGTTAAGCAGAATCCATGACATATTTCATGTGTCAAATTTAAGGAAGTGTCTAATAAGCCCGGATGTGGTAGTGCCATTCCCTGAAATTAAGGTCGATGAAAAGTTATGTTTTGAAGAAACCCCTGAACAGATTACTGATTACAAGATGAAGAAACTACGAAATAAAGAGGTTGGGTTAGTAAAGGTTCAGTGGCGTTATCATAAAGGAACATACGCCACCTGGGAATCAGAATCAGAGTTGCGGATGAAGTATCCCTTTTTGTTTACTTAATGGAATTCCCGGACGTAATTCTTTTAAGGAGGGAATGTTGTAATAATCGGGTTATTTTGTTTTTTTTCAACTCTTAAATTTCTTTATTCTGAAAGAAAATTGGGTTTTTGTTAAACTCCATAATTCATAATGTAAAAAGTAATGAAAAACAATAAGTGATGAAGAACCAGAAGACCGATGAAGACATGAAGGCAGAAACGGCTAAGTCTGGAGTACAACCAGAGGACCGATGGATGACCTGGGATGCGATGGAAAGAGCGTCATCGATCCTCTGGTCATCAATACTTAGAGAATTTTCCAGCAAATCATCCAGAAGCATGCAATGAAGATTTAAAGATAAGGATGATTCATCACACCATGAATGACAGCTGGAGATGACAMGTCAACAGCTAGACTTCTAGTTTATCTCTAATATTAAAGTTTATCCATATAGTAGATAAACGTTATCTGTTAATAGAAGATTAGCTGAAATATCTTATTAGATAGTTATCTTCTTATTAGCTAATTAGTATAAATAGGTGATTAGGCCTATTGTAAAAAGAGTCGCTTGAGTCGCTTTTACATTTCTCTTATTTAAAAAGTGAAATCTTTTACGCTCAAGATTGTTCTAAATTGTTCTTAATTTCTTCTTGAGTGTTCATAACCTTCTTTATTAAATCACTATAATTTGGTTATTCTTAACTAGATTATTAGTGTTATTGAGAGATCTGGGATCAACAATTGGTATCAGAGCTAATTGATTGATTTCCCAATCAAAACGATCATTCAAAAATCTCTTAATTTTTTACTTCTTTCTCGTCAAAGCATTAATCTTTCTCTTCAAAATTCTAAATGGCCAACTGGAATTCTGCTTATAATGTTGGCTCGCTCACCAAGCCTCCAACTCTTCAACGAGAGGAATATCCACAATGGAATATCAGAATGGTGAATTTCCTGGAAGGAATGGACAGGAATCTCCTGCGATCTATACTGGAGGGTCCCTACATTCCACAAACTCTTGTCCCAAGAGTTCTAGGAACAAACACCACGGTTGAAATTCCTGCCTACTACATGCCCAAAGATGAAAAGAATTGGGATGAAGACGACAAGGAAATAGTAGAAACTGACAAAAAGGCCAAACGATTGATAATCATGGCCCTACCCAATGAAATCTTCCAATCCCTCTACGCATGTTCCACATCCAAGGAACTATGGGATGAACTGGCAAGTCAACTGGAAGGAGGAGCAAAAACGAGAAAAAATCGTAGAGCACAATGTCTCAACGAATATACTAATTTCAAGGCCCTCCTTGATGAACCAATACAGAAAACTTATGATCGTTTTAACACATTGATTAATCAATGTCGTCGATACGACATCTCCAGAACTAAGGAAGAAACAATGTTTTATTCCTAAAAAGTCTAGGCGATGAATGGACTCAGCTGTCTATGTCCCTTCAAGCAAACCAAGACCTAGATGGCTGGTCACTTCATGATCTGTATGGAACGCTTACAGCAAAAGAGAATAACATAATGAAAAGAAAAGTCTCCATCGGTGGACCTCTTACTCTAGCTGCCGATGAAAAGGAAAAATCAAGGACCTCTACCAAAGAACATAAAAAGAAAGGCAAGAAAGCATTAGTGGTAGAGTCAGAATCTGAAGAAGCAACTTCTGAATCAGATGACGAAATTAAAGCTTTTGCCAAATCTTTGGCCTTGATCACAAAGCAGTTCCAGAGAAAGTTCATCAAGAAACCCTATGAACGAAAAGAGTTCAAGAGGGAAAGATACCAGTCATATTATGAAACAAAGCCATCCGAATTCCATCAGAGGGATGATAGAAGAGATGGGAGAGAAGAAATAGAAGAAAGAAGAGAAGACAAGAGAGACGAGAGGAAAGAAGACAAGGATGGAAGAAAGAATGACATTCGATGCTTTAGATGTAGAAAGCTCGGTCATTTCTCCAAATAATGTAGAGGACGATTGGTAAAGGATGCTGATTATTACAAGAACAAATACAAATATAATTCCAGAGAGCGAAGCCTGATGGCTGAAAAAGAAAATTGGGTGTTTGATTCCTCATCAGACGATGAAGACAAAGCACTCATATGTCTAATGGCCACATCGAACGCAGAATCCGCCTTCAACTCTGACGACCAGGTATGTGAGTCTACTTCAAATGAAACCAACTCTATTCCATCGGAACTAGAGTTAAGGGTAATAAAACTTTCAGAAGATTTTTTAAAACTAAAAGAGAAATTAAATTTTGAAAAATCTGAAAGGATAAAAGCGGAAAAAGAAGCAAGTTTCTACAAAAGAGATATTAATCTTCTAACCGAAGAAAAGGCCGAACTTGCAAAAGAGATGACTCACATAAGCTCTCTTAAGAAATCAGAAGAAGATAAACTTCTGGAATTAAACAAACGTATAACTAAGGACCTAGAAAAGAAAACTAAGGCCTTAAAAGAATCTGACGCAGAGAGACTAAATTCAGTAGCTCTTAAAGATTTCTTTCAAAAAGAGCGGGAAATTCTTCACCAGAAGCTTCAAACCAATGAACTTTTGATGAAAAAATATAAAGATGCCCAAGACGTCTATGAAAAATTAAACGGCCAAAAGGATACTCAAGGGATTTGGTTCAATGAATTGGATTCTTTCATCGAATCAAAGAAGTCCACCCTTGAATCCACTTTCAAACTTGGATGCATTCAAAAACCCGACTTTACTCCAAAACCAAAAGCAAATTTTAAAAGAGTTAAAGTCGATGGAAAAACTGTCGTTTCAAGACAAGATTTTGAAAATGTGGTATACGAGAACAATACAAGTAAGAATTCTGACGGAAGCAATGACACCTCTAAATCAAAACCCAATGGAAACACTGTGGCTCAACCAGAATCTCTGATTGTCAATCCTTCTCCATCAGCAAGTACTATTGATGAAAAAGAGAATCCAAAAGAGGAACCATCAGCTGATGAATCGATGAAACCTCAACTAGATTACTCTAACGCATCAACCTCTAAACCCACTTCTTCCAATTCAATCCATGTTAATTTTGATTTTGAGAAATCAGCAAGAGATTTTCTTGATTCTGAAGAAGAAGAGATAATTTGTGAATCACCAAAAATCATTGAGGACAAGAAGCATCAAAACTTAAAAACCTCAATGAATTCTGTTATTCCATCATCAATCAAAACTTCAGACAAAGAAAAGAGAAAACTGAAAGATAGTAACTCTGCCAAAGCTAATTTAAAAAGCCTTAGTACATCCTTCAGGTTCATCAAGTTTACTCGTGAGCAAAAACAGAAGTGGCCTGCCTCTGAAAACTTTGACCACCACTTCTCTTTCCATCCAGCTGAAGAAAAGCAAACCTTCCTCAGGAGAAAAGAAGTAAAGTGCAAGACCTCTTTCAATAAAAAAAATCTAAACTAGATAGGAAGTTTGTAAAAACAACCGATGCTAACAAGATTTACTCCTATATTTACTTCTTCACTTACATCGAATAAAAATAATGTTAGACATACAAATTCAATGTTTAATCATTGTCAATGTTTAATCCTTTTACAAAACCTGAGGAATCACATGTTGACACATCACTGTCCCTTTTCACAACACTTTTATCGATACAAAGTTAAAACAAATGAAAACGTGAAAAAGCCCAAACCAAAGGGCAAGGGGAAGTCAAATAAATCCGCCTGCAAAGGCTAAGTGCAATGAAAAGAGTGTGAAATCCCCTACTAACAAACGAGGACCCATTATGAAATGGGTACCTAAAATCCCTTAATTTGTCTTGCAGGACCAGCATGTGCAACCATGGTATATGGACTCCGGTTGCTCCAGGCACATGACTGGTGATAAAAGTCAACTATCATCCTTCATCGAAACATCTGGGGGATCTGTGACTTTTGGAGACAACAGCAAGGGCACTATCAAAGGAAATGGCACTCTCATCAGAGGCAACATCTCTATCAGCAAAGTGGCTTATGTCGAAGAATTGAAGCACAACCTATTCAGCATAAGCCAGTTTTGCGACAAGGGTCTTCATGTCAGGTTTTGCAAAGGTTTTTGTATAATAGAAACAATGCCCGGACAAACAATCATCAAAGCAAAGAGAGAAGGAAATCTCTATCCTCTAGATTTTGAGTCCTCAATGGCACACGACACCCTTTGTCTTGTTTCCCATAAGAATGATGAAAATTGGCTATGGCATCAAAAATTCTCACATCTTAACTTTGATGCATTACCGATATTAGCCACACAGAAGTTGGTCAAGGGAATTCCGGATCTCAAATTTGAAAAAGATCATCTTTGCTCTGCATGCGAGATGGGAAAGCTTAAACGGGCCTCACATAAAACAAAATCAGAAACCTCCTGCACCAAGGCCTTGGATATGATTCACATAGACCTCTATGGGCCTATTTCAACCCAAAGTCTCTCCGGAAAGAAGTATATGCTAGTATTGGTCGATGAATACTCCCGATACACTTGGGTTGAATTTGTAAAGCATAAATTAGACGTTCCAGACCTACTCATTGGAGTGATGAAAAAGCTTCAAGTCCTTCTACAACAAAAAGTAGTGAAGGTTAGAAGCGACAATGGAACTGAATTCAAAAATGCTAAAATTGATGACTACCTCTTTAGTGAAGGCATTACCCAAAACTTTTCATCCGCGAGAACTCCACAACAAAATGGAGTAGTAGAGCGAAGGAATCGAACCTTAGTGGAAGCAGCAAGGACCATGCTTGTTTCATTGGAGTTACCCATCACATTCTGGGCTGAAGCTATTTCAACTGCATGCTTCACCCAAAATCGATCAATCATAAACAAGAGACACCAGAAGACACCTTATGAGCTCATCAATCACAGAAGACCAAATGCCAAATACTTTCATGTCTTTGGGTGCAAATATTTTGTACTCAACGATAGAGAATATCYTGGCAAATTTGACAAGAAAGCTGATGAAGGCGTCTTTCTGGGCTATTCTCAAATCGCCAAAGCCTACAGAGTCTACATCAAACGGACAAATATCGTCATCGAAAGCATCAATGTGTCCTTTGATGATTCCACATCCATGAGTTCTGGACACAACAGTTCAAAACTCGGACATCAAAGAAGAGCATATGATTCATCACTTGGCAAACCCAATTAATCAGAGCTAGCTCAATTATTTGAAGACATCTTCGAAGAAGAAGTAATCTCTGGAAATGTGCCAACTGCAAATCTAACTCCAGAATCGATGAAGATCATGAAGTCTCCAATGATAAAGGTACAACTCTTACAGAAACTCATGTTACTTCACCATCTACTTCTTCTGTATCTTCAGATCACGATCAAGATCCAGAATCTAACTCTAGAGAAGATCTCGTCGAGGGGGAGAACCTCAATCAAGATCACGATGAAGAATTGCATCATGTTGCTTCAGAACCTCAATCAAGCACCGAATGGACAAAAAATCACCCACACCACCAAATCATTGGTGATCCAACCTCTAGTGTCAAGACGAGATCTGCCATAGCAAATGAATGCCTCTTCGCCAATTTTCTGAGTATGATAGAACCAAAGAAAATTTCAGAAGCCCTCCAAGACCCAAACTGGATAGACGCAATGCAAGAAGAGTTACACCAGTTCGAACTAAACAAAGTATGGTCTCTTATGCCTCTACCCAAAGGGAAGACGGCCATAGGAACCAAATGGGTTTTTCGAAACAAGAAGGACGAAGATGGCATCGTAATAAGGAACAAAGCCAGGCTCGTTGCCAAAGGCTACCGCCAGGAAGAGATTGATTATGATGAAACATTCGCTCCCGTTGCAAGACTTGAAGCCATCAGAATGTTCCTAGCCTATGCCGCTCACAAAGGCTTTAAAGTTTGTCAGATGGATGTCAAGTCTGCCTTCCTCAACGGCAAACTTTAAGAAGAAGTCTACGTGCAACAGCCACCTGGGTTCGAAGATCCGCAACATCCAGACTACATCTACTTTATGGATAAAGCCCTCTATGGGCTGAAGCAAGTACCCAGGGCCTGGTATGAAACTCTATCAATCTTTCTCATCAACAATGGCTTCGAAAAAGGTACAATCGATACAACCCTCTTTCTCAAAAAGCATAAAGGTAACATTTTACTTGTTCAAATATATGTGGACAACATCATATTTGGTTCTACACATGCAAAACGTTACAAAAAGTTCTCAGAGTTAATGAAAAGTAAATTTGGGATGAGCATGATGGGAGAACTAAGCTTCTTCCTTGGCCTTCAAATAAAAGAAACCTCAGAAGGAATTTTCATAAATCAGTCCAAATATGTGACTGACCTTCTGAAGAAATACTCCTACTCAAATTCATCATCGATGAGAACACCAATGGCTACAGGAGCTAAGCTTTTTGCTGATCCATCAGTCAAACCTGTAGATGTAACAACCTACAGAGGCATGATTGGATCACTCCTGTATCTAACAGCTAGTAGACCAGATGTAATGTTTTCCAAATGTCTTTGTGCAAGATATCAATCAAACCCTAAAGAATCGCATCTCTCTGCAGTCAAGAGGATCTTTCGATACCTTAAGGGAACCCCATCCTTGGGTCTCTGGTATYHAAAGAACTYTRGCTTTGATCTAATAGCSTATAYAGATGCAGATCATGCAGGTTGCAAGCTTGATAGAAAGAGCACGTCTGGAAGCTGTCAACTCTTGGGGGACAAGCTAGTAAGTTGGACATCCAGAAAACAAAATTGTGTCTCAACATCCACAGCAGAAGCAGAGCATGTTGCTGCTGCTAGTTGTTGTTCACAAGTTCTCTGGATGAAAACTCAGCTTAAGGACTATGGTTTCAATTATGACAAAATTCCTATCCTCTGTGACTCCAAGAGTGCTATAGCAATCTCTACCAATCCAGTGCAACATTCCAAGACCAAGCACATCGATGTTAGGTACCATTTTCTAAAAGACAATGTTGAAAAAGGTTTTATAAAAATGTACTTTGTTCTAACTGAGATTCAACTTGCTGACATTTTAACAAAAGCTCTTGATGAGAAAAGATTTTTATTCATAGTCAGCAAGATGGGCATGCTAAATCTCATCACTTAAAGGCAATCATTATCTTGAAACCAGATATCTTCCATATCTTATGGTTATGCCTATAAGTGATATATAAATTATTTGCCATAAACTTCAAGTATTCTAAACCAGCGCCTTTGGTCATACAGACAAGAGCCTCTGGCTATGTAGATTCACTTCGATTAAATTTTTGGTAAACAACCTCCATCGCCTTGGGAACCAGAACTCCTCTGGTCCAAAGCAAACACTTTGTAATTTTTATCAAGTATTCTCCTACTCACCAGAGTAACCAGAGCTTCTCTGGTCACAAAGAGTTTCCTTCTTCCCATTCTAAGTAGACTATCCCATATACTTTCATATCTCATACTTTTGCTTTCATAACCAGAGCCTCTGGTTCTAAAGATCAGAGCCTCTGGATTCAAAACCTTTGGAACCAGCTCTCCTCTGTTCTCAAAGACCCACATATGCATCTCCATTCGCACACAGCCAAATATCATTCATTATTTTTCTCCCTTCACAACCAGAGCCTTTGGTTGTATAGACCAGAGCCTCTGGCCACCTCAATACTCTTAATTATGGATTCGAAATACCTCAACCATCACTCTTGCATCTTTTCTCCTCTATTAAATTTAGCAACACCTTTCATACATTAATCATCTTTCACAACCAGAGCCTCTGGTTGACTACACTAGAGCCTCTAGTCCTCAAATTATCCATTTTTTTATTTGTTTAAGGGGGAGTTTTTGTACACTTTGAATTCAATTCACTTGCATCGTTTGAGGGGGAGCAAAATATTCATCTTCAAATTCCATTTTTTTATAAATATGCATTTTTCATCCAGAGTCTCTGGTTCTACTATTCAGAGCCTCTGGTCACCCAAATGCTATATATGTATTTAACCAGAACTCCTCTGGTTTTACATAATGAATTAACAATGTTTATCTAGAACCTTTGATTTGAAATCCAAGGCTTCTATAACATACAATCAAACATTACATCCATGAAGTTCATAGATGTTCAACCAGAGCTTCTCTGGTTCCTCCACAATGGATCATGCCTAACCAGAGCTCCTCTGGTTCCATGAAAATAATTTTTATACAAAAACTCATCTTAATTGAAACTCATTTTTCAAGATAATACAAAATTGCAGCTTTTGTGACTAAAAACTCTACATCATGAGTTTTTAGAAGACCAAAACTTCGTAATTAGTATTAATCTTACAATTAGATGTGATTTTTTTAAATTCAAATTCTTTCTGGGTTATGCATTCATCAAGTTAGTATTTTGGATAATTTTTATTCAAATCATTTCTAACGTCATCATAACCAGGCGCCTGACACCTTCAACAGCCTATTCCCCACACACCCTTTTAAACCTTCCCCCTCCCTTACCCTGTCTTGACACGTGTCCTACAATATTAAATGCACGTACTATCAAGACGACTCACGTTCTTCAAATCAAATCGTACAAACCAAAACGCCAAAACTTTTCATGATTATTGTATTTTAATAATCATGAAACGTTTCCCTTCCACCCCCACCCCAACCTCTCCGCATGTTCCCTCCTATATAAACCTACAACTAAACTCTGACGAACTACAAACCTGCAACTTCCTCAACCTTGCAATAATGGCATCCTCCGCCTCTCATGAATCAAACAATAATGATAGCAGAATCCAGTCTCCCAAAGCCGACAACCATGTTATCGTCTTCCTCCCAATGCGGCCAAACAATCACGCTATCGAACTTCGAACCACTTTGTTTGACGAACGTTTTGCCATTATTATTGAGTTCTTCAAACATAGCATTCTTCTTCCTGCTCTCACTCTTGCCAAATTTGTTCATTGGTTCTTTCCCAGAACCTGGTCGATGAACAATGGCACACAACTTCCCTCCTCCAAACAATGGAGGTGAGTCAACGACAGACCTCCCTGAAGGCATATCTTGCTACCTTCAGGAAGGAACAGAAAAAGAAGAGGTCAAGAGCCTTTTGCTCAAGCAGCCGCCTACACAAGAGACCAAGACACGAAGACTAAGACCCCGATGATCAAGGTCTTGGACCTCACCACAAACATAACCATCACCCCCAACCGAACAAACCCAAGCAAGGGAACCAGAGGCTCTGCCCTCTGAAGATGTACGTCAAGTACATGTTCCCTGTGCTGCAACCCAAGAGCCCATTGTGTTGAGCTCTTCAACCAATGAAGAACCTACTACCCCACCAACACAAATTAACCAACCTTAAACACCCACACCAAACCTACCACTAACCCCTTCACCAATACTTTGAACCACTCAACCCTTCACCCTTTCCACACAACTAGAACCAATGACAAACCAACCTTCATCAGCCCAACAACCACAAACCCCAGCAGAACCCCATGCACCAGAAACCACCCAAGCCTAAACCAATGAACCTAAGCCAACCCAAGAAACCATCCTCCCTACCCATACACAACCCTCTACCCAACCACAGACCTCAACCCAACCACAGATCTCAACCCAACAAACCGGGGTGCATGCGGATACTCCCTCTTCATCGAGGCAACCTCCGCAGAGCTTGGTAAATGAGATAACACAGAGCATTAAGTCAATGAGGAGACGTCCTGATTTGACGCTCAGGGAACCAATTTTGCTAAAAACATTCATCAATATCTTTACCAAGACCACGATGACAGTTTGACCACCAACCCTCCAATCTTATCACCTGAGTCCATGGACCTTCTACACCATAGATTCATTAGACAGACCACACAAGCACCCCAGACTATCTTTTCGAATGATGGGATAAGGAGGGTCATGGACCTGAAAATAAGGACATTTGCCAACCGAGCCATCCGATACATCGAGTTCATTGTGGAGAGAGCACATGGGAAAGTTTGTGTATTCAATAAGAATAACCTCATCAACCTCAACCCATATGACTTGATTGAATTATATGCATATATGGCTCAGTGGCAAGATCACGGCATCAGATATGGAATGGCAAACCAAGCGGTGGTAAAAATGATGGAAACCCTGGTGAACCACAGAGCCAAGAGCGGTTTTGAAATAGCTCTTCGGCTAGGCATTGAAAGGCTCTGCACCCCTCCAAGATCTGCCTCAGTTCTGACTGAACCCAAACGTGGACTTGTTTACAAAAATGAGTTCGGGGTTAAAAAGTTCTTTAGACTAACTGAGGCCTTTAAGTATTCATTGGATACACTTGAATGGTTTCAGAAAGTCATTTGAGAGAGACTGGATAGACACTATGTGCCAAGAGAAGAAGGGAGTCGCCTCATTCATGAGATATCGACAGTCATAGCATATCGAAGACTGTTCCTATGCTTCAGAGAAATATATTCAAGTAGCTCGTGATGAGTTGAATTTTTGTTTTGCCTTGATGTATTTTGATTCCAGTTTTGTAAGAATTTCATCATCCAATGAAAATTTGGATTCTGATGTCTTTCTATTAGATTAGTCTTTGTTCATCACAAATGTTTCTAGAATAGTATATGTTTGTTATTTCATTACTTAGGGGGGGATTGTTAAACTCCATAATTCATAATGTAAAAAGTAATGAAAAACAATAAGTGATGAAGAACCAGAAGACCGATGAAGACATCAAGGCAGAAACGGCTAAGTCTGGAGTACAACTAGAGGACCGATAGATAACCTGGGATGCAATGGAAAGAGCATCCTCATCGATCATCTGGTCATCAATACTTAGAGAATTTTCCAGCAAATCATCCAGRAGCATRCRATGAAGATYTAAAGATAAGGATGATTCATCACAYYATGAATGACAGCTGGAGATGACATGTCAACAGCTAGACTTCTAGCTTATCTCTAATATTAAAGTTTATCCACAGAGTAGATAAATGTTATCTGTTAATAGAAGATAAGCTGAAATGTCTCATTAGATTGTTATCTTCTTATTAGCTAATTAGTATAAATAAGTGATTAGGCCTATTGTAAAAAGAGTCACTTGAGTCGCTTTTACATTTCTTTTATTTAAAAAGTGAAATCTTTGACGCTCAAGATTGTTCTAAATTGTTCTTAATTTCTTCTTGAGTGTTCATAACTTTCTTTATTAAATCACTATAATTTGGTCATTCTTAACTATATTATTAGTGTTATTGAGAGATCTGGGATCAACAATTTTGGTTTATAAAAAATTTATTTAAAAGATTCGAGAAAAGCGGGGGGGGGGGGAAGTCGGCTTAGTATGCACTGCCATTGGGATTTTCAGCTTACAATTTATAGTAAGCTTGGTGGAAGTATTTGGGGGTTGGCTCATCTTTTCTCTCTTAACTGTGAACATTCTCCATATAACATTTTCATCATCGGCTGAAAAGGGGATCATGAAATTGTAAGAAGATCTTTTCAACACTCCTTTGAGTCTTTTGCCGACTTTGATGTTACCCCCTTGATCTTTGCAACGTATTCCCCTTATATCGTTCGGAATTAAACATTTCATTCATTATTACATACTCCCCCTTATGATGTAATCAGAATCATTACATCATACTTCAGAATGAATGAATCTTCAGCGAAAGCCGTCAATTCATGAAATTGTAAGAAGATCTTTTCAAATCCACTTGTATAATCTTTACAGTGTTGATACCATATATCTCAATAAAACTAATAATCTAGTTAAGAATAATCAAATTATAGCGTTTAATGAACAAAATGATGAACACTCAGGAACAATGTATGAACATTCAAAGAACAATCTTGATTGCCAATAAATTCACTTTATTCAATATGAAAACGTAAAAGCGACGTTAATTACAATAGGCCTAATCACCTATTTATACTAAAAGGCTAATTAGAAGATAACTATCTAGCGAGATTATTTAGCTAATCTTCTACTAATGGATAAAGTTTATCTAAACTATGGATAAGCTATAAATCAAGATAAACTTGAAATCCAGCTGTCGATTTGTTATCTCCAGCTGTCTTTCATGATATAATGAATCAACCTTATCTTCATATTTCCATCGTATGTTTCTGGTTGAATTGCTGAAGAAAACTCTAAGTGTGGTTGACCAGAGGAGTGTTGAAGATGCTCTTTCCATCGCATCTCTGGTTGTTCATCGACCCTCTGGTTGTTCTTCAGACTTAGTCATTTCTGCCTTATCCTCTTCATCGGTCTTCTGGTTTTTCATCACTTATTGTTTTCCATTACTCTTATACTTATTCATTATGGGGTCTAACAATCTCCCCCTAAGTAATGAAAGAACAAACATAAACTAATCTATGAACAAAATCTAAAAACAGAGACTAATCTAAAGAAAAACATCAAATTCCAAAATTTCATTGGATGATGAATTCTTACAGTACTGGAAACAAAGACGTTTATATTTAAAGGCAAAAAAAATTTAAAACTTCATTCATGATCTACCTTGAGATATATCCCAGAAGCACAGAAGCAGTCTTCGATATCTGAGGACTGTTGATATCTCATGAATGATTTGATTCCCATCTTCTCTTGGCACATGAGATCTGCCCAGTCTCTTCTAATAACCTTCTGAAACTACTCAAGTGTATCGGTTGAGTACTTGAAGGCTTCACTTAGTCTAAAAAAATTCTTTACCCCGAACTCATTCTTGAAGACAAGTCTGAGCTCGGGTTGAGTTACGACAGAGGCGGAGCTCTTCTCCTGTTGGCCAGGAAAGCCTTCATTTGGTAGGGTGCAGGAGTGTCTTTCGATACCCAAATGTAGAGCAATTTGAAAATCACTCTTGGCATTGTGCTTCACCAGGGTCTCCATCATCTTCACAATCACTCAATTTGCTACCCCGAATCTTATTCCTTGATCCTGTCGTTGAGCTGTGAACGCGTAAAGGTCGATCAAGTCGTAGGGGTTGAGATTGATCAAGTCATTATCGTTAAAGACGCTGATCTGACCGTGACCTCTCTCCACCATGTACTCGATATATCTTATTGCCTTGTTGGCGAAGGTTCTCATTTTTATATCCATTACCTTCCTTATCCCATTGTTTGAGAAGACAGCTTGTGGTGGTTGGGTAGTCTGTCTAACAAATTGATGGTGTAGGAGATCCATGGATTCTTGTGATAGAACTGGAGGATCGAGAGACAAACTTTCATCGCGATCGTGATACATGTATTGATGGATATTCTGCATCATGATGGGTTCCCTTGGTGGTATCTCTGGACGTCTCTTAAGCGACTCCATGTTCTAAATTATTTCATCGACTAGGCTCTGTGGAGGGTGCCTTGATGAAGAGGGAATGTCCGCTTGCACCGTGGTTGGTTCGATTGGGGTTTAGTTTGGGTTATTAGTTGTGTTTCGGTTGGGGTGTGTTTGGGTAGGCTCAGGTTCATCAGGTTGGGTGATGAAAGGTTGTTTATCGCGAGGGGTTGGTGATGTGGTTAATTATAGGTCTGGTGTTGGTGATGGAGAGAGAGGTGGGTTCATTTCTGTTGATGGGGTGGATGGATTTTCATCGGTTGAGGAACTCAACACGATGGGTTCAGATGTGGTGGTAAGGGGAACATGTACATTAAGGACATCTTCAGAGGGCTGAGCCTCTGGTTCCCTTGCTTGGGTTGGTGGGGATTGTTGTGTTTGGGGTGTTGGCGATGGTGGATTTTGTTGTTGGTGATGGGATGTTGAGGGTGCAGCAGAATCCATTGCATATGGTGCGGTGGCCTGTTTCTCCCCCTCATGAGGACCGAGACCTTGATCATCGGGGTCTGGATCCTCATGCCTTCGTCGTTTGAGGGGGCGGCTTGATGAGAAGGAGGCCTTTGACCTGTTCTTCTTCCAAAGTCGTATAGGAGAGTGTTGGTTCGATCTTGTTGTTGTTGAAGACTCTTCCTTAGCGCAATGGTGGGCTCAACCGATCTGACGGCAAACTTTGCACTTATCTCATTGAACGACGAGAAAAGTGCCTTTGATAGAGCCCGGAGATTGGCTCTGGGGGAAAAATTTGTGCCTGATGTAGGTGGCGGTGGCACAGAGGTGGTGGTGGATGTCGATGGAGGATGGGGAAGGTTGGCGATGAGATTCCTCACCTCTGTAGTGAAGGAGGAGAAGGTTACATCGAACGATGGTCCTGCAGACGGAGGTGGAGGTGGTGGAGGTTGGGGTATGTTGGCTAGTATAGTGGCTAGGAGTTCGGTGAGGGTGGTTTGTATGGTGGTCATTTGGGTGGTGAGGGAGGCTAGGATTTCATCGATTGATAAAGATGTTTGTGGAGGTGTTGGTTGAGGGAGTTGGGTGATGATTGTGGTGGGTAGGGTGTTGAGGGTTTGGAAGATGGTGTTTATTTGGGTGGTTATGGTGGCTATGGTCTCATCGGTCACAGTTGCCTGGGCCGTGAGGGTGGCGATTGAGTGGATGAGGAGTTGGTTTCTTTGGGTGGCAAGGGAGGAGGTGGTGTTGTGGTGTTGGTTGACGGTTTGTTGAAGCATTTGGAGATGAGTGGTATTGTCTCTCATTTGGATGGTAAGGTTGGTGAGGGTTTGTTGAAGCGTGGCAAGGGATTGTTGAAGGGTGGTGGTATCGAAGGACGGAGGGTTGTCAACAATCCCTTGGATGATGAGTTTTAGGTCTTCCAAGGACCGCTGAACTAAGTCAACAAAGGCTTGGAACTCAGCCATTGCGACCAGTTCAGCAGTTGGGGTAACCCCTGTAGCAATAGATGCTGCAGGGTGAGCCTATGCTCCTGAGGCGCCTTCAATGCCTTGTGAAAATGTAGGCCTTGAAGGACTTCCATCATGTCCTTGATAGCCCTCAAGTGAGGAGCTATCGCAAGATGTTGCGACGACATCTTCTTCTTCGTCGGCTTCAGAGGCCGGGTAAGAGAAGTGTGTTTCCCGTTCGCTAGATCAAGTATCGAAGGGGGTTATAGTGCACGAAAGGAAGATCGCTCTGAACGATCTTGGGGTTCATCAATGGCAGAAGCAACAAATGCTTCTGGGTGTGTGGGTGGCACTGTCGAGCCTTGAGGCGATGGGGCTCTTATGTCTTCATCGCCTCTCTGTTGAGAGAGGGGCGATGGAAGTTGGGGTTTCTCAGGTAAATCATCTCCAGAGGCCTGAAGAATGGCCTCTGGATGGCTGGTTTGGGTTGGGGTTGGACTAGGCCGTCCTTGTTCAATACCCCTTTGGCCTTGATCGTCAGGGGTAGATGTGGTGGTTGCCCTTTGGGAAGAGGGAGGGGGATTCTTTGAGTAGGGCCAGGGGATGCAAGAGGAGTGTCATCATCATCATCATCTTCATCATTCGATGAAGATGCCTCCTGTGCTCCCTCGCTTGTTTTTTGGGACGTCCCTTGGTTAATGGGACAGCAGAGAGCGTTTGTTGGTTCTGCGTATCTCATATGTCTCTGGAATGACACTGAGCATGGCTCTGGAGATGGGTCTGTTGGTTGTGTATCCTTCTTTCAATAGAGTAGGTCGATGGCCATGCATTTTGAAGACTGGGGTGAATGGTTCTTCAGCCGGGAGTCCATGTTTCCTCATCGCATCCCCTATGGAGAGGGCTAGGAAACGAGGAACCAAGACAGAGGTTAGGGGATTGCCGGTCGCCTGGAGCATGCTTTTCTTGACTACGGCCGTGTGGATCTCATTGTATATGAGAAAAGCGTAGTCGAGATGGATGTTGAAGAAAAGTCCATACATGATCGTCATGATGTTGATGTTGCCCTGGTCCATCGACCCTAGTTTGTAGGTGAGGGCCCTGTTCAAGATGGAGAAGAGCATGTTCCACATTGGCGGTCAATGTTGCCTTTTGAAGTCGGAGGCATTGCGTAGGTCACGATTGTAACCTAGCATTTGGATGAACCGGAGAATGTCGGAAGTGGTAGGTGGCTCAGCGTATTGCTCAATGCCGAGTTCTCGATGAGTGGGAATGCACAGTACTCGAGATACTTTTGCCCATGAAATTTGGAGTGAGCAAATCATATCGTTAGGGGCGTCATTGTCCCCCATTATTCCATGGCTTTCAGGGTCGAATTCGTAGGTCTGCCAATACTGTTGGACGTATTTTAGTGGTACGCCGGTGTCGGTGAGGGTCAGTGTAGGCAGAAGAATGCAGTTCTTGAAGAACTCGATCATGACGGCAAACCTGTCGTCGAAGAGGGTGTTCGTAGTTAAATGGCGTGGTTGTTGGGCTTTAATTGGAGGAATACTATAGCCCGACTGTCGGCGCCGGTGGATTAAATGTGGCTGTCGTTTTTATTGGACTCGTGTGATGCAGAGGAAGCCATTACATATGAGGTTGCAGGTAAGTTCGTTCGTCAATATTTGTTTGCAGGTTTTAGGAAGCGTAAAGAGTAAAAGGAGGTTGAAGAAGGGTATTTATAGGTGGGGTGGGG
>NC_037544.1:16385320-16388520 GCF_001531365.2 Cynara cardunculus var. scolymus | reverse complement strand
TTATGAAGTTTTGGTCTTCTAAAAACCCATGTTATATAGTTTTTAGTCACAAAAGCTGCAATTTTGTATAATCTTCTTAAAAGAAATTTTCAATTAAGATGGGTTTTTGGATGAAAAATATTTTTTCATTGAACCAGAGGAGTTCTGGATTAGCATAACGCATTCGGTGAGGAACCAGAGGAGCTCTGGTTGAACATGTATGAACGAATTCATCAATGTATATTGGATTGGAGGACAAATAAGCGTTGGATGACTAACCAGAGGCTCTAAATTACTATTAACGATCCATTATGTAGAACCAGAGGGGCTCTAGTTAAATACACATTTAGCATTTCGGTGGCCAGAGGCTCTGGATACTAAAACCAGAGGCTCTAGTATGAAAAATGCATATATATGTAATGGAGATTCATGATGAGTGTGAAGCTCCCCCTCAAATGATGCATGAAGATTGGTTTTGAGTTTTAAAAACTCCCCCTAGAGCTAATAACAATGATGAATGAGGTGACCAGAGGCTCTGGTCTATACAACCATAGGCTCTGGTAGTGAAGGACAATGAAGGAGAGGTATGAAGTGTGGCCAAGTGTTAGAATGGATAAGAGAGAGTCGTTCTTTGAGACCAGAGGGCTGTGGTTCCAAAGGCTCTGGTCTTTAGAACCAGAGGCTATGGTAACAAAGGAGATAAAAAAATGAAGTGTGTAAAAGGGTATGAGAAGATGAGGCCTTTGAGACCCTACGGCTTTGGTTACAAAGGGTATGGATCCAGAGGCTCTGGTCTTTAGAACCAGAGGCTCTGGTTGTGCTGGATATGCTATTTAAGATGAATGTAAGAAGAATTTAGCATGCCAAGTCTTATTTGGAAACCAGAGGTCTCTGGTTGCAAAGAACTTGGAAACCAGATGCACTGGTCTTTAGAACCAGAGGCTCTGGTTACAATAAAATGTGATGAAAACCAAAAGGGCGCTAGTCTCACGGGATGATAATCCAGAGGCTCTGGTTGCGAAGGTGATGCAAACATGATGAAAGGATGTAATATAAGAATGCATGTGAAGTCCAATTTGGACCAGAGGGTCTCTGGTCGCAAAGGACTTGGAAACCAGAAGCTCTGGTCTTTGGAACCAGAGGCTCTGGTTTCATGAAGGATGTAATACGACTAAGTAATATGTATGAAAGGATGAGGGAGACCATTTTTGGGACCATGGAGGCTTTGGTCTCATAAAATTGAAATCCAGAGGCTCTGGTCTATACAACCAGAGGCTCTGGTTGTGAAGTCGATGAAAAACTTTTAGCCAGTATTTGAACAAGTGTTTCTAAGTGGCCAGAGGCTCTGGTCTTTACAACCAGAGGCTCTAGTTTAGAGTACTTGGTTTTTATGGCCAACATACTATATCACCTATAGGCATAACGAAGAGATATTGAGAATCTCAGGTTTCAAACTTATGGTTGCCTCTAAGTAGTGAGATTCAACATACCCATCTTGCTGACTATGAATAAAAATCTTTTCTCATCAAGAGCTTTTGTGAAAATGTCCGCAAGTTGAATCTCAGTGGGAACAAAGTACATTTCTATATTATCTTTCTCAACATTGTCTTTCAGAAAATGGTACCTTACATCGATGTGCTTGGTCTTGGAATGTTGCACTGGGTTTGCAGAGATTGCTATAGCACTATTGGAGTCACAAAGGATAGGAATTTTGTCATAATAGAATCCATAGTCCTTAAGCTGAGTCTTCATCCAGAGAACTTGTGAACAACAACTAGCAGCAGCAACATATTCTACTTTTGTTGTAGAGGTTGAGACACAATTTTGTTTTCTGGATGTCCAGCTGACCAGCTTGTCTCCCAAGAGTTGACAGCTTCTAGATGTGCTCTTTCTATCAAGCTTGCAACCTGCATGATCTGAATCTCTATAGGCTATTAGATCAAAGCCAGAGTTCTTTGGATACCAGAGACCCAATGAAGGAGTTCCCTTGGGGTATCTAAATATCCTCTTGACTGTAGAGATGAGATTCTTTAAGATTTGACTGATATCTTGCGCAAAGACATAGAGCAAACATAATGTCTGGTCTACTAGCAGTTAGGTACAGGAGTGATCCAATCATGCCTCTATAGGTTGTTACATCCACATGTTTGCCTGATGGATCAGCAAATAACTTAGCTCCTGTAGCCATAGGTGTT
Source organism: Cynara cardunculus var. scolymus (assembly GCF_001531365.2). Classification (NCBI taxonomy): domain Eukaryota; kingdom Viridiplantae; phylum Streptophyta; class Magnoliopsida; order Asterales; family Asteraceae; genus Cynara; species Cynara cardunculus. The sequence goes on along the minus strand of NC_037544.1, from coordinate 16,386,346 downwards.
CTCATTGATGATGAATTTGAGAGAGAGTATTTCTTCAGAAGGTCAGTCACATATTTGGATTGATTGATGAAATATCTTTCTGAAGTTTGTTTTATTTGAAGACCGAGGAAGAAACTTAGTTCTCCCATCATACTCATCTCAAATTTTCTTTTCATCAACTCTGAGAATTTTTCACAATGTTTTGCATTTGTAGAACCAAATATGATGTCGTCCACATATATGTCACACCCCGCTAAAGCGGAATCACGAGATGTAACAGGCAAGCGGGTCATAGCAACAGTTCATAAATAACACTATTTCAAGTTGTTCAAAATAAAATGATTCATCGACATAACAGGAGCTAGAATTTACACAACGTTCACAATTACATCAAAAACTTGACTTAATCGATCTTGGCTCAAGTATGCTCCCTTAAAATCCAAACCACTCACTTAGAACCTGAAAAGCATGGAAATAAAAATGAGGTCAACTACAAAGAGTTGGTGAGTTCACGGGTTTTCAGATGCATAAAACATTTCAATGCATAAACCAAGTAATAGCAAACTTATGTGAATTCTTTGCACTTAATAAATGAAAATCTCACACGATGTAAAACTTGAGGCGCTACTGAGCCTTACCTGACCAATTTGCCCCATTATTTTTCGAACARCCAGAAGTAGCCCGTTCACTACTTAGGTCCCACAGTTCGATAAGTACTAATTCAGCGGTGGTCCAAATCCCACATGATTAGACTAGAAAACGTAGGTAATTGTGCACCCCTTTCTGGGTAGGACTATCAACACAATAGCAGCTATCTACAATACCACAGCTCGGGAATGTACCCGAGTTAACAAGTAGCGTTTACGGATGGGGACTTTCATTTGGAAACATATACTCTCAAGCAGGGCGGTAAACGAACCGAACGAACACGAACGGAGGCTTGTTCGTGTTCGTTCGTTTAACTTAACCGAACAAACGAACGAACACGAACGGTAAACAACGAAAATAATTGTGTTCGTGTTCGTTCGTTTAGAAATACGATGTGTT
>NC_037544.1:16383167-16385220 GCF_001531365.2 Cynara cardunculus var. scolymus | reverse complement strand
TTTTCCGTTTTGGGCAATCATTCCTTATATGGTCTGGGCTTCCACACTCATAGCATAAGCGCTTCCGACAGTCCTTTGCCGTGTGGCCCCCTAGACAACACCTCTGGCAGATGATGCAATTCCCTCGGTATGGAATTTTGCACTTATTGCATCTTAAAGGCATCGTCCTGCCTTACCACCTGTGATTGGGCTCCAAAGTTCCTTGTCATTCTTCTGCTTCTGTCGAATTTCCTTCCAATTCTTCGGTCCCCATACTCCTCTATCTTCCGTTTTCCTTTGGCCAACCCTCCAGATCGCACAACATTGTTCGTGAGTTTCGTGGCAATTTCTACCGCCTCTTGGATAGTCTTTGGATTGGCAGAGGTTATRTTTCCCCTAATTTCTGGAGACAATCCCCAAATGTACCTTTCGATTCGAACTTCCTCTGGTGTCACAAGGTGCGGCACCAGGTTTGCCAATTCGTGAAATCTTGTTGTATAGGCAGAAATATCGTCCCCTTTCATTTCGAGGTTCCACAATTCCATTTCCAATTTCTGGAGTTCACTCCTCGGACAATATTCGTCCTTTAGCAGTTTCTTAAACTCCTCCTAGGAAAGTCGGTTAGCCGCTTCTTGACCTCTGGTTTGAACTATAGTGTTCCACCAAGTCAGCGCCCTTCCTTGCAATAGGCACGCTGCGTACTCCACTTTATTCCCTTCGGTACATTTGCTAATATGCAGAACGGATTCCACATTCTCTAGCCATGATAGTAATCCTACCGCTCCTTTGGTTCTATTAAATTCCTTGGGTTTACAAGCTCTGAAAGTCTTATAAGTACATTCTCGCGGAGATCTAGGTTCAGAGTTTGAAGTCTGGTTGGCATTCAGTCCAGTAGCCACTTGGCTGACTATATTGGGTAGTGCAGCGATAAGTTGGTCAGATACAAGTTGCGCTATATCGGGGTTCTCCCTTCTTGGCGGTATTTCTTTGGATCCTAATCAAAATGGAATTCGTAAGTTTGATGGCAGAGCAAGGGTAATAGCATCCCAGATATTTCTATGGTACTCAAGAATGTTCTTCGTATGGAGGGTATATAGTCATTATCAAAACCAAGATAGAGTAAACTCGTTCTAACAATAAATGGACATAATAAGCATTCTTCAAAAGGTGCCATGCATTGAAATTGGATGGTGAGCACAAAACAGGGTTTCTAGCAATCGGAACAAGAGTGAGTATCTTATTCTGAATTTTACTTCTAGAATAACATCCAACCTATAGCTATTCCTAATGCCAACATGATCATGCTACAAGCAAACAACCATCTATACAACCTCCTAATTTCACGCCGGGCTGCAGCAGTAGCCTCTCTGTTCCTTATTAGGCTCTCATGATGTGCTTCCATTACATCAGACAAGTTGTTGAGGATGTGAAGTTGATAACTCAGTCGAGTCTTGTGTACTTGTGTGTCCGCTGCAATTCTTCTTACCCACTCTCTTTCCGTTGGATTCATCCCTTGAGGGTAAGACGAAGGTATTCCAGTCACAATCTGAGTCATTCTGYTCCCTTCATGGGGTCGGGATGACTCCCCTGCCCCTCTGTGAATTCTCAAATGTCACCCTCTGTGGCAGTGGGACTCTCTTCCTGGGTGTGACCCTGATTCTTGGACCATGATAGGTTTGTGGCGGAATGTCAGGTACTGGTTCCGTTGGGGGTAGGTAGGACAGTTGTGGTGTGTCAGCAGCATCACTTGAAGCCGTATCCTGGTCATACGGGTCCACCTCTTCGTTGCGGTTCAAGTTCCTTCTGGAGCGACCGACTACGTATCCGTATTCGTCAACGGAATATTCGCTTGGATCAGAAGACATTTTTATAGATCTGCGGCATGGACATCCTTGGTTACTAAGGTGCATTGTCTAGCATAAGCTTAGTGATTCAATAGAAGCTTCTAAACAAAACTAAGTTATGACAAGCAGACTATATCCTCTAGTTAAAGCTCTGGTTATACTACCAAAGCTTCTGTTGCAACATCAACACTTAGAAAAATTCTAAGTAATCCGTCCATCGATCCTCTGGT
>NC_037544.1:16367717-16381317 GCF_001531365.2 Cynara cardunculus var. scolymus | reverse complement strand
CTCACCTGTTTTGCGATTATCCGAATGATTCCTTAAGAACTTGCTATGCTCGCTCGCACTTCCTGACAGACCAACCAGCGCTATATTACTTACGATTATCCTTGGCTAAGGTAGAGCAAAATTGTTCTAAATGCAAGGTCATCAAGTGTTTTTATAAAATAAAGCCGATTTAATTATTTATTAAAAAAGAACCCTCCAAAATCCAAATAATGACATCATTAAATTTCATCCCAAAACAAATGATGGCAGCCGCCAATTACCAAAACCAAGAGATTTTGAGTGSGTTTAACACTCTTTTCAAGAATAATCCACAATTCTTGAGCCACACGCCTTTATCACCGATTGCATGTAGCTCAATATTTCCAAGAATTAAAAAGATATTAACACAAAACTACCATCTTTGAACAACTTCTAGAAAACATAAATATATTCCGATTCCAACAAGTTTTCAAAGGGATAAATCCGATTAGATTTGCATGCAAGACCTATCATCCAAGAATGTGATCGGACCTCACATGCAAGGAATTTTTCTTTCTTTAGGGACTAAGAATCTTGGGTCACAGATTATCATTCCAGCGAAGACACATGCAGGTCTTGGATGAATAATCCCTCCTCTTTAAATCCCAAAAATTTTACTTAAAGAATCGAGTGGAGAGAAGAATAACGACTTCTGAATATCTAAAAGGAAATAGAACAGCTTTAAAAACATACTTTTTCTTGATAAAAAGACACGAACAGGTCTTCAAGAACAGCAAAAGTCCTTGAGTTTTGCAAGGAGATGGAATCGGTTGAAAAGTAATGAAATTAGAGAGAGAGAGAGGTGAAATGGCTGGAAATTTGGAAAGTGAAGAACTTTCAAAAGGGAAGGGGGTATTTATATATGGATTCAATGAAAAGAATGGGCTGACCTCTAAAGGCCCAAGCCCAAAAAGACTTTTAATTACAAAGTAAAAGACTCCAATAAATACAACAAAACATTTTTGACAAAAGATTTAAACATCCTTCTTTCAAATTAATAATTGGCAACCAAATATAAAAGATTGGAACTTTGGAATTTTGAATTTTAAAAAGAATGAAACGAAAATATCGACTTTATTTTTATGTGAAATGTTTAAAAATTTATTTGGCATTGCACGAACTAACTTGGTTAGCTACCCGTCGAAACGTGACCTAACAAACTAATCTTGGAAGAAGAGCAAGATGACCTCAGATCATCATAGCTAAATCCTAGAAAGACTTAGCTTTCAATAAAGGTTCTAAAATGGGATACTAACCTGAAATTCCAAAATGCAGAGTTGTCACAATTGGGCATGTCTCCGTACCAACTTGTTTTTGGAAAATCTTGTCACCTTCCGTTGGAGTTAGAGTATAAGGCATTTTGGGCTATTAAGGAATTAAATTTAAATGCAACTCTAGCGTGAGAGAAAAGAAAGCTCCAACTCAATGAGTTGGAAGAGTGGAGGTACCGAGCCTACGAGAATGCCAAAATTTACAAAGAAAAAACAAAAATGTGGCATGATCGTAGGATCAATCAAAGAATTTCTGAAAAAGGTCAAAAAGTGCTTCTTTTTAATTCTAGGTTGAGGCTTTTCCCCGAAAAACTCAAATCTAGATGGTCGGGACCTTTCATTATTGTTGAAGTGGGAAAGTTTGGAACTATAGATCTCTTAAACCCACAAGGCAATACGGTTTTTAGAGTGAATGGGCATCGGGTCAAGCATTTCTTCCCTGAAGGAATGCAAGATCCACGCCAAAAATCTCTTTGAAAGATTGTCGAACCTTCTATTGTAAATAATGTAAATATTTTTTTTATTATCGTACTTCTTGTTTATCTCATGCAGGTATGCTCACAGTAGGCATATCATGCTCACATTTTGAACTGGGTTTTTGGTTATTATTTTTGAATATTGACGGGTTTTTATGGAATCTTCCAAGGAAAAGAAAAAGGGAAAATAAGAAAAGAAATGGAGTTATTTTTGAAAAAAAAGTGATGATGATTTTTTCTGAAAATGGAGGCTTGTGTAAGAGATTTGATTTGTACCATGACATCATTTTTTTCAAATCACTTGTCCTTCCAAAGGTTTTGCATGCAAAGGGAACGGTTATCTAGGCTTTATCCACCGGTTATCTATGAAAAAGGGGGGAAATCATTTTTTTACTTCACTATTCATCTTCTCCTCTATTCTCATGGCTAGAACAAGGAGTAACCCAACTGGCCGGCCCCCTTATCGACCGCCTGCTCGCCGCTCTACTCGCCGGACCATCGCCGGCGACGCATTATCTGTCGTTCCAATATCAACAACAGCTGGTTTGTCGATGCCTTATTTAACGCCTCTCTCGCCGGACCCCATTGCTTTCGCTCCACCGGCAAGACATGCATCAACTGCCGGCGACGATCAGTCATCCACCGTGCGAGTCGACTACGACGAGTACCATGTCGTCGTCACTCCGGTTAGTATAACTCAATCTCCTCCCCTATTTACCACCGTTTTCACTCAGTCCACCATTATTCACACCACCACCACCACCATCGGCGCCGGTCCGTCTACTTCATGACCACCGACCGCCGCACCCCTTCCCACACCAAGACCCCTTTTCTTAGCCCTAACTGTACCACCCTCTATAACCCCTCTATCTAACCCCATCCCACCACCAATTATTCCTACACTCACTCAACAGCCCCCTATTCCCCTTCCCTCAACATCACTCGGCGCACCCACATACACGATTTCGACCTAAACCTTAGTGATACCTTAGGGGAGGAGTTCCATTTTGATTTTAAAGCCAATGCCTCCAACAATCCCGAGGATTTATTCCCTTTTTCTGTTCCTGAGTCTTTAAAAGAATCACCACAGCAACCCCCACAGACTCAACCAGAATATGAACTGCCTGTGGAGGAAATACCAGTCACTGCCCCTAGTGGGCAGACTATGAGCACAGAAACCTCCTCGGGAAGTTTTGAAGTGCAAGTTCAGAGTCTGTTATTCCTCAACAATTACCAAAACCAGTGCCTGAAGACAGTGACTATGAGGATGAGATGGCCCAGGACTTAGAACATGCTGAAGATGTGGCTGAGGATGATGAGGAACAAGATGAAAGGGAGGATTTTGAAGAAGAAATTCTAGATGAGGAGGTTTTGGAAGTCAGTAGGCCAAAACCTTCTAAAAAGAGGAAGGCAGCAGCAAAGCAGAAGAGGCAGCAAACCCCAAAGAAAAAGAAAGAAAAGGTGATGCCATTTCATGAGAGGTACAACCGTATCAAAAATAATAAAATTCTCTTGGAACGTGCCTTTGACCCATGGTTCGTCAACTCTTTTATGGCCATCAGGCACCATTTGGTGGCTTTGCGGTGGGACAAGTTGGTGGTTGCCCCTTTAAGGGCCAACGTATCTTGGGTAACCGAGTTTTACGCGGCCGTTGGCACCACCAAGAGCATTTCGGTAAATATTCGAGGCAAGAAAGTTGATTGGTAGGGACCGAAGCTTAATGCGGCCCTTGGACTCGTCCCACCACCGGAATGCTCATTTGCACAGATTATGAATGGGACTCGTGAAGTTGCCGATGATGATATCGTTCAACAAAAAGCGCCACCGGAGATTCTTCCCGAGCCACAGGTTGCCGCTGTTTCAGAGTCGTCGAATGTTGCACTTACCGAGCCACCCGCCGTGCATATATCGGAGCCCCCCGTTGTCCCCATGACCGAAGCAGATGCGGAAATGCCAAGATATGGCAACGATGAGGCCAGCCCATCCGAGCCACCTCAAAGCAATCCTTTAGGCTCGGGGTATGGGTCGGCCACATGGCTGTCTGTCTTGGCACTTCAATGGGAAGAGACTAATCAGAAGTTGGAGGCAATATTGAAGAAAGTTGGGAGCATTGACGACCGAGTCTCCGATTTGGAAAAGAAGAGTGCTCATTTTTGGGCATATACTAGAGATTGTAACCGGGTGGAATGATAGCTTTACGGGCATCAAGATACTCTCTTGATGGCCCAACTTCCACGGTTCCTGAGCAGTCTTTACCCTCCCCAAGTTTGGTGCTTCCCGCCCTTGCAGACTCACATGCCGGTTACTTCCATTGTTGCTGCGCATTTTGCTCCTGCTTCTCACATTCCTGTTGCTGCTACATTACCTACCACGACTGCGATCATTCCTGCTGTTGCTGTTCCCGTTGCTGCTCCCGTTGTCCAAAGCTCCAAGGAGGCTGATGCGGTCCCTGCTTGCCCACAGTAAGCAGTTTCGAGGAAAATGGTTTAATTCTCGACTTTTCATCACAGCCTTTTAAAACATTATTTTTGGGTATATCTTTTGGGGTACAGATACACTTTTATTCCGTCTTTTGAGTATGCTTTACGGAATGTCATTTCTTTTGTGTGAATATTTATGACAAATGGTGTTGGATTTCTTTTTGCTTTGTCTAGTTCCATTATTTATTTCAGGTACAATATTCTTGGATGATTTTTTGTAGTGTTAAAGTCAAAAGGATGTAGGCCCTCCTTTTGTTTTTAAGCCCAAACACTTTTCCCCTTGCACCCAACCCGTACCGTTTTGGTCCTTTTGGCAACAATGGGGGCATTGTTAATATTAAGTTTGGGGGATGTGTTAAAAAAAATATAAGAATCGGTCTTCGGAAAATTGGAAAACGAAAATAAAAAGCCCGGTTATCCAAAAGGGCAAGTTTATGCCAAGAAATGGGTCACGAACTTTTTCCAAGTACTCAAAAGTGAATCAATGAGAACTTTTGTTTCAAACCCTTTTGTAGTATAGGATAAGTTTGGGGGAGGGATACATGCTATCATTGCCAAAAACACTAACCCGAAAGCCCTACTGATTAACGGAAACACTACGAAGATCAAGCAAGGAAATTGTACATCCTCTTTACTAGACGAATTTCCAATACCTTCTGTAAGTTTCGTTCTTGTTCCTTTCTTTAGGTATCTTTTTATTTATTTTCTTTTACTTGAGGACAAGTAATACCTCAAGTTTGGGGGTGTGATAACTATCATTTTGTATAAGTTATTTGTTGTTTAATACCCCTATTTTATTGTGTCTTTGGTACCCATTTTGCTCCTATCTTGTATTTTTGGTCCAAAATATGTTAAGAGGTGATGAAAGGTCAAKAATTTAATTATTTTCTAAAAAACCCATTACTGTTGGTAAAATGCCCACTTTCTGCTCACATTCATCTTATGGCAGATTTGCATCTAGTTGGATTTGAACAAAATTCAGATATTCATTCTCTTGGATATTAATGAGATTTAATTCTGAGTTCAGATCTAAACATTTAGTTGCTTGGAAGAATGGACCTGGTTGAATTGATGAAAAGACAAAGAAAGTACTCCTACCTTTATTTTTATTGAAAAGCCTTCTTTTCATAATTTATTGGAGTACTTTTACCTTTTGCAACCTTTCAAGAAGAAGTGACATGGCCAGAGATGAAGTAGACTTGTGGTGATGGGTGGTCCTTACCCTTTGGACAATGTGGATTTTTATCCATTGGGTAAAGAGTTTATCCGGTCCCACAAAACCCTATATTTTGAAGGCTTTCTCTTTATTGTAATAACCCCATTCCACCAGAAAATTAGCTAAGCAACCTTGGAGCATTCTCTCAAGCTTTGTAGCAGTAGAACTAGTTTATTTTCTGATTGTAATTTTATTTTCGTAGTTAGTCTTTTATTCTCGCCACTGTGTATTGTGTGCCCTCTGTGGGCAACAGTAAGTATTTATTTTCAGTTCAAGTATTTCTTATGCATTTTTCTTCTTCTGTTTCCCTTATGTTTTCTAATTTTATTATGAGCTAAGCACCCCTTTTGGTGTGGGTGTGAGTCAAGCTTAAGGATTTAAGGGCACACTTGGGTGTTGCCATTTATATTGATTCTTAAGGTTGGTCATTTAAGTCGAGACGTATACTCAACGCAGATAAGCCGATCACTTTGAAGTGTTACTATTAGATCCTTGATCCAGAGATGGGCGGATCTGAAATACGGCTTAGATGATGCACAAAGATTTGAGAGAGTCTTTGATAATCACGCAGAGATGCGGGTTTTGCATGTTTTTAGCTTTTGTTCAGATATTAGTCGAGTTTATGCTACAATATGTTGTGCGTATAAATCTTCAGGCTAGTGGAACCAAATATCTTTTTATCTAGTAGCTAATTCAGCAAGTTTAAGATTGATAAAACTGGACGCTTTGTGGGCACTTTGTGGGCACAGTATATAAGAATTCACATTCGAGAGATAGGAGTTCTTATAGAAATCCCATTAGTTTCTGACCAAATTGTTCCTGCAATATTCTTAAGCAAAGCTTACACCCGTACCCTTCTTTTAATATTAAAGGTTTATTTCATATTTTAACGCTTTGCACCAATCAAAACTCAATTTTTCTCAACCCGAAACATTGTTCAAGAAGTCCATGAAAGTCTCTGATTCTCTGTAAGTCCGGTCCCTGTGGAATCGATCTTGGTACTATACCACTCTATTACTTGAAGCGATCATAGTGTCAACGTGCACTTGCACGGCCACTTTAGGGATATTATTCCCACTGTGTGCATACTTACGATTTGAGCACATCAGAATGTAAACGCTGGATTGTGATGTAATGAAATTTTAATGTATGGTGGTGTTATTTATACTCTATTGCTATGAGACTTTACCTGCCATACCTCGTGTTTCCACTTTAGTGGGGTGTGACACCGAAGTTTATGACACAAATTCTTAACATATATTCGAGAGTCTGGATAGTTCTTTCACTTTGTCTGTCAGTTTGCGGATGATAAGCTGTACTTAATCGGATTTTAGATCCTAGAGCTTTTTCTGCAAACTTTCCCAGAACTTTGAAGTGAAACGACTATCTCCATCAGAGATAATAGATAGTGAAACACCATGCCTCGTTACAATCTCTTTGATATAAATATGTGTCAGGTTTTTCTAAAGAGTAATTCTCTGTTCAGGGTAGAAAATGCACAGATTTATATAGGCGATCAATAATTACCCAGATTGCATCATACCCCTTTGGAGTTCGGGGTAATTTCATGACAAAATCCATTGTAATGTGATCCCACTTCCATATAGGAATATCCAACGATTGAAGAATTTTGTACGGCTTCTAATGTTCAATCTTAACCTGTAGACACGTTATACACTGTTCTACATATCTGGCTATCCCTCTTCAATCCAGGCCACCAATAAAAAGGTTTCAAATCTCTGTACATCTTATTGGTACAGTGTGGTAAATAGAGTATTGGGACTTATGGCTTTCATATAGTATAACTTTTTGTATATCTCTGAATTACGGTATCCCAATTCTCCCTTGAAAGCACAAAATCCCTTCATTGTTTGGTTCCAGAGTTGAAATCATTTTACCCAATCCTTCCGATTTGACCAGATATTCTTTCATATCTTCTTTCTGACATCTCAGAATTTCTTTATGAATATCAGGGACTAAGTTTATTCTCATTGCCACAATTTTAATAGTTCCACTCTTTTCTTTTTTACTCAATGCGTATTGGCTTTTCCTGGGTGGTAAAGGATTTCACAATCATAGTCATTTACATGCTCAATCCACCGACGCTGTCGTATATTCAATTCTTTTTGGTTGAAAAAATGATGTAGACTCTTATCGTAACACCCCCAAATCCATACATTACATATAACACATATTTCATACATAGAATACATGTTTTCCCATACAGGTCCATAATACAAGAGTCTATAATGTAAATTACATAGATAAAAAATTCCAAAAGTACATGCTCTTGTATCCTAGCATCCAAGCTTCAAAATATAGCAAAGCACATAGGGAAGTATTTCACAAAATGCTCTTGCCCTTATTATCTTTAAATGCACACATATTTTTGAAAACAAAAAAATGAGGGTTAGACATGAATGTCTAGTGAGGTTCCATTTTTATGTAATGCAGGGTGACGATCACCAAAACATTTATTTCACTACTCCATCTTACGAAGCAAAGACTAAAAATTCACTTCAGACTTGGTCCATCGGGCTTTTGGTTCCAAGCTCTACTTAGAATATATTTCAATAAACGGGACCAGAGCCCCTCTGGTTCTTCTTCCAGAGCTTTTGTTCCCTCGTCCAGAGCCTCTGGCTCATATAATATTCTTAAGTTTAAGCTTCCAATAAATATGATAGCCTTTTTCACAAAAAGAATAGTTATGCAGAGTTCTTATTCGACCAGAGCCTCTGGTTGCACTAACTAGAGCTTCTGGTTCAAAAGTTGTGACCAACCAGAGCCTCTTGTTCAACGTATGAGTCGACTAGAACCCCTCTGGTCTGTCTTTTGTATAAAATACTAAGTATAAAATTCCTTTTTCTAAAAAGCTTCTTAAAACATGATTTTGACACATAAGCTCTTATCAATAGATACAGAGCCTCTGGTCCAACTAGTACGCTTAGTAAAAACTTTGCATATTCATCAAATCAATAACAAGAACTCTCTGGTCCAATAATAAGGACCAACCAGAGCTCCTTTGGTTCCTTATAAAAGGTACATTCTATTCCAAATGCTTTTTGTCAAAACAAATGACCATAGCCATATTTTCCCATTACCATAACATCAATACTGCTATTTCCAATAAGAACATCTCTGTATCCTCAAATCACCAAGAAGGGAGAACTCCAATCTGTTGTAATCTTATTAGATATAACAGTAAGAGTTATACCATACATACACACACAACGACCATCCTTATTACATCCATAAATCCCCTATTTATAGCAATAGCTATCCATCACACACAACGACCATCCTTATTTCCCTTGAAATTCATATGAACTATTTCATCCAATGACAGGCTATAGAACTTTCTGTCAAAGTGAACCTCGTTCATAGTTTTTATCCAAATCATATTCTCAACACAGGTTTATATTCAAACCTTTCAACTCATAAGAACATTATGTTCTAGATCAAATTGCTCAACTCATCTTGTTCTTCCCAAACAGGGTACTGCTCTAAAAGTTGTTTCTAAAGAACAGTTTATGTTTAATCTTCTCAAAACAGGTACTAATCTTTGAACCATAAAATATTTCTTTCAAAACTGTTTAAAAATAGTTTCTACCAGATTCTTTCCAAATCTCAATCATTTGTAATTACTAAATTATAGGGTTGAACAACATATTATTAACTCATGGTTTAAAATAAAAAGGTTAATAAAACTCACAATTATAATCGACGGTAGTTAAAAACTAACCATAATCAATACAGATTCTGCAGATAGTATCACACAGCAATTCACAGAATCTTTAAGAATTTTTTAAAACAACGATTTTCTTCAAAATCTGCTCTTCACCGCCTTAAAACACCTTTTCTCTCAAACAAGCTTTGTATTCTAAAATAAAAGTGATAAGATTATAACCTTATCTCTTCTTTAAATACCCTTACCACGCGGTGGGAGATTTTTTTTCATTATAAAAATAGTTTAGGTGGTGGAGCCTATTTTATTATCAATCCCTTTTCTTCATCATGAAGATATTGCAAACTTAAATATTAAAATAAACAATTTTACATGTATGCATAATATCATATTCAACTCATATGCATATTATCACATAATAAACACATAAAATTACCTCAACCCATGTTTGCAGAAAACCCGGTTATATGATTCTCTCCCTCTTAAAAGAATTCCGTCCTGGAATTCATTCAAATAACCGAGGATATTGGGTTTTCATATCAGATTCTAGTTACCCATGTTGCTTCTGAACCATTGTGAAAACACCACTGTACCTTTACCAGACTAATTTCTTTATTTCTCAAGACCTTGGTCTTTCTGTCAGTTACTGCCTCTGGTGTCTCGATGAAATTCAACTTATCATCAGGTTTGATCTCAGGAAGTGGTATTGGTAGATTCGGGTCTGCCAAACACTTACGTAGATTTGATACATGAAAAGTACTATGGATTTGACTGAGTTCTTCTGGTAGTTCCAATTGATAAGCTACCTGCCCAACCTATTTGCAGATTCTGAAGGGTCCAATATACCATGGACTGAGCTTTCTTTTCTTCCCAAATCTCATAATAGCCTCCCATGGAGATACCTTCAACATTACAAAGTTACCTATGTTGAACTCAATCGATTTCTTTCTTTTGTCAGCATAACTTTTATGTCGATCTTGGACAGTCATAATTCTTGCTCGAATTTGTTCAATCTTTTCAGATGTTGTTTGCACAATTTCTGGCCCGATTAACTTCTTTTCACCTACCTCATTCCAACACAATGGTGTTCAACATTTTCTGCCATACAAGACTTTATAAGGTGCCGCTTGAATGCTGGAATGATAACTGTTATTGAAGGCAAATTCTATCAATGGTAAATGTTCATCCCATGATCCCCCAAAGTCAATGACATAGGTTCTTAACATGTCCTTGAGAGTCTGGATGGTTCTTTCACTTTGTCCATTCGTTTGTGGGTGATAAGGTGTAGTCAATCTGATTTGAGATCCTAAAGCTCTTTGTAGACTTTTTCAGCATTTGGAAGTAAAACGACTATCTCGGTCAGAAATAATGTATAATGGAACACCATGTCTAGTCATAATTTTCTTGATGTAAATTTGATCCAATCTTTCCAACGAATAAGTTTCTTTTATTGGTAGGAAATGTGCAGACTTTGATAGTAGATCCACTATTACCCATGGTAATGTGCAGACTTTGATGTAAATTTGAGCCAACCTATTCAGCGCTATTATCATATCTTACTACTTTTGGCCCTCGAAAGTTTGATGAAGGTCCTTCCCATCTTCTTTTCTTCATAACCTTACCCTCTGCTTGCCAATTCTTATTTTGTTCCGTTACTTCTGCCGCATCCACGGTTAGTGAAAAGGTATTGGGATTCATAGCAATTACAAACTCACGGATTGAAGGTTTCAATCTCCAAATATACCTTTCAACCGTCCTGGATTTTGATGAAATGTAATGTTCAGCAAACCGAGAGTATTCAATAAATTTTTCAGTATACTCTCGAACTGTTCCGTTTCCTTATTTTAATTTTAGAAAATCTTCTACCATTTGTCGTATAGCCGTCTTAGAGCAAAACTGATCCTTGAATCGATTCACAAATTATGTCCAGGATAATGTCTGTAAGACATCTGTTCTAGCCAACGATTCAACTTCCCACCAAAATAGAGCATTTGACTTTAACACTGAGACATCAAATCTAACTTTATCAGTTTCCGGACACCGGATGGTGTTGAACACATATTCAATCTCCTTGATCCGGCACATGGCTTTTACTGGATCCCTTTCTCCAGAAAAAGTTGGTGGTTTACATGCTAAGAACATTTTGATGTTTCCTTCCTTGTTATGAGTAACCGGAATAGAGGGATGTACTTCCACTCTTTCTGTTTCCACTCTAGCCGGTATTCCCATAATAGACGTTAAAGTTTCCTGTAACTTCCCAATTTCCTCCGCCAGCATATCTCTGGTTACATACTCTGGGTGTGGCACTGATCTTTCCTGAACATTCCCAGAATGGGATTCTTCATGTTCAAATGTATTTTAGTCCGACCCCTTCCCTATGACTGACTTCTCCCCCTGCCTCTTCCTCTAGTTCTCCCCCGACCTCTATTTCCAAAAGTACTTGTCGGGAGATTAGCAGGTGATTCCTCTCTTTCCTCAGACTCTGGATGGGCTCTTCTTTCAGATCTCTATGTTCGGCTAGACATTTGCAGGTTTTAATGTTAATAGTCACATATTCACATTCCTAAATATAATGAAGTATTCCAGTTCAGATATGTACCTGTAAATTCATAAGTACACTAGCCAGATGTAATTAAAATTTACCTAACACACTGTTCTTTCAACTCATCATATTTATTTCCAATGGTGCTAACTATGTCCGAGACCCTTAACATGCAAGGAAATAGTTTAAGTCTAGGTATCATGCTGTTAAATACCTAAATCCGTTAAACTGAGGCTCTGATACCACATTCTGTAACACCCCATACCACACATTGCGTGTAACATATACTCCATACATAAGAAATACATTTTTATATACCACATAGGTCCCTTAGTACAAGAATTTAACAATACTGAATACATAATCCAAAAATTCAAAATACAATTTATGTACTATTCCACATTCTTCTAGTAAAATTATATATAGCATAGCCAAATCATCCAGAAAATATGCACATAGGGAATTATCACATTTTCCCCTTTCCCTTACCATCTGCACCTCCTGCAATACATATTTAAAATCACAGAACGAGGGTTAGACCGAAAGGTCTAGTGAGTTCCTCTTTTATGTTATTGCAGGGTGAAAATCACCAATTTTTTTTATTTAAAACAATGTTTCACATAGATAACAAATATATGAACAAACACATCATATTACCAATACCTTTCCATTTTTCAAGCCAAGCATTTAGTTACTCAAATAACATACTCCAAACCTTTATGGATTTGAACCAACCATGTCTCATCTAATGCCACTTTTAAACCTTTTCATTTAAACAAGGTTTATTTAAAGTTTCAGGCCAAACTTATTATTTCCTTCTCAATGATATCCAGACTATGATTTCCAATAAGAACCCTGATCCTAAACCTTTAAATCACAAATAAATAAAGATTGCAGACCACGGTAATCTTAAAGGTTATATTAGTCAGAGTTATATCATATAACACACATACAAATGCCACCCTTATATCCAAAGATACACCTCTCCTTGATATGCCACTCTTATCCCATGGTACACCTGTCCTTGATATGCCACCCTCATATCTTCATCAAAACATTTTTCACACAACAATTCCAATTAGAATAGACCGTAGCCGTAAGTGTTCTAATTGAATATTATTAGTTCAAAATCGTTCTTTAACAAAATTTTCCATTCTTAATTAAAAGAATATAAACAAAAATGAGAATTATGCAAACCATGCACATGTCAACAAACAAATCTGGTCAACCTAGACATGGCCAGGCTTCATCTCCGGTCAAGCCTTGGCCGGTTTACTAATCCGGACAACACTATTCATTATGTCCGGTTTATCACTTCGGTCAATATATTCAAGCCTTTTCCGATTTACAAGTAAATCGGTCGCCCTTTAGTCGTATGCATACTTCTCTGAACTATATTATTAACCGATTATAGTTCTCAAATTCTACTAACACTTACATCGCATAACACTATATTCAATTTGACGTTAAACCGGACAACATGTATCCGATTAATCCTTAAACTGTTCAGCCCTTTTGTCCGGTTTAACAATCCGGACATTTTTCTAAGCGATTTATATATTTCAAATTTTCACTAACTCTAAATCGCACAACACCATAAGCGGTATAGAGATAAATCGGACATCACCTTACCCGATTTAAAATCAAGTCTGGTAGACCTTCAAAACTCAACTCAATTCAATATGCAATTCAAAATATTTTAAAAGCATTTATGTGATATCCGGATTCTGATTATCACCCAAGGTAAATAATATGTGATTATCTGATTAAATGATTATGTGACAGCATGATAAATTGTTATATTTGATCATGCTAGTACATGAAATTATATGCATAATATGGATGCATGTATGGGATTGGATGTGTG
The DNA here is from genome assembly GCF_001531365.2 of Cynara cardunculus var. scolymus. NCBI lineage: Eukaryota > Viridiplantae > Streptophyta > Magnoliopsida > Asterales > Asteraceae > Cynara > Cynara cardunculus. The sequence goes on along the minus strand of NC_037544.1, from coordinate 16,367,762 downwards.
TCTGTGTGTGTGTGTGCAAAATTATATATGTATATATAGAATTAT
>NC_037544.1:16361919-16366882 GCF_001531365.2 Cynara cardunculus var. scolymus | reverse complement strand
CATATCAAGGAGAGGTGTACACTTGGATATAAGGGTGGCATTTGCATGTGTGTTGAATGATATAACTCTTTCTATTATATCCTTTAAGATTACCGTGTTCTGGAATCTTTATTTCTTTGTGATTTAAAGATTTAAGATCAAGGTTCTTATTGAAAATCATAGACTAGATGTTATTGAGGAGAAAACGTCAGGTTTGGCCTGAAACTTTATAAACCTTGTTTTGACTTAAAAGGGTTTAGAAGTGGCATTATGTGAAACCTATTTGATTCAGAGGTATGAGATTTGTATAAGTGAAGCTTTGCTTGAAATATGGAAGAAGTTTGGTATTGAGTTCTTATTTGTTCATATATTTGTTATATATATGAATAATTGTTTTCCATAAATGATTTTGGTGATTTTCACCCTGCAATAACATAAATAGGGTATCTCACTAGACCTTTCGGTCTAACCCTCGTTTTGTGATTTTAACTATGTATTGCAGGAGGTACAGACAGTAAGGGAAAGGGGAAAATTTAATATTTTCCTATATGCATTTCTGCTTGAAGATCTGTTTTGATGTACAGTTTTGATTGATTAGTACAAGAAATGTATTTTGAATTTTTGGACCTTGTATTTGGTCATGTTAGATTCTTGTACTAAGGGACCTGAATGGAATAATATATATATCTTTTGTATGAAATATGTGTTACATGCAATGTGTGGGTTGGAGGGTTACATGCAATGTGTGGGTTGGGGCGTTACATAAATGGTATCAGAGCCTGAGTTTAAGGGATTTAGGTATTTAACAGCATGATACCTAGACTTAAACTGTTTTATTGCATGTTAAGGGTCCCGGACATAGTTAGCACCATTGGAGATAAATATGATGGGTTAAAAGAACAGTGTGTAAGGTAAATTTTAATTACATATGGCCAATGTAATTATGAATTTACAGGTACACATCTGAACTTGAATACTTCATTATATTTGGGAATGTGAATATGTGATTATTAATACTAAATTTGCAGATGTCTAGTCGAACTAGAAGATCTGAAAGAGTGGCTCATCCAGAATCTGAGGAAAGGGAAGAAACACCCGTAAATCTACCGACTAGYATGTCTGGAAATAGAGGTCGGGGAAGAACAAGGGGACGAGGCAGAGGAAGAAGCCAGTCTCAGGGAAGGGGTTGGACCGAAATACATTCTAAACATGAGGAATCCTACTCTGGGAATGTTCAAAAAAGGTCGGTGCCATATCCTGAATATATAACTAGATATATGTTGGCAGAGGAAATGGGGAAATTGCGGGGAACTCTGACGTCCATCATGGGAATACCGGCTAGGGTGGAAACAGAAAGAATGGAAGTTTATCCCTCTGCTCCAATCACTCAGAATAAAGAAGGAGATATTAAGATGTTTTTAGCATGCAAACCACCAACCTTTTCTGGGGAAAGAGATCTAGTGAAAGCTATGTGTTGGATTAAGGAGATGGAATCTATGTTCAACGCCATTCAGTGTCATGAACCAGATAAAGTTCGATTTGTTGTTTCTGTATTAAAATCAAATGCWTTATTTTGGTGGGAAGTTGAATCGTCTACCAAAACGGATGTTTTACAGACTCTGTCCTGGGTAGAATTTGTGGATAGATTTAAAAATCAATTATGTCCTAAAACAGCAGTAAGACAAATGGAGGAAGATTTTCTGAAGTTAGAGCAAGGRAATGGAACAGTTCGGGAGTATACCGAAAGATTCATTGAATACTCTCGTTTTGCCGAACATTATGTTTTGACTGAATCCAGGAAGATAGAAAGGTTTATTTGGGGTCTGAAACCCTCAATCAGAGAGTTTGTTATTGCTATGAACCCCAATACCTTTCCACTAACAGTAGATGCAGCTTAGGTGACTGAACGAAATATGAATAGACAATCGGGAGGAAAAATTGTGGAGAAAAGAAAATGGGAGGGACCTTCATCTTTTCGAGGGCCGAAAACTGTTAGATATGATAACAGATCTGAACAGAAGATCAGTGAGAAAGTATGATCATAGTGCCGACAGGTTCATCAGGGTGAATGCAAGATGGATCCAAGGAAATGTTACAAGTGCGGTGAAGCGGGTCATCTGTCTAGAAACTGCCCAGCTAACAGAAGATGTTTTAATTGTAATTCTCCGGATCATATTCGACCAAATTGTCCATTGTTAAGAACTCCGCAGTTAACGATGGTGAGTAATGCGTCGGGTACACGGGGAAGATCTACTATGAATAGAGGAGGCCAAGGAGGGGCACGGGGACGATCCTTCCAAATGACTAAGAATGAGGCAGAAGCATCACCGGATGTAGTAACAGGTAGATTCCTCCTGAATTCAATACGTGCTAAGGTGTTATTTGACTCGGGTGCAAACTTTTCGTTTGTATCACCATTGTTTGCTCAAACTGCATGTCTGAATTCTGTGCTACTTGATGATAAATTAGTAGTTGATACTGCTAATAGTCAGGAGACTGTTACTAGTGTGTTCAATAAMWRTAKTATTGTTATTGAGGACTGTGAATTTCCGATCCGGTTATTTCCAATGCCAATGAAAGAATTTGACGTAGTAGTGGGTATGGACTGGTTGGCAAAGTATCAGGCTAGTATTATTTGTAATCATAAAATAATCAGGATTATTCTGCCAGACCAGAGAATAGTTGTTATTTATGGTGATCGTCAGAATCATCATACCAGTATTTTGTCAGTTATGAAAGCCCGGAAAAGTATTTGAAAGAAATGCCAAGGATGTTTAGCATATATAATTGATCTGAGGAAAGAAAAGGGAAAAGAAGAATTAATTCCAATTGTTAGTGAATATCCAGAAGTTTTTGCAGAAGATTTATCTGGACACCAGATAGAGTCATTGAATTCCGAATCGATCTTGTACCAGGAACTGCACCAGTAGCAAAAGCACCATACCGTTTAGCTCCATCTGAATTGAAAGAATTGGTGGCACAATTGAAATATTTAACTGATAAGGGATTTATTAGGCCTAGCACTTCGCCCTGGGGTGCTCCGGTCTTATTCGTCAAAAAGAAGGATGGGTCTATGCGAATGTATATAGACTATCGTGAACTAAATAAGTTGACAATCAAAAACAAATATCCTTTACCGACGATTGATGACTTGTTTGATCAATTGGTAGGAGCAAGTTATTTCTCCAAAATTTCTTTGAGGTCAGGATATCATCAGTTTAAAGTCAGGGAACAAGATGTTGCCACAACAGCATTCAGAACAAGGTACGGACATCACGAATTCTTAGTTATGCCATTCGGCTTAACTAATGCACCTGCAACNTAATTGATCTGAGGAAAGAAAAGGGAAAAGAAGAATTAATTCCAATTGTTAGTGAATATCCAGAAGTTTTTGCAGAAGATTTATCTGGACACCAGATAGAGTCATTGAATTCCGAATCGATCTTGTACCAGGAACTGCACCAGTAGCAAAAGCACCATACCGTTTAGCTCCATCTGAATTGAAAGAATTGGTGGCACAATTGAAATATTTAACTGATAAGGGATTTATTAGGCCTAGCACTTCGCCCTGGGGTGCTCCGGTCTTATTCGTCAAAAAGAAGGATGGGTCTATGCGAATGTATATAGACTATCGTGAACTAAATAAGTTGACAATCAAAAACAAATATCCTTTACCGACGATTGATGACTTGTTTGATCAATTGGTAGGAGCAAGTTATTTCTCCAAAATTTCTTTGAGGTCAGGATATCATCAGTTTAAAGTCAGGGAACAAGATGTTGCCACAACAGCATTCAGAACAAGGTACGGACATCACGAATTCTTAGTTATGCCATTCGGCTTAACTAATGCACCTGCAACTTTTATGGATTTGATGAATAGGGTATGTAAGGAATATCTTGATAAATTTGTTATTGTATTTATCGATGATATTCTTATATACTCTAAGACTGAAGAAAAACATGCAAAACATCTTCGTCTGATACTGGAATTGTTGAAAAGAGAAAAGTTGTATGCTAAATTGTCCAAGTGTGAATTCTGGTTAAGAGTAGTTCAATTTCTGGGTCACGTCATTTTGGAATCAGGGGTAAAAGTTGATCCAATGAAAATAGAAGCAGTTGAAAAATGGGAAGCTCCAAAGACTCCATCCGAAGTTCATAGCTTTTTGGGTTTGGCAGGTTACTACCAAAAGTTTATTCAAGACTTTTCTAAAATAGCCGTGCCATTAACCAAATTGACTCGAAAGAATGTTAAGTTTTAGTGGGAAAAAGAACAATAAGAAGCTTTCAAACTATTAAAGGATCACATCTGTAGTGCGCCGGTATTAACTCTACCAGATGGATCCGAAGACTTTTGTGGTATACAGTGATGCTTCAAAGTTAGGGTTGGGATGTGTACTAATGCAAAGAGGAAAAATGATTTCTTATGCATCAAGACAATTAAAAGAGCATGAGAAACAGTATCCAACTCATGATATGGAGTTAGCTGCAGTAGTATTCGCTCTAAAAATCTGGAGGAATTATCTTCTTGGAACAATGTGTCAAATTTACACAGATCACAAGATGTACAACATTTGTTCAGCCAAAAAGATTTAAATATACGACAACGTCGGTGGATTGAACTTGTTAATGATTATGACTGTGAAATCCTTTACCATCCAGGAAAAGCCAATGTGGTAGCTGATGCTTTAAGTAGAAAAGAAAGGAGCGGGACTATTAAAACGGTGACAATGAGAACAAGTTTAGTCCCTGATATTCATGAAGAAATTCTGAGATGTCAGAAGGAAGCTATGAAAGAAGATCTTATCAAATCAGAAAGGTTGGGTAAGATGATTTCAACCTTGGAACCAAATGACAAAGGAATTATGTGTTTTCAAGGGCGAATTTGGGTACCATATTTTGGAGATATCCGAAGTATGATATTAAATGAAAGTCATAAATCCCGATACTCCATCCATCCAGGCACCAATAAGATGTATAGACATTT
>NC_037544.1:16360249-16361819 GCF_001531365.2 Cynara cardunculus var. scolymus | reverse complement strand
TCTCGAACCTCTTTTCTTCATATTTCTTCTTCTCGCCAAATTTGTCTTTGAATTCATATTTTGAACCTGACGAGAATCTTTGGTTGTTCGAGTGTGGCCGTTTTGGGAATTTCTTCTGGAATGCTTTAGTTAGCATTGCCATGGCCTGTCTGATTTCTGACATTTCAAARTCTGAATCTGARCTGTTACTGTCTTCTTCTTCAGATTCACTTGACTGGCTAACTTCCTTGACTTGCTTTCCAGATCTGCTTTTTATTTTCTTCTCCTTCCTCTCAGACATAAGAGCCAAAGGATCAGCATCTTCTTTCTCTTTCTTCTTCTTCGCATTTCGGATTTCCAAAACATCTTCCTCATTCAGTTTCAGAGTTTCATAGATCTCATGAATATCAATATCAGATAACGATTTATTGAATCTGATATGATTAGCAAATGKTTTCCACTCTGATTGAAGATTGTTAAGAAATTTAACATTTATCTCTATTGTAGTTTTAGAAATTTCATTCTTTGTCAGCTCATTAAGCAGTCTAGCAAGCCTATCATAAACATCATCAAGGCTTTCACCATCTTTAGCCTTGAACTCTTCATATGCTGATATACARTTAGTAATTTTCAGCTGAGTTCCCACTTTCGAACCCATCATCATTTTTTCAATTTGAACCCACATGTTGTGACCTGATGATTTATGACTGTCAATACTAGTTAAATATCATTAGTCAGTGCTTGCATCATGTAAGACTTGCAAAGCACATCAGCATGGGCTCTTTCTCTTTCTTGAGCTGAATATTGATACTTTTCTCTGATTACTGTCTGAGCAGGTATGCCTTCTTCTAGATCAGCAGGTATCTCTCAGTAGTACACAACAGGACCTTCCAATAAAGATTGCATGATCAGATCTCCTTCTTTCATTCTCTCAATGAAATTCAAAAATCTATCTCTTCACTTATTATAATCTCCGCGAAACAGCACTGGTGGCTTGGTATCAGTACCAATAGCCATTGCTTCCCGTAAACTCATATTATCAGTTCGTATGAAATATGATCAACTGCAGTTCAAAGTTTAAATTAAAGGATCAGTTTACGAAAATATATCTGATAATGTTCAAACGAAAATATGCACTCATTCAACACTTAGAGAAATTAAGCAAACAAACTTATCCGGATTAGAAATCCGGTCACGCTTATCCGGATTAGAAGTCCGGACAACAAACTTTTCAACAAGTTATCCGGATTAGAAGTTCGGACAACAAACTTTTCAACAAGTTATCCGGATTAGAAGTCCGGACAACAAAGAAATTTAAATCGCACAGAATCACGTATCAACACTTAATCAAATTTAGACATTTAAGCAAAAATTATGCGGATTAAGCAAAAATCAATACGGATAAAGCACAAAAATCAATTTGAATTAAAGTTCTCAAATCGGATGTTTTCAACACTTAGTTAAAATTCCAAAATAAAAATCGGACATAAAAAGTCAACAAGTCAAGGTCAACTAAGTCAACAAGTCAAAGTACGAATAAGTCCTTTTAAAAACAAATCGATCAAAAGTCAAAGATTTAAATCAATCAAAA
>NC_037544.1:16346344-16358889 GCF_001531365.2 Cynara cardunculus var. scolymus | reverse complement strand
CTAATCCAGGGAACCCGGGAGGTCAAGCGCGGGGCCGAGCATTCGAAATTGGAGCGAAAGAGGCTAGGCATGATCCCGACGTGGTCACAGGTACGTTTCTCTTGAAGAATCATTTCGCATCAGTATTATTTGATTCGGGAGCAGATAAAAGTTTTATATCAATAGATTTTAAGATAAAAATTAATTTAAAGTCACAAAAGTTGAAAGAAGTTTATGCAATTGAGTTTGCCAATGGTCAGGAAGTTAGGGCTAGGGACGTAATTAAGGACTGCACTTTAAGCTTAGCCAAAAAGGATTAGTATAGACCTCATCCCAACCAAATTAGGGAGCTTTGACGTAGTTGTAGGTATGGATTGGCTATCCAAATATCGAGTTAAGATAGGTTGTTCGAAAAAGATTATTCGAATCCCGCAAGATGGAGTGCATTATTTGGGAGATAAGGTTTGGATACCTAAGGTTGGTAATCTTAGATCAATAATTTTGGATGAAGCCCATAGATCAAGATACTCAATCCACCCGGGAGCAGATAAGATGTATAAGGATCTTAGGGATCACTATTGGTGGCCTGGCATGAAGAGAGACATTGCCTTATATGTGAGTAAGTGCTTAACCTGTGCAATGGTCAAGGCAGAACACCAAAAACCGTCTGGTCTACTCCAGCAACCAGAGATTCCCCAATGGACGTGGGAACAAGTATCAATTGATTTCATAGCAAAGTTGCCCAGGACTGGGAAAAGGCATGATACAATTTGGGTGATAGTAGATCGACTTCAAAATCTGCTCATTTTCTACCAATTCGAGAAGATTACAAGATGAAGAAGCTTGCACAAATCTACATAAATAAGATCGTCACTCGGCATGGAGTACCTATCTCCATTATATCGGATAGGGATAGCCGATTTACATCATGGTTTTGGCAATCACTCCAAAGAGGGTTGGGAACACGCTTGGACTTAAGCACTTCATACCACCCCCAAATAGATGGACAAACGGAGAGAAAAATTCATACTTTAGAAGATATGCTACGTGCTTGCGCCATAGATTTTGGTGGAAGTTGGGATACACATCTTCTGTTAGTCGAATTTGCATACAATAACAGCTATCACACTAGTATACAGTGTGCGCCTTACGAAGCCTTATATGGACGCAAGTGTAGATCTCCGCTCAATGGCTAGAAATTAGCGATTGTCAATTAACCAAACTTGATGTTATCCAGGAGACTACGAACAAAATTATAACTACTAAGGATAGACTTAAGGCCGCAAGAGATCGTCAGAAAAGTTATGCGGACAATCGAAGGAAACCATTAGAATTTCAGAAAGGTGACAAGGTACTATTAAAGGTCTCACCTTGAAAAGGACTGATGCATTTCGGAAAAAGAGGCAAATTAAGCCCCCGATATATTGGCCCATTTGAGATAGCTGAGAGGATAGGACCAGTGGAATACAAGTTGAATTTGCCACAAGAGCTAAGTGTCATACATGATACATTTCATGTATCAAACCTTAAGAAGTGCTTAACCAATGAAACACTGGTCATACCGTTAAAAGACATACAAGTTAATAGTAACCTACGCTTCATAGAAGAACCAGTAGAAATCATGGAAGTCAAGCAGTTAAGGCGTAGCAAAATCCCGATTGTAAAAGTTCATTAGACTTCAAGGCACAGACCAGAGTATACATGGGAAAGGGAAGACTATATGAAAAATAAGTACCTCATTTGTTCATAAAGGAGTCCAAGGCTAGCCGCTAACCAGAAAATTTCGGGACAAAATTTTTCTAACATGGGGAGACTGTGACGTCCCTCAGTTCTGAAATCCAGGTTAGTATCTGCATAAGGTTTCCAAAATTAAAAAATATAACTTATTAGAGCTTAGTTAAGTTGATTAGAACTCAGCTGGTTTAGATTGTCGGCGATTAGGTCAGAAAGTCCTATTTCGGCAAGTAACTGATAAAGTTAATTTATGTAATGCCGAAAACTCTAAAAATTCTCGAAAAAATGATAAAAGCTAATACTATAAAGTCCAAATTTAAAATATAAAAAGTTTAGTTTTAAAAGTCCAGACAATTTCACAAAAACCTGAAATTTTGACCAAATATTGATTTTTATCACCGGTAGCCATTTTAATTTGGTAAAATACAAGATAATTAGGTTTTTAAAAAAATGAAATTTTGGGCTTGGGTTAGTCCCATGGCCGGCCCCTTCTCTCCCTCCCCCACCATTCCCTCTAAACATTTAAATGAAGGTGACCTTTAGTCTACCTTCTTTTCCCTCTCACTTCTCCATTTCTCTTTTCACAAAATTCTCCTCCTTCTCACTAACCCAGCCGATTTTCTCCCTAAACCTTCACCATTTTACAAGTTCTTTGAAGAAAATCAAATAACAATCTTCATACAAGAAGGTAAGAACATTTTCTATGCATTTTTCTTTCATTTTTGTTGTAAAAATCCGTTTTTCTTCTACTTTATCTTACACTTCCCCTAAACCCACGACTTCTCTGAGTTCTAAGGGTAGATTACACACCAAAAATATGATATGTATCGTTGAAATGGTGGTAATCCATGATCCCAAACATTAGAACAGGTAATCCATGATCCCAAACATTAGAACTCAAGAAAAGTTGGTAAAAGTGCTTGCATGTGGGTTTTTGACCATAAAAAGGGTTGTTTGGAGCTGACAGATTACTACCTAGTAGTTATGTCGTCCATTTCTCCCAAAATAATAGTCCAAATGCTACGTTTATTTTTTAAATGAACTTCAGTGAGTTAGGGTTCTATCCCCACTGGAATCACATAAAAAGAGTAAGTTTTGAACCTTCAAATGTTTAGAACAAAATAAGTGTGCAACAGCACACTTCAAAGTAGGTAAAACCTAGTTTGGACGACCATATCTCTCTGGTTATTCCTCCAAAATGGTTTTTTTTTGTAGAACTTATTTTAACGAGTTATATTTCTAATGCATCTGGTCTCCGTCAAAAATATTTAGTTTTGAGCCTTCAAGTTCTTGATACAAGATTATGATGCAAAAAGAGCAATGCTGACAAAATCTTGCATGCATTTTAAAACGGTCATATCTCCTTCAAAACTCAATGAAWATGGGTGATTCTTTTTCTGAAAGTTAGCCTTATGTGTTAGATTTAAAATACATCTAGAATTACTAAAAAATGATGAGTTTAGACACCCCAAATGGCCGTCACTTGAAGAGTGTGCAATCTGTCTTGGGGACTATGACACTCAAAGTTGTAGGGTAATGATGAGTGCCTTAAACCCATCCAAAATTCTTGATATTTGGAAACAATATGTTTAACTCATTATTATTGTTGGTATAAAAATTTGGATTAAAAAAGAGTTGTGGAAGGCACCTTTTGATGACGTTTCACACTAAGTAATTCGGTGAGTATTCATGGCCCCACTTTTACTGCTTTTATTATTGAAACTGGGAGAAAAGCATGAAAATTTGCAAACCATACTGTTTAGTTGAAAAACTGTTGTATTGAAGAACTGTTAGTTTTAAACTGTTGAAGTCATGAAAAATTGACTATTATTGCACTATGTTATAAATGATAAATTGATGTACTTGAGTGATAATATAAAAAGTCCCCTCCACGAACACTACTAGTTAACTCGGGAACGTGATGGGCCGTAGTAATTGTGGATAGCGCTATTGTGTTGACAGTCTGTTGATCCCTGATCTCTCAATAACACTAATAATCTAGTTAATAATAACCAAATTATAGTGATTTAATGAACAAAATGAAGAACACTCAAGAAGAAATTATGAACATATAAGAACAATCTTGAGCGTCAAAGATTTCATTTTGTATATAAGAAAACGTAAAAGCTTAAAAGCCTAACAAGCCACTCTTTACAATAGGCCTAATCACCTATTTATACTAGTCAGCTAATAAGAAGATAACTATCTAATGAGACCTTTTAGCTAATCTTCCTATTAACAGATAACATTTATCTACTCTATTGATAAGCTTAAATATTAGAGATAAACTTGAATTCTAGCTATCGACATGTCATCTCCAACTGTCATTCATAATGTGATGAATCATACTTATCTTTAAATCTTCATTGCATGCTCCTGGATGATTTGTTGGAGAATTCTCTAAGTATTGATAACTAGAGGATCGATGAGGATGCTCTTTCCATCACATCCCAGGTCGTCCATCGGTCCTCTGGTTGTAATCCAGACTTAGCCGTTTCTGTCTTGATGTCTTCATCGATCTTCTGGTACTTCATCACTTATTGTTTTTCATTATTTTTTACATTATGAGTTATGGGGTTTAACAATCTCCCCCTAAGTAATGAAATAACAAACATATACTAATGTAGATACATTTGTGAAGAACAGAGACTAAACTAATAGAAAAACATCAAATCTCCAATTTTCATTGGCTGATGAAATTCTTACAATACTGGAATCAAAATACATTAAGGTAAAACAAAAATACAACTTATCATGAGATACCTTGATATATTTCTCTGAAGCGTATGAGCAGTCTTCGATACCCGATGACTGTTGATATTTCATGGATAAGCCGACTCCCTTCTTCTCTTCGCACGTGGTTTCTGCCCAGTCTCTCTCTGATGACTTCATGAAACCATTCAAGTGTATCCGATGAATACTTGAAGTCCTCAGTTAGTCTAAAGAACTTTTTAACCCAAACTCATTCTTGTAAACAAGTCCAAGTTCGGGTTGAGTTAGGACTGAGGCAGATCTTGTCTCCTGCAGGGCTTGGAAGTCTTCGTTTGGAGGGGCGCATGAGAGTCTCTCAATGCCTAGCTAAAGAGCAATTTCAAAATCACTCTTGGCTCTGTGGTTCACCAGGGTTTCCATCGTTTTTACTACCGCTTGGTTTGCCATTCCAAATCTGATGTCGTGGTCTTGCCTCTGAGCCGTGTATGCATATAACTCAATCAAGTCATATGGGTTGTGGTTAATGAGGTCGTTCTCGTTGAACATGCAAACTTGCCCATGTGTTCTCTCCACAGTGAACTCGATGTATCGGATGGCTCGGTTGCCAAATGTCCTTATTTTCATATCAACGACCTTCCTAATCCCATCATTCAAGAAGACAGCCTGGGGAGCTTGTATGGTTTGTCTAATGAATCTATGGTGTAGGAGGTCCATGGACTCAGGCGATAAGATTGGAGGATTGATGGTCAAACTATCATCACGGTCTTGGTATAGGTATTGATGTATGTTCTCTAGCAAAATTGGTTCCCTGGGCGGCAAATCAGGACATCTCCGCATTGCCTCCATGCTCTGTATAATTTCGTCAACCAAGTTCTGAGGAGGTTGCCTTGATGAAGAGGGAGTATCTGCATGCAGCACGGGTGTTTGGGTTTCGGGTTGTGTATGGGTTGGTGTTGGTTCAGGTTGGGTTGGTTGGGGTTCATTGGGTTCGACTTGGTGGTTTCTGGTGCATGGGATTCGGTTGGGGTTTGTGGTTGATGGGGTGATGAAGGTTGAAGTATCATTGGTTCTTGTTGTGTGGATAAGGTGAAGGGTTGAGTGGTGCGAGGTGTTGGTGAAGGGGTTAAGGGTAGGTTTGATGTGGGTGTTGAAGGAAGAGGTTGGTTAAGTTGTGTTGGTGGGATTGTAGGTTCTTCATCTATTGAAGAGCTCAACACGATGGGCTCTTGGGTTGTAGGAAAGGTAAGATGTACATGTACATCTTCAGAGGGCAGAGCCTCTGGTTCCCTTGCTTGGGTTCCTTCTGTTGAGGGTGGTGGTTGTGTTTGTAGTGATGGTGGTGCAGCAGATTCGTTTTTTTGTGCAGCCGCGGCCTCTGTCTCCCCCTCATGAGGTCCAAGACCTTGATCATCGGGGTCTTGGTCGTCATGCCCAGGCCTCTTGTGTGGGCGGCTACTTGAGCAAGAGGCTCTTGTCCTCTTCTTCTTCTGTTCCTTCTTGAAGGTAGCAAGGTATGCCTTCAGGGAGGTCTGTCATTGACTTGCCTCTATTGTTTGGAGGAGGGAAGTTTTGCGCTGTTGTTCATCGGCCAGGTTCTGGGAGAGAACCATTGATGGACGGGTGGCCCGATGAACCAATTTGGCACTGATCTCGTTGAAAGAAGAGACCAGCGCCCTCGACAGAGCTCGCAAGTCAGCTCTTGTGGCAAACTCTGTGGTGGAGGATGAGGCTGGTGGTGGCATGGAGGTGGTGGTGGATGTATATGGGGGGATGGGAAGGTTAGTGATAAGGTCTCTCACCTCTGCAGTGAAAGAGGAAAAGGCTTCATCAAGGGATGGGCCTGCAGAGGGAGGTGGTGGTTGAGGAGTATGCTGGGGGATTTGGGCGAGGATAGCGACAGGGAGTTGGGTGAGAGTGTCTTGGATGGAGGCCACTTTTTGGGTAAGATTGGCTAGGGTATCATTGGTAGAGGTGGTGGATGGTGGTGGGGTTTGGTGAGGGAGTTGGGAGGTGATGGTTGTAGGTAGGGAGTGAAGGTTTCAAAGGATGGTTTGGAGTTGGGTGATAATTTAGGTAAGGTTCTCATCGGCCTCAGTTGCTTGAGCCGTGAGGGTTGCGATGGATTGGATGTTGAGTTGGTTTCGTTGGGTGGCTAGGGAGGAAGTGGTGTTATGGTGTTGGGTAATGATTTGTTGGAGCATTTGTAATCTGGTGGTGTTAGCTTGCGTCTGGGTTTCGATTTGGGTGAGGTGGCGTTGTAAGATTGCAAGAGATTGTTGGAGGTCAAAGGTATTGGTGGAGGGTTGGTTGTCTACAATCCCTTGCATGATGAGTTTAAGGTCTTCCAAGGACCGCATCATTATATCTACAAAGGCTTGGAACTCAGCCTTTGTGACCAGATCAGCATGTGGGGTAACCCCTGCAGCAACAGATGCTGCAGGTTGTGCCTCTGCTCCTGAGGCGCCTTCTTGGCCTTGTGAGAAGGTGGGCCTTGAAGGACTTCCATCTTGTCCTTGATAGCCCTCAAGTGATGAGCTATCTCGTGATGTTGCGACATCCGCGTCCTTTTCCTCAGCTTCAGAGGCCGAGTAAGTGAAATGAATGTGTGTCCCTTTCGGTAGATCAAATATCGAAGGGGGAGGTGCATGAAGGGAAGATCGCTCTGAACGATCATTGGGTTCAATGTCAGAAGCAACACATGCTTCTGTGTGTGTGATGGGATGTGTCGAGCCCTGAGGCGAAGGGGCTCTTATGTCTTCATCACCTCTCTGTTGAGAGAGGGGTAATGGAAAATGTGGTTCCTCAGCTGATACATCTCCAGAGGCCCGAAGAATGGCCTATGGATGGCTGGCTGGGGTTGGGATTGGACTGGGTCATCCTGTTTCAATACCCCTTTGGCTTTGATCGCCAGAGGTAGTGGATGTGGTTGCCCTTTGGGAAATGGGTTGAGGAGTTTTATGAGTAGGGCCGGGGGAGGCATGATGAGTAGCATCATCATCATCATCTTCATCATCCGATGATGATGACTTATGTGCCCCCTCGCTGGATTCATGGGACGGCTCTAATTGCACCGGGGTAGCTGCCCTCGGTTCATGGGACAGCATGGAGCGTTCATAGTTCTGGCGTATCTCAGATGTCGATGGTATGACATTGAGCATAGCCCTGGGGAGGGGACGATTGATGGTATAACCTTCCTTTGAGAGGGTTGGGCGATGACCATGCATCTTGTAGACGGGCATGAATGGCTCCTCGGCTGGTAGGCCATGTTTCCTCATTCTGTCCCCAATGAAGAGAGCGAGGAAGTGAGGAAAGAGAACCGCAGGGAGAGGTTTACCAGCGGCTTGGAGTTTAGACTTCTTGACCACCGCCGAAAGTATTTCATTGTAGATGAGGAAAGCGTAGTCGAGATTCAGATTGAAGAACAGGCCCGTACATGATTGTCATGATGTTTATATTTCCTTGGTCCAAGGAGCCCAGTTTGCATGTAAAGGCTCTGTTGAGAATGGAGAAAAACATATTCCACATCGGTGGAAGGAATTCACGTTTGAAATTCGAGACGTTGCATAGGTCACGGTTGTAACCTAGCATCTTCACGAACCGGAGAATGTCGTCGGTGGTTGGTGGTTCGTCAAATTGAGCAATTCCATGTTCCTTGCGCGTGGGAATGCATAGTATCCGGGAAACCTTAGCCTGCGATATTTTGAGGGAGCAAATCATATCGTTAGGGGCGTCCATGTCCCCCATTATACCATGGCTAGCTTCATCAAACTCACAAGTTTGCCAATACTGTTGAACGTACTTTATGGGTACGCCTGTATCAGCAAGAGTGAGAGCTGGAAGAAGAATGATGTGTTTGAAAAACTCAATAATAATGGCAAAACATTCGCCAAACAAAGTGGTTCGGAGTTCGATAGCGTGATTGTTCGGCCTCATTGGTAGGAAGATGATAGCACAGTTGTCGGCTCCAGTAGACTGGATTCTGCTATCATTATTGTTTGATTCATGGAAGGCGGATGATGCCATTGTTGCAGGTTTGAGGAAGTTGCTGGTTTGTATTTTGTCAGAATGTAGTTTCAGGTTTATGTAAGCGTAAAAAGGAATGTGGAGGAAGAAGAAAGGTATATATAGGCGGGAATATGGTGAGGGGGTGGGGTGGGGGGTGGAAGGGAAACGTTTCTTGATTATTAAAATACAATAATCATGAAAAGTTTTGGCGGTTTGGGTTGTGACGATTTAATTTGAAAAATGTGAGTCGTTTTGATAGTGCGTGTATTTAATATAGTAGGACACGTGTCAAGACGGGATAAGGGAGTGGGGAAAGGTTAAAAGGGTATGTTGGGAATAGGCTGTTGAGGGTGTCAGGCGCGTGGTTATGATGACGTTAGAAATTATTTGAATAAAAATTATTCAAAATAATAACTTGATGAATACGTAACCCAAAAATAATTTGAATTTAAAATCCCATCAAATTGTAAGATTAATACTAATTATGAAGTTTTGGTCTTCTAAAAACCCATGTTTGTATAGTTTTTAGTCACAAAAGCTGCAATTTTGTATAATCTTGAAAAATGAGTTTCAATTTAGATGAGTTTTTGTATAAAAATTATTGTCATCGAACCAGAGGGGCTCTGGTTGGTCATGACCCATTTGGGGAGGGACCAGAGGAGCTCTGGTTTAACATTTATGAAGGAGTTCATTGATGTAATGTGGGATTGCATGTTATAGAAGCCTTGGATTTCAAACCACAGGTTCTAGATAAACATTGTTAATCCATTATGTAGAACCAGAGGAGTTCTGGTTAGAGACATATGTAGCATTTGGGTGATCAGAGGCTCTGGATAGTAGGACCAGAGACTCGGGATAAAAAAATGCATGTTGAAAGAAATGAAATGTGAAGATGAATATTTTGCTCCCCCTCAAATGATGCAAGTGTATTGAATTTGAAGGAGTCAACAAAAACTCCCCCTCAAACAGATAATAATGAAGAATTAGGGATATCAGAGGCTCTGGTCTATACACCCAGAGGCTCTGGTTGTGAGGGATGATGAAAGTATGAAAGGTGGTTAAGTGGAAGTGGAGAAAGGGTAGAGGAGCTCTGGCTGTGAAGCAAAGAAAATGAGTGATGGGAAATGGTGAAGTGTATGTGAAAGACTATGATGGATGAGCCTTTAGACCAGAGTAGCTCTGGTTCCAAAGATTGTGAATCCAGAGGCTCTGGTCTTTAGAACCAGAGGCTCTTGTTATGAAAGCAAAGGAATGAATGAATGCTTAAGTCCAAGTTGAGACACTATAGGATGGGGACTCAAGGAATTGGATTCCAGATCTGGTCTATATAACCAGAGGCTCTGGTGAGTAAGAGAATACTTGGTAGAAATTACGAAGTATTTGCTTTGGCCCAGAGGGGTTCTGGTTCCAAAGGTGATGGAGATTGTTTACCAAAAATTGTTTGTAGTAAGTCTAAATAGCCAGAGGCTCTGGTCTTTATAACCAGAGGCTCCGATTTAGTATACTTGAAGTTCCTGGCTAAAACTTGATATATCACTTATGGGCATAACCATGAGATATTGAAGATCTTTGGTTATACGCTAATGAATGCCTTTAAGTGGTGAGATTCAGCATACCCATCTTGCTGACTAGGAATAAAAATCTTTTCTCATCAAGAGCTTTTGTTAAAATGTCAGCAAGTTGAATCTCAGTTGGAACAAAATACATTTCTATATTACCTTTTTCAACGTTGTCTTTTCAGAAAATGGTTCCTTACATCGATGTGCTTAGTCCTGGAATGCTGCACTGGATTTGCAGAGATTGCTATGGCACTCTTGGAGTCACAGAGGATAGGGATTTTGTCATATTGGAAACCATAGTCCTTAAGTTGAGTCTTCATCCAAAGAACTTGTGAACAACAACTAGCAGCAGCAACATATTATGCTTCTGCTGTGGATGTTGAGACACAATTTTGTTTTCTGGATGTCCAACTTACTAGCTTGTCCCCCAAGAGTTGACAGCTTCCAGACGTGCTCTTTCTGTCAAGCTTGCAACCTGCATGATCTGCATATGTGTAGGCTATTAGATCAAAGCCAGAGTTCTTTGGATACCAGAGACCCAATGATGGGGTTCCTTTAAGGTATCGAAAGATCCTCTTGACTGCAGAGAGATGCGATTCTTTAGGATTTGATTGATATCTTGCACAAAGACATGTGGCAAACATTATATCTGGTCTACTAGCAGTTAGATACAGAAGTGATCCGATCATGCCTCTATAGGTTGCTACATCTACAGGTTTGCCTGATGGATCAGCAAAAAGCTTAGCTCCTGTAGCCATAGGTGTTCTCAACGATGATGAATTTGAGAGAGAGTATTTCTTCAGAAGGTCAGTCACATATTTGGACTGATTGATGAAAATTTGTTCTGAAGTTTGTTTTATTTGAAGGCCAAGGAAGAAACTTAGTTCTCCCATCATACTCATCTCAAATTTACTTTTCATCAACTCTGAGAATTTTTCGCAATGTTATGTATTTGTAGAACCAAATATGATGTCGTCCACATATATTTGAACTAGTAAGATGTCACCTTTATGTTTTTTGAGAAAGAGGGTTGTATCGATTGTACCTTTTTCGAAACCGTTGTTGATGAGAAAGGTAGATAGAGTTTCATACTAGGCTCTGGGTGCTTGCTTCAGCCCATAGAGGGCTTTATCCAGAAAGTAGACATAGTCTGGATGTCTTGGATCTTCGTACCCAGGAGGCTGCTGCACGTAGACTTCCTCTTGAAGTTTGCTGTTGAGGAAGGCAGACTTGACATCCATCTGATAGACCTTAATGCCTTTGTGAGCGGCGTAGGCTAGGAACATTCTGATGGCTTCAAGTCTTGCAACGGGAGCGAATGTTTCATCATAATCAATCCCTTCTTCCTGGCGGTAGCCTTTGGCAACAAGCCTGGCTTTGTTCCTTATTACGATGCCATCTTCGTCCTTCTTTTTCTGGAAGACCCATTTGGTGCCTATGGCCGTCTTCCCTTTGGGTAGAGGCATTAGGGACCATACTGTGTTTTGTTTAAACTGGAGTAATTCTTCTTGCATTGCATCTATCCAGTTTGGATCTTGTAGGGCTTCTAAAATCTTCTTATGTTGGATCTGAATTCAACTTTGGTATTGATCTAATACTCTAAATAAGCTCTAAAACAATTGAAGTGCAGCGGAAAATATTAATAAGAGCAAAACAGAGTGTGTAAGTGATTAGAATTTCTAAACACACCAAGAACACACAGTCTCAACGAAGAAGATGAATGCAAGAAAATTGYTCCAAAGGTTTTCAATCAATTCAATTGAAAATTTTGACAATTACAATACTTGAAGCACATAGTTTACAAAGGCCCTATCCGCTATTTATACTAGTTCCTAACGACCTTAGAGACTAGATCTTGACACGTGTCTTCATCTGGATCGTCCAAAGAAAGTCGATTAAGCCCTAGTGACGTGAGAAGCACATGCGGCTAACTACCTTCGAAAACTGTTAGAACAGAAACGTCACAGAAGACGAAAACCGCAGACCCTCTGTGAGCCATCTCAGAGGCTCTATTGTAAATGACTTGCGTGTTCTTTTGACAGAGAACTATTTTCCAGAACCTCTGTGAGATACATCAGAGGTTCTGCCACTCTTCACTTGCTCGATCATACGGCTTCTATCGCTAATCCTCTATTGTCTTCTGTGGAGTTAACCTTCTGTCAAGTCTTGCAATATACTTTTTCTATAATTTTACAAGATAGGAATAATGGATCTAACAATCTCCCCCTAAGTATTGAAAAAGTAATTGTGGACAGTTGGGTGCAAGATTTGACTTAAGGAAAAATACAAGAGGAGATTAATCTCATCCTCTGCAAAAATTTACATTACTGAAAGAAGTAAAAATTGTGCAGGCTTACACTATTACAAAAGTATACTCAACAGCAGAGTCTGGATAATCGTCTACAGCATATTGCAAATCAGTCTTGACAGTCTTGTAGACCTTGAAGATCCATTCCCTGAATGAGACTTGTATTTTGATGGTTTCCAGTCCGTTACTTCATCCGCCCTTATTCGCCCTTTCTACACCTCTGCCACCACCGAGTTGAACACCCATTC
>NC_037544.1:16342591-16344139 GCF_001531365.2 Cynara cardunculus var. scolymus | reverse complement strand
CTCAGAAGGATCGACATCCTTGTGAGTCTTCTTAGACTTCTTTGGCCTTCGTGGGGGACTACTTACTACTCTCGGTCCTTCCTCACTCAGCTCCCTTGCCTCTGCAGGCTCCTCCAATCTTCCCTCAACTCTCATTTTGTGCACTCTCTCACCGACGGGGATACCTATTCATGGAGGGGTTTCAGGGACCAACTCTGGCCTCCTGTATCCACTCCTATAAGCCTTCCTATCTCCTTTGCTAAGGCACTTGAGCATAGCTTTTGATAATGGCCTCGGGCTTCTGTAGCCTAGCTTATGCTCTGTAGGATGGAACTCCTTCATTGGATATAAACGAGGATTCGGCTCTGCAGAGGGCAGTTTCTCTGAAATCATGTCTCCAAAGACCAAGCCGAAGAACCTCTGTAAGATAAAGTTTGGGTGATTGAGGTCTTCTTTGGCTTTCTTCTGTGCTTTTACCTTTGATTTCTCACCYCGTTGAGTAGCACATTTCTTCTTGATTAGGCCCACCATATCATCAAAGATGAGTTGCGCGTAATCTAGGGGCAAGTTGAAGTATATTCCATATACTATGGAGAGCATGGCATGAGATGCTTGATCGTGGCTGCCGACCTTCCCCGTTAAACAACAATTGATGATCGAAAACAGRGTATTCCACATAGGAGGAAGGCCCTTCCTCTTGAATTCAGTCCGTTTGATGATTTTCGTCTTTGCCGATATATGAGTGGAATTCGAGGAATTCGATCAATTTCGTATCTGATGGAGTTGGTGCGAAGGCATCCAAATTAAGAACGTCCAGTGTAGGTAGGTTCAGGGCAATACGTAGGGTCTCGATGTTCATCTCCATTGGTATGAGGGATTTGATTATTGGGTGTGAAGCATAGCCCACTATGCTTAATCCAGCACCTTTCAAGGTGCAGATGTAAGAACTAAGTAGAATTGGGTGAGATAGGTTTCAGGGGTAGGTTTTGTTGCGGTGAGTGCATAATAGATGGGGTGATTGCGAAGGATCTCTAGTGGGTAAGTGTGTTCCCGGAAGCCATTTGGGGTTGGAGCGAAGTAGTAGTTATTAGGTTTCTTTACCAGCATCACTTTCTCATATCGATTCTGTAAAAAAGATATGGCATGAGAGGTCAGTGCCTGAGATTGGTTCACTTCATTACTGCTTGGGTTGTTTTCGAATTGAGCGGAGGTGGACGCTAAGCTTGAAGACATATTTGCAGGTTGCCGGAAAGCTTGAGATTTTGCTGGAGGATTCGAGAAGTGAAGGGGTATATGATGGGGGGAAGAGTATTTATAGTAAAGAATTTTGAATGTCAACTGTTTATTTGGCGATATACCGTGATGAGTGGCTTATGGGAAAGACGAATCAAAATATGTCACGTGTTTTTGGGAAGACGCACGATTGATGACGTACGCCCCCATTTCTGACACGCACGTGGTCAACTTTAACCCTTATCCACAGAACCACACGCACCATATCAATAATAGAAAACAATAGAAGTGAGTTTTGTCAAAAGCCTAAGGGTAACAGAGCCTCTGTGATATGTG
>NC_037544.1:16340584-16342491 GCF_001531365.2 Cynara cardunculus var. scolymus | reverse complement strand
CCGCTTGTCTGTTAGCGTCCCGTGTTTCCGCTTTAGCGGGGTGTGACACCAATGGAGTCTTGAAGGCGGTACGGTAGGCCCAAAGTGCATCATCCAATTTAAGCGACCAATCTTTACGATTTGGCTTAACCACTTTTTCTAAAATATTTTTGATTTCCCGATTTGAACGTTCCGCAAGACCATTGGTTTGCGGGTGATAAGCCGTGGCTACTTTATGTCGGATGTTGTACTTTTCAAGAGTGGTACTTAACACTTTGTTTCTGAAATGAGTCCTTTCATCGCTTATTAATGCTCGAGGTGTTCCAAAACGAACAAAAATGTTTTTATGCAAAAAGTCCACTACCGTTTTGGCATCATTTCTTGGGCAAGCCTTTGTTTCTATCCATTTGGAGACATAGTCTACCGCAACCAAAATGTACTGATTATGAAAAGACATGGGAAATGGTCCCATAAAGTCCATACCCCAAACATCGAAAAGTTCGACTTCCAAAATATTGTTCAAGGGCATCTCATTTCTTTGGGACAAATTCCCCATGCGTTGGCATTGATCACAACTCTTCACAAATTCAAAAGCATCTTTAAATATGGAAGGCCAAAAAAATCCGCTTTGCAAAATTTTAGCGGCCGTACGTTGTCCACCAAAGTGGCCTCCATACGGTGATGCGTGACATTCTTTTAACAAAGCTTGGATTTCATCATCCGGGACACATTATCTCAAAATTTGATCCGATCCCAATTTAAAAAGGGATGGATCGTCCCACAAATAATGCTTGCAATTGTGAAGAAATTTTTTAAACCGGTTTCCCTGAAAATGATATGGTTTAAGGCCACATGCAAGATAGTTAGCAATATCTGCATACGAAGGATTTTGTTTTTGAAAATTGTGTTGTATGGCCAAAACATATTCATCCGGGAAAACCTCCTTAATCTCATGATTCCCCCCACTTGATACATTTCCTTCAATTCTAGAAAGGTGATCGGCCACTTGATTGTCACATCCCTTTCGGTCAACAATCWKAAGATCAAATTCTTGCAATAAAAGAATCCATCTAATAAGYCGTGGTTTCGCATCAACTTTGTTAAATAAATACTTTATTGCCGAATGATCTGTATGAATAGTGACCTTGGTACCAATCAAGTATGAACAGAAACGGTCAAAAGCAAATACTACCGCAAGAAACTCTTTTTCCGTGGTGGTATAATTTAATTGGGCTTCAATAAGAGTCTTACTTGCGTAGTATATGGGGTGAAATTTTTTATTTTGCCTGTCCCAAAACGGCACCCACGGCCCAATCACTTGCGTCACACATTACCTCAAAAGGTAGGGACCAATCGGGAGTGATTATAATGGGTGTCGAGACAAGAGCATTCTTGATTGTTTCAAAAGCCTTTTTACAATCGGAGGTGAACTCAAAAGCTTGGTCAACATGCAACAAGTTACATAAGGGTTTTGCAATTTTCGAAAAATCGTTAATAAACCGTCGGTAAAAACCCGCATGTCCCAAAAAGCTACGAATACCTTTGACCGAAGTAGGTTCGGGCAATTGCATTATCACCTCAATTTTAGCTTTGTCAACTTCCAAACCTTTTTTTGAAATCATGTGACCCAAAACTATTCCCTCTTGCACCATAAAATGGCATTTTTCCCAATTTAAAATCAAGTCATGGGTCTCACATCTCTCCAAACTCTTCTTCAAATTTTCAAGACAATTTTCGAAATTAGTGCCAATAACCGAAAAATCATCCATAAAAACTTCCATAGTGTCCTCAATCACATCCGGAAAAATAGACATCATACATCATTGGAAAGTGGTCGGAGTATTACATAAACCGAATGGCATACGTCGGAAAGCAAAAGTTCCAAAGGGACAAGTGAAAGTAGTTTTCTCTTGATCTTCGGGTGCAAT
>NC_037544.1:16338433-16340064 GCF_001531365.2 Cynara cardunculus var. scolymus | reverse complement strand
AGTGGTTTTAACTCCAAATCGGGTGCTTCTACAATGGACGGGGTTTGGGTTGGTATATCTTTAAAATCTAACTGTTCAAAGGAAGCTATGTTCTCAAGTAAGTCTTCTTCACAAATGTCTTCTGCCGTGCCCACAGTGTCTCCACTGTGTGCATAGTCGATCAAACTTAGATCTAAATCTTCACCTACTGAGTAAATATACGAACAGTCCTCAATCTCCCCATTGAACTTAAGAGTCTTAAACACATTGAAAGTTACCTGCTGGTCATTTACTCTCATGGTCAACTCACCCTTTTGTACATCAATCAATGTCCTACCCGTAGCTAGAAAGGGACTTCCTAAGATAATCAGGACTTTCCTATCGGCTTCATAATCTAACACTAGAAAGTCGGCTGGAAAGATAAATTTGTCCTCTTTAACCAAGATGTCTTCAATTTTACCTTTCGGATATGCCAAGGACCTATCTGCTAATTGCAAAGTCACGGTCGTAGGTCAAACTTCCCCAATTCCCAACTGATTAAAAATGGACAAAGGCATGAGATTTATACTTGCCCCAAGGTCACACAAGGCATGACCCACTTCTTTCCTTCCAATAGAGCACGGGATGGTGAAATTTCCCGGGTCTTTTAGCTTTGGGGGAATTTTGCAAGTAAGAAGGGCACTACATTCCTTTGTCAAAGACACGGTCTCAAATTCACTAAGTCTTCCCTTTTTAATGAGGATGTCTTTTAAAAATTTAACATAACTAGGCATTTGCTCGAGAGCTTCTACCAAAGGTATGTTAATGTGAAGTTGCTTAAAGATGTCCAAGAACTTCTTAAACTGAACATCCACATTTTTGGCTTTCATTCTATCTGGAAAAGGTAAATCTCTTAGATCTAAATCTGTTGGACTGGTCTTAATCTGCTCGGGTGTGGGCAGTTTCTGCCCACTGTGAGCAGTGTTAGTTGGAAACTGGGTGGTACTGGAACTGGGTAAAGCTGCTGTTTCTTGAACAGAAACTGGAATTTGAGTTTCCTCAGCTGTAGGAAACAGAACTGGAAATTTCGATGCGTCAAAAGAATGTGAAATATTTTCTTGAGAAATCGGCTCCATGGGTGTTTCTTTATTAGAGTCTCCTAAGTCCTTATCACTTCTTAAAGTTACGGCCTTAACATGTTCCTTAGGTGTTTCCATGTCACTAGGCAAAGTTCCTTGAGGTCTATTCTTGAGATCCGTGGAAAATTGGCCAAGTTGGGTCTCAAAACTCCTCAAGGTKGCATTGGTTTGGTTTATAAAACCTTTAAGTAAARATTCKAGTGAACCATTACCCTCCGATGCATTTTGTTGCCTAGGTGCATGTGGTTGTGAAGATTGTCCACTTTGGTACATGTGATGATTACCTTGCATGTGATTGTTACCTTGCATGTAATGATCGTCTTGATTAAATCCCGGGGGATTTGAAGGTCGGTTTTGGACTTGAGTTGCCTCGGGGGGTTGAAGTCTTTGATTTCCGGCCCATGAAAAATTTGGATGATTTCTCCAATTCGAATTGTACGTTGGAGAAAATGGGCTATTTCTTGTATGGTTCCCAACATAATTTACYGAAACGGGGTTTCCGGGGCAAAACTCATAAGAATGACTTTCACCACA
>NC_037544.1:16329596-16338044 GCF_001531365.2 Cynara cardunculus var. scolymus | reverse complement strand
ATACCGCTTCATCTTCTTCTTGGCGAAACGCCATAATTTCATTTCTAATCATTACATTCCTTGTCGGAGGAAAGTATTTTTTTAGAATTTTTTCTGCCAAATCATTCCATGTAAGGATCGAGTTTGGTGGTTGAGAATTTAGCCATGCTCTAGCTCTATCCTTCAATGTATAAAGGAAAAGCGTTAAGCGTAAGGCCTCTTGAGTAACTCTGGGAATTTTAAAATGATCCGTCATTTCWATAAAAGATTTCAAATGAGAGTGCAGATCTTCCGAAGAGAATCCCCCAAACTGTCCCATAGCGGAAATCATTTGAAACATAACCGGCTTGGGTTCAAAAGATATTGTTGTCAATTCGGGTCTACCAATTCCCGAGGCCAATTGACCAAATTCGGGAGTTGCGTAGTCCCATGTGCCTTTATTTTTGTCATTGACAATATTAACCGTGGCTTCCCGAGGAGGTGGATTATCCCACATGGTACGGTTGGGATTTCGCCGATTATTTCTACCTCTTCTTCGTCTCCTAATTGTTCTTTCTAACTCAAGATCAAGAGGTAAAAGATCACCATGTTGTATCCGTGGCATACAACACAGGAACAGCGAATGAAACAACTGACCAAGGCTCAAATGAAAATCAATATCTCAGGATAAAAATCGCCCCAGTCCCCGGCAGTGGCGCCAAAAACTTGATGTGCTCGAATTGTAAGTGTGCACACAGTGGGCATAAAATCCCCAAAGTGGCGGTGCAAGTGCACACCGACACTATGATCGCTTCAAGTAATAGAGTGGTATAGTACCAAGAACGTTTCCACAGGGACCGGACTTACTGAGAATCAGAGACTTTCATGGACTTCTTGAACAATGCTTCGGGTTGAGAAAAATTGAGTTTTGATTGGTGCAAAGCGTTAAAATATAAAATAAACCTTTAATATTAAAGGAAGGGTATGGGTGTAAGTTTTGCTTAAGAATATTGCAGGAACAATTTGGTCAGAAACTCATGGGATTTCTATAAGAACTCCTATCTCTCGAAAGTGAATTCTTATATACTGTGCCCACAAAGTGCCCACAAAACGTCCACTTTTATCAATCTTAAACTTGCCGAATTAGCTACTAGATAAAAAGATATCTGGTTCCACTAGCCTGAAGATTTATACTCACAACATATTGTAGCATAAACTCGACTAATATCTGAACAAAAGCTAAAAACATGCAAAACCCGCATCTCTGCGTGATTATCAACGACTCTCTCAAATATTTGTGCATCATCTAAGCCGTATTTCAGATCCGCCCATCTCTGGATCAACGATCTAATATTAACACTTCAAAGTGATCGGCTTATCTGCGTTGAGTTTACGTCTCGACTTAAATGACCAAGCTTAAGAATCAATAAAAATGGCAACACCCAAGTGTGCCCTTAAATCCTTAAGCTTGACTCACACCCACACCCAAAGGGGTGTTTAGCTCATAATAAAATTAGAAAACATAAGGGAAACAGAAGAAGAGAAATGCATAAGAAATACTTGAACTGAAAATAAATACTTACTGTTGCCCACAGAGGGCACACAATACACAGTGGCGAGAATAAAAGACTAACTACGAAAGTAAAATTACAATCAGAAAATAAACTAGTTCTACTGCTACAAAGCTTGAGAGAATGCTCCAAGGTTGCTTAGCTAATTTTTTTGGTGGAATGGGGTTAGTACAATAGAGAGAAAGCCTTCAAAATATAGGGAAAAGGTGAGACCGGATAAACTATTTACCCAATGGATAAAAATCTGCATTGTCCAAAGGTTAAGGACCACCCATCACCACAAGTCTACTTCATCTCTGGCCATGTCACTTCTTCTTGAAAGGTTGCAAACGGTAAAAGTACTCCAATAAATTATGAAAAGAAGGCTTTTCAATCAAAATAAAGGTAGGAGTACTTTCTTTGTCTTTTCATCACTTCAACCAGGTCCATTCTTCCAAGCAACTAAATGTTTAGATCTGAACTCAGAATTAAATCTCATTAATATCCAAGAGAATGAATATCTGAATTTTGTTCAAATCCAACTAGATGCAAATCTGCCATAAGATGAATGTGAGCAGAAAGTGGGCATTTTACCAACAGTAATGAAAATAATTAAATTCTTGACCTTTCATCACCTCTTAACATATTTTGGACCAAAAATACAAGATAGGAGCAAAATGGGTACCAAAGACACAATAAAATAGAGGTATTAAACAACAAATAACTCATACAAAATGAGAGTTATCACATTTCCAAAACGACAAGTTTGTAAATTAATAAAAAAATAAAAAAATTCAAAGGTGATGATTGAAACACGACTTCTTTTAATGCCACCATGTGCCTTTCTTACCCCTGAAAAGCACGATAAAACAAGTGTCAACTACAAGAGTTGGTGAGTTCACAAGTTTTCATTATACAACAAATCTTTATGCAATAATTACTTCGAGTAAGTATTTTACTTACTCGCAACAACTTTCATATGTGTAACACGTTTAACGAGGCACAATGTACTCCAAGTAATTTTAACTGTTGGACCACTACTAAACCTGCGACAACTACGCCCTTTATACCGAACTACCTCAGCGGTAGTGTTTAAACCACATGTGTAGAACCCGTGTTTTAGTTAAATGCACCTCTACTCGTCAGTAAAAGGTGGGATTGTCAATCCAAATAGTGCTATCCATTAAACCATCGGCTCATACGAGTTAATAAGTAGTGTAACCAAGTGGGACTTTTTAATTAACCCAAACACATTTTTTACTAGCGTACATGGTGTTAGTGCTCGTATTCACAATTTCATTTTAATGCATGTTTCATATTATCAATTTGTATCCACGATTTAATCACATTGTATATTTTATACAAACATCAACTACTTTTATACATGCTTTTCCCCCAAATAACGGTGGATTCAAAAAGGGGCCGTTAATACTCACCTTTTCTTTCACGGAGAAGATGGTTGAGTGATCAAATGGTATGTCTTGGTAAAGTCCTTTTAGTGAATCCCTATAGAAAACGAACGGTTGTCAAACTCTTAAAGGTTAAGGTTACTATTCTACCTTTACGTCTTATAAATGCCTCTTTATGTTCTTAAGAATAAAATAAAAAAAATCAAGTTTTAAGCACTTCATATGTTTATTATGGGGTTTATGGTTTAAGAGTCCAATCTTTAGTGGTTTTAGGAAATCATGCATGCTGACAGAATCTTTGTGACTCAAAAATGTCCATGGTTCACCCACATCCAAGAAGTATATTTTCCAGAATTTTTATATGTTTTATTATACTGAGTTAGGATCATTATGACCAAAAATCAAAATTTTTGGATGAGTTTAAGGGTCTCAAACAAATTTTACCAAAACAGTGATTACAGCTTTCAAAACAGAAAACCCCTTCTTAATGTTACACCCTTTTGAAAGAGTGATACTTATTTTTTACCAGTGATTCATGAATCGTTTTAAATCTAACACATAAGGCTAGCTTTTCCAAAAAGAATCACTATATTTGGATGTATAGTTTAGGAGTTATGGTTGTTTGAATATGCATGTGGAAATCTGTCAAGTCTGGACAGATTGCACACTTATTTTGTAAAAATCGGTTGAACCTCTAAATCACCATGTTTTTGGGTGGGGTTAGACTCTTTTGAAATGTAACACTTTAATCTATACTCCAGAGGTAAAATTTCATGAGTTTTGATGTGTCTTCTAAAAGTTATAGATGAACAATGAGACACAAAGTTTCTGACCGACCACTGTTGCATACCAAATTTGTTTTGGGTGTTGTGAGGTCATAAGGTCATATTTTCTCATGATTCCACTTGGGTTTCAAAAATAATACACTAAATATTATTGAGGAAAAAGATTCATGTTTATTGGGTCAATACACAAGCAGATATGGTCGTTCCAAACTCATGCAATGAATCTGTCCAGGAGAAATGTCATTCTTTTATGCAAAAATGGATTTTTATGCATCACAATTTCCAAAAATGATGATTTTATAGAAGAAGGTCACTCTACTATTCAATATTAAAGTAAGAATATATAAAATACACTATTCTTGGTAACAAAAATGAAAGAGAACTCAGATTCCATAAGAGACACAAAAATGCAAGAAATGAAGGGTTTTTCTTGCTTTTCAAAAGTTCTAGATGGTTAGGTCACATATTTTCTCCATATTAAGAACATTTTTCATGTATTTTGTGTAAAATCTACCCTTAGAACTTAGAATAAAGAACATCTCTCCTTTGCAAACTTAAAAGTATGAAAATGACAAGAAAATGGCACTAAAAGTACATAAAATGACGCCAAAATACTAACAAGTTCTTACCTTTGATTAAAAGAAGATGATTTCTTCAAGTTTTATTTCTTGAATCCCTTTTCTTTTATATGAAAGGCTGAATTTTTCTTGAAGAATGAGATGGAGGGAGAGAGTAGTAGATGAAAAGTGAGGGAGAGTAAGGAGGTGAAAGGTTGAGAGATAAATGAGAAATGAGTGTTTTGAATTTTCAAAATATATTTATATATAGAGGAGGGGGGGGGGGCGGCCATGTGATGAGCCTATGGGCCTCCCTTCTATTTTTTTTTTTGTATAAACTTAGCCCATAATTTAATAAGTTGGGTACTTTTGTGAGATATTGAGAAAAAGGCCCAAATTCCTATTTTATAAGATAAATAAATTCATTACATATAATTTTAAGTAAAAATATTTAAAATATGTAGACTCTATATTTTATGCAAGTTTTAAAAATTATTTGGAGTGTTTGGCATTTTATAAGACGATCCGGTTCATTATGGGTCGAAACAGTGTTTTCTACGCTACCTACTGGGATTTCTAACTACTTAAGCTCTAATCGCTCTACTTGAGTGTTAATAATATTTCTAAAGTGCTATCTAGCTACTAACCTGGTATTTAAATTTTCGGATGTCACAGCTTCCTCCTGTTAGAGGAATTTCGCCCCGAAATTTAACTGTTGGCATCACCGATTGGTTCTTTCATAAAAAGCTGCGGGTAATTATTTTTCATAAAGTCCTCCCTTTCCCAAGTGTACTCGGGTCCATGCCTTGAATTCCATCGAACTTTCAGGATCAGAATCTTACTATGTCTCAGATGTTGACTTTATGGTCGAGGATTTCGATCGGCTCTTCAACGAAGCATAACCGTTCATTAATTTGAATGTCTTCCAAAGATAGAACCAAAGATTCGTCGGTTAAACATTTCTTAAGGTTTGATACGTGAAATGTATCATGGATGGAACTAAGCCCTTTAGGCAAGTTTAGTTTGTATGCAACCGCTCCTACTCTTTCGAGTATTTCAAATGGACCAACATACCTTCGGCTAAGTTTTCCTTTCTTTCCGAAGCGCACAACTCCTTTCCATGGAGATACTTTTAAAAGAACTTTATCACCCACTTGAAATTCCAACGGTTTCCTACGGTTATCAGCGTAGCTCTTCTGACGATCTCTTGCAGCTTTAAGTCTTTCTTGGATGATCGAGATTTTTTCGGTTGTCTCCTGAATAATGTAAGGTCTAGTCAGTTGTCTATCACCAATTTCCAACCAGCTGAGTGGGGATCTACGTTTATGCCCATACAAGGCTTCGTACGGTGCACACTGGATACTGGTGTGATAGCCATTGTTGTAAGAAAATTCACATAATGGTAAGTGAGTGTCCCAACTACCTCCAAAGTCTATCACACAGGCTTGTAACATATCCTCTAGCGTTTGGATAGTCCTTTTCGTTTGCCCATCCGTTTGAGGATGATAGTAAGTGCTTAAGTCCAACCTCGTGCCTAGTGCCTTTTGAACTGATTGTCATAATCGTGAAGTAAAACGGCTATCTCTGTCTGAGATGATAGAAATASGTACTCCATGACGCGATACGATTTCATTGATATATAATTGTGCAAGCCTTTCCATACTAAAGTCTTCTCGAACAGGTAAAAAGAGCGTGGATTTCGTAAGCCAATCCACTATGACCCAAATTGAGTCAGGTCCTTTCCTAGTCCTAGGTAACTTAATAACAAAGCCCATTGATATCTTATCCCACTTCCATTGGGGAATCTCTAGTTGCTGAAGGAGACCAGACGGTTTCTGATGCTCAGCTTTTACCCTTGCGCTTGTTAAGCACCGGCTTACGTACAAAGCAACGTCCTTCTTCATTCCTGGCCACCAATAATACTCTCTTAGCTCTTTGTACATCTTATCGGTTCCTGGGTGAATTGAGTATCTTGAGCGATGTGCTTCTTCTAAAATTGTTGACCGAAGGCTGTCGTCCTTTGGTATCCGAACTCTATCTCTGAAGTAACGCACCCCATCTGCTCGAGTTTCGAATTCCTTCTCTAAATGGTGCAGGGTCTCGTTCTTCAAATTCTCCGATTTCAATGCCTCATCTTGAACTTCAAGAATTTGCATTTTTAGGTTCGTTTGAATCATCATCCCCATGGCTCGTACCCTTGACGGTTTTACCCTTTCTTTCCGTCTTAATGCATCTGCTACCACGTTAGCTTTCTCGAGTGGTACTTTATTTCACAATCATAATCGTTGAAAAGTTCAACCCATCTTCGTTGCCTCATGTTCAGCATCTTTTTGTCTAGGATATGTTGAAGGCTTTTGTGATCAATGAAGATGGTGCATTTGGTGTCGTAGAGATAATGTCTCCAAATCTTGAGTGCAAACACCACTGCTCCTAGTTCCAAGTCATGAGTGGTGTAGTTCTTTTCATGAACCTTGAGTTTCCTTGATGCATAAGCAATGACTTTGTCATTTTGCATCAGCACACATCCCAAGCCTTGGTGTGACGCATCGCAGTATACCACAAAATTCTCCGTACCTTCTGTTAGCGCTAAGATCGGTGCGTGACATAGCTTATGCTTGATCAATTGGAATGCTTCTTCTTGCTTTTCACCCCACATGAACTCCTTATCCTTCTGGATTAATGCCGTCAGTGGTTGTGCGATCTTGGAGAAATTTGAAATAAAACAGCGATAGTAACCTACTAAACTGAGAAATTGGCGAATTTATGTCGAGGTCCTTGGGGCGTCCCACTTCTTTATATCATCAACTTTGGCCGGATCAACATGAATTCCCTTCTCATTTACCACATGACCAAGGAAGTGCACCTCACGAATCCAAAATTCGCATTTGGAGAACTTGGCATACAATTTCTGATCCCTTAATAGCTCAAGTATCAACTTTAAGTGTTGTTCATGCTCTCCTTGTTTTGCGAATAGATCAGTATGTCATCTATGAATACAACCACGAACTTATCCAAATATGGCTTGTATACTCTATTCATTAAATCCATGAAAACTGCTTGCGCGTTAGTTAACCCAAAGGGCATAACTAAGAATTCATAATGACCATAACAAGTTCTGAATACCATCTTAGGAATATCTACCACACGGACCTTCATTTGATGGTATCCGGATCGAAGATCGATCTTTGAAAAGTAAGTGGCACCTTAAAGTTGATCGAACAAGTCATCGATTCGGGGAAGGGGATATCGGTTCTTGATGGTCAGCTTATTGAGTTCCCTATAATCGATGCACATCCAAAGGGATCCGTCTTTCTTTTTAACAAATGGTACTGGAGCTACACAGGGTGAAGGGCTAGGTCTGATGAATCCTTTGTCGAGTAGCTCCTTTAGTTGTTCTGACAATTCTTTCATTTCTGATGGTGCCAAACGATAAGGTGATTTGGCTACGGGCATTGCTCCAGGAATTAAGTCAATGTAGAATTCGACTTGCCGTAACGGGGGTAATCTTGGCAGCTCATCAGGAAATACCTCGGGAAAATCCCGAACTATTGGAAAATCCTGATGAGAACACCAAATGCTATAATTGTAGTAAGCTAGGCCAGTTTGCTATTAACTAGAAGAAGCCGGTAAATCGTGATACCGACTATTACAAGAATAAGTTTCTTCTATCAAAACAAAGAGATGCTGGCAAAGCTCTTATGGCCGAGGATGAACATTGGCTAAATCTGGCAGATGAGGAACAAGAAGCTGAAGTCGTTGCACATGTGTGCATGATGGCTAAATCAGACAATGATTTGCCTTGAGAAAATTCTCAGATGAATGATGAGGTAATTCATCAAACATGCATTAAACAGATGAATAAGATGAAACTCCAAATTCAAAATTTCTAGCAAGAGTTAAAATAAAAAAAAGTTCGTTCAAATAATTTTGAAGATCAAATAAAAATGCTAAAAGAAAGATATACTAAAGTTTATCTTGAAAATGCTGGAAATTTGAATTGGGCTAAGTCTTTGCAATCTGAGTCCAAAATATCTGAAGAAAAATCGAATGCTTTAAATTCCGAGTTATCTGAATTGAAAGAAAAATATAAATCATTAGTTTTAGTTAATGACGAACAAATTGCCAAAATTAGTAAGCTTGATTTAAAAATAATTCAGTTAAATAAAACTCTGAAGGAAAAAGAAGAAAT
>NC_037544.1:16327830-16328913 GCF_001531365.2 Cynara cardunculus var. scolymus | reverse complement strand
ACTGAGGATTCTAATTTACCTTCAGACTTTTCAAACAATTTTAATGAAAACCCTGTTTCCGAGGATGTTTATTATAAAAAGATTAAAACCAAAAAGAATCCAAGGATTCAGAAGAAAAAGCTTACAAAGAAAAAGAAAGTTCAAAATTCAAGTAAATCTAATAATTTTCTTTTTTCTTTTTCAGATAATTCGTTGAAGTTTAAACAGTATTGGAGAGTAAAAGAAGACGACAACTCATCTGCTCAACTGAGGAAAAATAATTTTACTAGTTATGTTTTAAATGATTCAAAATTGAATAGTTCTGTAAAAAGATATTCAGTTGATGAATTATTTGTTATTAGAAATAGTAAAAATAATTGTTCTCCGAGTAGAGTTAATGAATTWCTTCAATCTTTTACTTCTTCAAGTCCTTACCAATTCATGCATTCTGTTGTATCTTCTATTTCTAAAAATGTCATGTTTAGGAACGTTGGTTCGGTAGGTATAGCATACCGCCAACGAAATCTGAGATTAAAGGTCCTAAACTAAAATGGGTACCAAAACCCAATTGATTCAATTTTGCAGGTTAACCGGCATGTGTGGTTCTTGGACTCCGAATGTTCTAAACACATGACTGGTAGAAAAGATCTTCTATCTAACTTTGTTGAATCGTTTGGTGGTACGGTAAGATTCGGAAACAACCAATACGCGCCTATCGTTGGATATGGTGACGTAATTTCTGGGAATTTATCTATTAAGAAAGTGTCGTTTGTCGAAGGACTTGGACATAATTTGTTYAGTATAGGTCAATTTTGTGATAAAAATTTAGAAGTCTGTTTTAAAGCTAACCAATGCAGCATTCATACTTCTGATGGTAAGGAGCTGTTAGCTGGTTTCAGACGATCAAATCTATACACTATTGATCTATCAAATACACAAGTGGATACTGATGTCTGATTAATCTCCAAGGCCTCTTTGAAAGAAAATCTATTATGGCATCGACGTCTTTCTCATCTGAACTTCAAGAACTTAAACAAGTTGGTTTGTGACAACTTGGTCAAAGGAATCCCAGAACTGAAGTTTCAAAAAGATCATGTATGCGGT
>NC_037544.1:16325231-16327730 GCF_001531365.2 Cynara cardunculus var. scolymus | reverse complement strand
CACTTTCCATTGAGGGTATTCCTCTCGGATAAGTGTGGGAGGTTTGGATTGAGATCCAGTACTCATGAACGAGGTATTACTCATGTTCGCCATTGAAATTTGAAGGAAAAAATAAGAACAAGAAGAAACTGATTAAATAGTGAGTGAAACAGGGTAATATGAAGAAATTGGTGTTCTAGGAATCACAGATTAATACCAAAAGCAGAATTAATTGAATTAGAATTCAAAACCCGCTCTGATACTAATTGTTGGATCTGAATTCCACTTTGGTATAAATCTAATACTCTAAATAAGCTCTAAAACAATTGAAGTGCAGCGGAAACATTATTAAGAGCAAAATAGAGTAAATGATTAGAAATTCTAAACACACCAAGAACATACAGTTTCAATGAAGAAGATGAATGCAGGAAGATTGCTCCAAAGGTTTTTCAATTGATTCAATTGAAAAGTATGATAATTACAATACTGGAAGCACCACTGATTACAAAGGTCCTATCCGCAATTTATACTAGTTCCTAACGACCTTAGTGACAAGATTTTGACGCGTGTCTTCATCTGAGTCGTCCAAATAAAGTCGATTATTCCCTAGTCACGTGAAAAGCACATGCGGCTAACAACCTTTGAAAACTGATAGAACAAAAACTTCACAAAAGACCAAATCCGCAAACCCTCTGTGAACGATCTCAGAGGCTTTGCTGTAAATGACTTGCATGTTCTTTTTGACAGAGGACCATTTTCCAGAACCTCTGTGAGACACATCAGAGGTTCTGCCACTTTTCACTTGTTAGATCAAACGGTTTCTGTAGGTAGTTCTCTGTTGTCTTCTGTGGGGATAACCTTCTATCAAGACTTACAATATACTTTTTCTGTACTTTTACAAGGAAGGAATAATGGAGCTAACAAGTCCTCTGTTCCATCAGGCAGAGATAAAATTGGAGCGCTGCAGAGATGGTMTTTTAATAACTGAAAGGCTTTTTGCTGCTCTGTATCCCATTGGAACTTGACATTTTTCCGAGTTAACTTGGTTAATGGTATGGCTATTTTTGAAAAGTTATGTATGAACTTACRGTAATAACCTGTCAATCCCAAGAAGCTTCGAACTTCAGATGGGGATTTTGGTCCTTCCCACTTGGCAATCGCTTCATTTTTTGCTGGATCTACTTGTATCCCTTTTTCTGGTATCACGTGCCCCAAAAACTGAACTTCTCGCAACCAGAACTCGCATTTTGATAGCTTAGCATATAACCTTTCTTTCTTTAAGAGACTCAGGACCAGACGGAGGTGCTCTGCATGTTCTTCCTCTGTCTTTGAGTAAATCAGAATGTCGTCAATAAACATAATCACAAACTTACCATGATAWTCTTGACATACTCTCTTCATTAGGTCAATGAAGGCTGCATGTGCATTGGTTAATCCAAAACGCATAACCAAAAATTAATGATGTTCGTACCTTGTTCTGAAATCAGTCTTAGGAATGTCTTCATTTYTTACCTTTAGTTGGTGGTATCCAGATCGTAGATCAATCTTGGAAAAATAGCTAGCCCCTATTAACTGATCAAACAGATCGTCTATCCTTGGTAATGGATATTTATTTTTGATTGTTAATTTGTTGAGTTCTCGGTAATCTATACACATTCGCATAGATCCATYTTTCTTCTTAACAAACAGCACTRGAGCTCCCCAAGGTGATGTACTTGGTCTGATAAAGCCTTTCTMGAGCAGATCTTCTAACTGCGTGACCAACTCTTTCAGCTATGGTRGGGCTAATCTGTATGGTGCTTTGGCTACAGGCATTGCCCTGGGTAAGAGGTCAATTCTGAATTCTATATCTCTATCTGGTGGAAGACCAGACAAATCCTCTGGAAATACCTCTGGGAAATCACTTACCACTGGGATCAATCTCTGTTCTTCTTTTTTCTTCTTGGCATTGATTACATAAGCCAAAAATCCTTGAYACCCCTTCTGTATGCATCTTTTGGCTTTCATTACYGATAATAAATTGGTGCAATGACTTTGATGATTACCAAAAATATCAACTGTTCCTCTGTCTRGCAATACTATTCTAATCATATTCTTATCGCAATCAATGATGGCTTGATTTTCAGCCAACCAATCCACCCATAATACGATATCAAAATCTTTCATAGGCATGAGAAATAGTCTGATGGGTAGTTTACATCCCTCAACTACAATGATGCAGTCTTTAAACACATAATCCACAGATACTTGACCGTTAGCAGTATCAACCACTAACTTATCATCAAGTGGCACARAATTCATATGAGCACATAAAGCAAATGATGGGGATACAAACGAGAAGTTTGCACCTGAGTCAAATAACACTTTAGCATGTAAGGAGTTCACGAAAAACGTACCTGTTTCTACATCGGGTGTAGTTTCTGCATCATGTTTGGTCATTTGAAAAGATCGACCCCGCGCCCCACCTGATCCTCTGCCCAAACTTGGTCTCCCACGGCCGGTCGAAGTATTGCTTCCCAC
>NC_037544.1:16322709-16324516 GCF_001531365.2 Cynara cardunculus var. scolymus | reverse complement strand
AAACTACAAATCTGAATTTATCTGATTCTACATATTGAATAGTGTTGAATACAAACTCTATCTCTTTGATCCAAGACATGGCTTTAACTGGATCTCTGTCTCCCGAGAAAGTTGGAGGCTTGCATGTTAAGAACATCCTTATATCTCCTTCTCGGTTATTGATAACTAGAACTGCTGGATTAATTTCAACTCTGTTAGTTTCGATTATGGCAGGAATTCCCATAATGGAAGTCAAGGTTTCCCTTAGCTTTCCCATTTCTTCAGCAAGCATATCTCTGGTTACATATTCTGGTGGTGGTATATGCTCTTCATTCATGTTTTCAGAGTTAGATTCGGTCAGATCTGCATTATTTTCTAGTTGACTAGTTATGCCTCTGGTATGTCCTCTACCTTGACCTATGCCTCTATCGCTTCCTCTGCTTCTGCCTCTGCCCTCAGAGGTACCAATAGGAGCTATAATAGGAGAATCTTTTTCTTCATTAGTGGGGTTGGGGAGGGTAATCCTTTCCGACCTTCTACATCTACTTGTCATCTGTGGATTTAAGAATTTTTAATAAACATATTTTCACATTCCCGTATATAATAAAGTTTCCAAGTTCAGTTATGTACCTGTAGATTCAACATTACATTGGCCAGATGTAATCCAAAAATACCTTACACACTCATCTCTTATCTTATCATATTTATTCCAAAGGTGCTAACTATGTATGGGACCCTAATATGCAACGAAACAGTTTAAGTCTAGGCATCATGCATGTAAATACCTAAATCTCTTAAACTCRGGCTTTGATACCATCTCTGTAACACCCTCATATCCATACATTGCAATATAACACATATTTCATATATAGCATACATRTTTGTCCCCACATAGGTCCTTAATACAAGAGTCTTTAATATGAATTACACAACTCAAAAATTCCAAAAATACATGCTTCTTGCAACTTGACATCTAATCTTCGAACATGGCTAATCAAGATCTTCATATTGCATAAACATATAGAGAAGTAATTCATAAAATGCTCTTGCCCTTATTATCATTACCTGCACACATATTTTTGAAAACGCAAAATGAGGGTTAGACATGAATGTCTAGTGAGGTTCCCTTCTTATGTAGTGCAGGGTGAAGGTCACCAAAACATTTATTTCAAATAATCCATTTTAAGAAGTAAAGACTGAAAGTCACATTCTAACTTGGTCCATCGGGCTTCTKGTTCCAACCCATACTCGGAATGTATTTCGATAAACAGGACCAGAGCCCCTCTTATCCTTTTACCAGAGCTTTTATTCCCTCGTCTAGAGCCTCTGGCTCATATAATATTCTTAAGTTTAAGCTTCCAATCAATAAGATAGCCTTTTTCATAAAAGGAATAGTTATTCAGAGTTCTTATTCGACCAGAGCCTCTAGTTGTACTAACAAGAGCTTCTGGTTCAAAAGTTATGACCAACCAGAGCTTCTGGTTCAACGTATGARTCGACCAGAGCCCCTCTGGTCTATCCTTCGAATAAAATACTAAGTATAAATTTTTTTTTCTTAAAAGCTTCATAAATTATGATTTKRAMACAGAAGCTCTTATCAATAAATACAGATCCTCTGATCTAACTAGTACGTTTTAGTAATAATTTGTATATTTAATCAAATTWATAACAAGAACCCTCTGGTCCACTAGTGAGGACCAACCAGAGCTCCTCTGGTACCTCATAAAACGTACATTCTGTTCCAAAATACTTTTTGCCAAAACCAATGGTCATAGGCCATACTTTTCCCATAACCATAACATCAATACAACTATTTCCAAAAAGAACA
>NC_037544.1:16317929-16318639 GCF_001531365.2 Cynara cardunculus var. scolymus | reverse complement strand
CGTGATTTATGAGCCTCACTCAAGATACGTTTCCTGAGATTACCATAGCATAGTACCCAAATTCTGTTCTGGAATTTCCAGAATTCTCTATCATCCTTCACAAATTCAGATATCAATCCACCTAATCTTTCTWKTTTAACCTTATCCTCCTTCATTGCCTCGTGCTGAAATTCTTGCAACTCTTCCTGAATCCTTGGTAGTAACTCAAGTCGTAAAGCTACAGCTTTGATAGTTCCATTTTTCTCTTGTCGACTTAAAGCATCGGCTACCACATCCTTTCCTGGATGATACAAAATTTCACAATCATAATCACTAACCAATTCCAACCATCGTCTCTGACGCATATTCAGACCTTTCTGATGGAACAGATGTTGMAAACTCTTATGGTCAGTGAAAATTTGACATTTCATTYCGTATAGGTAGTGCCTCCATATCTTCAAAGCGAATACTACAGCTGCTAATTCCATATCATSTGTAGGATACTGTCTTTCRTGATCTTTCAACTGCCTTGAAGCATAAGCAATTACCTTTCCATGTTGCATYTGTACACAACCTAAACCTATCTTTGACGCGTCACTATATACCACTAAATCATCCATTCCATCTGGCAAGGATAGAATTGGTGCACTGCATAACTTATCTTTTAACATTTGAAAGGCCTGAGCTTGAGCTTCATTACACTCATATTTCACATTCTTCTTTGTCAACTT